>NC_086210.1:10629230-10978514 GCF_035770615.1 Melospiza melodia melodia | reverse complement strand
GGACAGAGTTTTGTTTCGACATGAGCTGCCTCCGCCAGACAGACGGCAACTGAAGCCAAGAAGATAAGAGGCTGCACAGATTCTATTTTTTCCAGAATGCAGGAAAGAGAGTGAGAAAAGCACAGCGTTCCACTGAAATCTGATAGTCCTGGGAAGCTCAGAAGCTGGTGGTGTTGTGGGGCTACTGCCAATCCCTTCCATGAGAAAATCCTTTCAGGACTGACTAATAGCTTCTGACTTCTGACAGACAGCAAGTGTAGCCAGAAGTTGCTCCAGGTGCTCGGGCCATCAGCCCCTGCAGGAAGGAGCACAGCCCCCAATGCACATGGGCTTTGGCTCCCTGTGGCACAGAAGCCCCTCGGGGGCACAGGTCTTTGGGGCAGGAGACAGGCACCAGCGCTGCCAGGGCTCGGGGGGTGACAGCTCTGCTTGGGCAGGGACTCTGCCACAGCTGCTGATGTCAGCGCTCCCTGGGCCCCAGGCCTCAGAGCAGCATTGGTGCCCGGGCCCACACGTTCCTTGTGTCACATCCGCAGGTTGAGGATGGCCATGTGCCGGGACGTGTCCCAAGGAGGCCGTGCCAGCTTCCCTGGAAAGCCCCGTGCCCTTCCCAGCATGGCTGCGTCGGCAGCCCTGGGGGCTCCTTCTGCTGCCCTGAGCCCGCAGAGCAGGGCAGCATTTGGTGATGCTCTGAGCCCTTCCTAAAGATCCTGTGGGGCTGCCTTGGACACCTGGGGCCAGGCATTCCTTCCAGCCTGGGCCACTTTGTCTGGGCTGGGGGCAGCCCCAGGGCAGGCGGCAGTGTGTGCAAGGGCCCTTGGTGACACGATGCACAGTCATTGTGACATGGAACCGGGTGTCCAAGGGCCCTTTGTGACACCTGGTGGCATAGGAGCTGGCGGTGACAAGAGCACGCCACAGTGCTCAGAGTACGCGACGGGACAGCACGGGACAGAGCGGTGCCGTGAGGAGCCCCCGCACAGCGCGCTCGTTCACGTCCTGCCCGGAGCTTTTCCGAGGCTTTGTTCCTGCAGCTGAGCTCGAGGCCAGGCCACAGGACGTGCTACCCTGTGATCTCCCCGAGATTTTTCTTCTGCAGGACCCTTCGAGGCCAAACTACAATTCTTGACAGGAATCTCCTGTCCTTGTGGCAGGAGCCCTTGAGAGTGAGTGCAGGACTTGCTGTCCTGCAGCCTTCCTGAGGCTTCTCTCTTGAAGGTGCCTTCCGGGTACAAGTGCAGGACTTGGTGACTTGGAGCTTTTCCAAGGCATCTCTCCTGCAAGTTGCCATCAATCCAGTCAGAGATATGGAGCAGAGACCGCCGAGAGTGCCCAAGCTGGCCTGGGTGGAGGATGAGGAGGAAGAAGGCCCTGGAGCTGCTCCAGCCCTGGAGACCGAGGAGGTGGTGCCATTCCAGCCACCACAGGAGGGTGAGTGGCAGAGCTGGGCCGCAGTACTGGTGCCTGCAGCCGGCTTGACCCCATGCAATGCCATGCCATGCCATGCCATGCCATGCCATGCCATGCCATGCCATGCCATGCCATGCCATGCCATGCCATGCCATGCCATGCCATGCCATCCCCTTGGGACATGCCCTTGGACAGGACGGAAGAGGGGCCGGGCAGACACCCCACAGGGGCCGTGCTCCATCCCCTGGCGCATCCCGGGCCTGTCCCCTGCCTGGGGAGCGCAGGGCTGGGCCGTGCTCTCCGGCCTCTCCCGCAGCCCCTCAGCTCTGGCTGCGCTCACTCTTTGCCAGATGCAGCCCTGGAGCGCACACAAGAGCAGGAGTCCAGCCGTGGCCGCTTCCGCAGCACAGCGCAGGTACCTGCAGCGACCCCCACCTGGGCTGGGCCTGCTGTCCCTGCTCAGCCGAGCACCGTGTGTGCAGCACTCCATGCAACATCCCCGGCTTCCTGCACTTCTCCTACAGCTCGTCTGCAAATTCATGAGGAGAATGCAGGAGGAAGAGACCATCGCCATGGGCACTGGCCTCAGACCCTACTCGGCCATCTTCCAAACCAAGACCAGCGCGGCCCTCCTGTGTATGCTTGTAGAAGAAGATTTTTACTATCCAAACCAAGTAAGCAGCCTGTGGGCAGGGTTTGATCCTCCCAGGAATTGCTTGGCCTCCCAAGCCACGCATGCTGGTTGCTGTGAGCCTTTGGGGCCACATGGCAGTGCGCTGGCAAGGGAAGCACTCCTCTGGGGAAGCTGGGAACATTGCTCCCTCTGGCAGCTTTCCAAGTCTCCCTGTGCCTTTTCCAGGTGCCCGCCATGGTGAGGTTCATCCACCAGTGGCTCGTGGCCAATGATTGTGCTGAGCACAGGCTGGACAAGACCCTGCTGGATCTCACCGAAGCACAGCCAGATGACGCAGTCATCACGCTCCTGCGTGTAGCCCCGTCCTGTGACAGGTATGGGGCCCTCCTGCCCACAGGGCTCAGGCCTCCCCAGCCCATCACCCTGTACAGCCTGCCCAGGTGTCTGACCAAGAGAGACTTCCATGGCCCTCTGGCTGCTACCTTTCCCAGCCCTGGCATGTCAGCCCCTGAGCCTGCTGCCATGCTCCCTCCCTGCCCCTCAGGGCTCTGTCCCCACAGGGCTGGGCTGCCTGGGTGCTGCTGGCCAGGACCAGTGGGCAGAGGCAGAACTGGCAGCCAGCTCAGCTCCCCCCGGGGCTGTGTCTGAGACAGAGTCCCTGAGACAGAGCTCTGACCCCACAGAGCTGCCATGGCCATGTGGAAGACCATCATGGGCTCAGCCAGGACTGCAGAGCTGGCGCAGCTGATCCTCCTGGATGTGCTGGGGAGCTGGCCAGAGCACAGCACGTGCACCTCCGATGGGGACGAAACGGGTGTCTTTGCCCTGGCTGTGAGTTTCTGCAACTGGCCTTTGCTGGCCCCAAGGCTCCCTCTCCAGCAGCTCTCCATCCTCCTTCCCCCACTGCATCTCCCTGCCTCAGGCGCTGGCCTGAAACCTGGCCCAGGGGCAGCTTCAGGCCCACCAGGCCCCGTGCTCCCCCTGCCAAGGTCTCTCCGGGCCTCTCCCTGCCACGCTCGGGCCCTGCCACACGGACACCTCGGCACTGAGCGCTGTCTCGGGGGCTTTGTCCTTTGCAGGCAACCGTGGTGATGTGGAAGATCCTCCAGGAGCCCCCTGTCCCATGTATATTGAAGGTGTATTTGCCCCGCCTATTTGTGCGTCTGCTATTCCAAGTGTTCCTAAGCACAGAAGAGATGACAGAGGAGGTCGATACCTTCTGGAATGGATGCCAGGAAGAGCCCGGCCTTGCCACCAGCCCCAACAGGTGCTCCATCCCACTCCTCCTGTCGCTGCCACGTGGCCTGCAAAGGAGCCAGTGCTGCCAGTGTGACCTGGGCTTTGCTGTGCCCACAGATTTACAGTGCAGACCCTGAAGTCCCTGCTTTGCCGAAAGCAGTACAACGATGTGGTGGTGGCAATGGAACGCAGGTGTGGCTGGGACATGCTGCTCTCTGTTGACACCCGCCACTATGCTGTGGCTCTGCTGGCCAGGTGTGACCCCCTTATACCCACTGCCTCAGACATGTGTGCTCTGTGCCCAGTGTGACCCACACAGTCCCCGTGGTCATAGGCCAGAGGGCCTTGTCACTGAGGGACAGCCAAGCAGACTGGAAAAGGCTGGGAGAGGAGGGTGCCCATGAGCAACCAACTCCCAAATGGCCCAGGTCCCCTTGCTGGAAGGGTGGTGGGGAAAGATGAGAACTCTGTGAGTCAATCCTGGCAGAGATTTGCCCGACTGGCTCAGGGTCTTATTGCCTTTTTCCTTTTGTCAGATTAATTTGCCATTCATCCATACACTTTTGTTCCGGGATTGCATTTTACCTGCTCGCCATGCTCAGTGAAGAGATGCCATACTGGGATTTCCCTGCCCTGGCATTCCTTGTGGAGGTGAGCCTCAAGGCCAGCACTGCCTGGCTGAGCCGCCTCCCAGCTCTCTGCCCTCTCGCAGCCACAGCTGCCAGGACAGTGCCCGTGCCCTGTGCTGCTGCCTGGGCCCGGCCCTGTGCGGCTCCGGGCTCCTGCCGGCCGGCTCCCCTGTCACTGCCCTGTGCCTTTCAGGTCCTCGAGTGCCTGGACTTGAGGGAATGCAGTGACAGCGTTCTGGAGATCATGGCATGGAACCTACAGAGCGAGGACAGGGAGAGGCGTCACTTGGCACTCAGAGGCCTCGTAGTGCTGGGCAAGAATCCCTCCATGGTGAGAAGGGGGCAGTGGCTGAAGCTGCACAGGCAGCGTGGGGCTGGGCAACACAGTCGCCTGGCCTTGCCTGGGCTTCGGGCGCTGGGGCAGCTGCTCCCCGCTCTCCTGCCTCCCGCTTCAGCTGCCTCAGTGCCTCGGGACAGGCCTTTGGGTTTTGGGCCCTGCGGCAGCAGGGCGGCCTTTCACAAACTTGTGTTCCACACAGGCTGAAAAAATGTGGAGCCTGACTGAAAGTCTTGTGGAGCTCCTGCAGGAAAATGAAAGCAATGTGATCAGGATGACCATTCTTCTCCTGAGATATTTGCTGCTGGATAATGGTGCCCCAATACCCACCCCCATCGCCCTGCAGCTGGCTGAGGCGCTCCTGCCACTCTTTGACCATGTAAGGCTCTGTGCCCACAGCCACGGCCACTGGCTGCTGCCCTGAAACTTGGTGCCCTGTGAAAATGCAGGCCTGTGCCCTGGGGGGCCTGAAGCAGCTGATGCTCAGGTCTTTTGCCTTTCCTTTCATACAGGATGATATCCAGGTGCAGCTGAGCTGCATGTGTGTCTTCCAAGAGATGCTGGACTTGTTAACCAAAGATGGAAGAAAGGCCCTCAAGTCCCAGGTGCGCCAGAGCCTGGTCCCACTCTACTTCCACTGCCATGATGAGAATCAGATTGTTGCTGAGGTGAGGACTTGTGGCCAGCTGCAGTCCCCCCTGGGAGGGGGCTGGGCTGCCTCCTGCCCGGGCGCCTTGCAGACTGCAGCCTCCTCCTCCAGGCTTTAGAACTGGCATGCAGGTCCTTTGCCCTGGGTTATGTGGGCATTTCAACGTGTTTGCTGTTCTCCAGGCTTCTGCGGAAACGCTGCATTGTGTGGCCAGATTCCTGAAGAGGAGGGGCCTTGACAAACTGTTGAAGAAGAAGAAGCTGTGCATGTTCGCAGACAGCCTGGTAAGGAGGGCCTGGAAGCCCCAGGCTCAGCCTGGAGAAGGCCCCTGAGGGCGGTGCTCTGTGTGCGGGTCGGGCAGCTATGCCCCTGCCCGCTGCTGCAGCCAGAGGCCGCGCGGGCTGTTCTGCAGGCTCCCGTGGGCCCGAGCCGGGTGCCCATGGAGCCCTGGCCCGGCGGGGCTGCGGGCCGGCACCGCGGCTCCCCGGGCAGCAGCCGGCCCTCTGCCCCCTCCCCTCGGGAGCCCTTGGCCAGCGGCTGCTGGCCGCGCCTCAGGGCTGTGCAGGCAGGGGAGGCCGGGGCTGGGTGCAGGCAGTGCCCGGCCCAGCGGCTGAGCCCGCGCCAACCCTTCCCTCCTGCCGCTCTCTGCAGCTGGCAGAAGACAGGAGCAGAGCGGCCGAGCACCTGCGCCGGGCCCTACGCTACCTGCGGAGCCCACAGGAGCCCCTGCGAGAGGCGGCCATCAGGTTCCTGGGTGAGTCCTGAGTCCGGGCTCCCTCCCCGGCCCGGCCCGCCGCAGCTCGGCCCCAGCCCCGCCTGCAGCCCCGGCAGCGCCAGCCGGGCTCGGCGCCGTGGAGCCCCGTCTAGCCTGGGCATTGCTGCTGTGCCCTTGGCAGCCGTGCCCTTGGGCGGCAGCGTGCGGCAAGGGCCTGGGCTGAGCTCTACCGGGCCAGGAGCCCGTGTGGCCACAGCGCCGGCAGAGCCGCTGGCAGGGAGCTGTGCCGCTGGCACCGTGACAGGCTCTGTGTTGACAGGCATGGCCGGGCGGCGCCTGAGGGGGCAGCAGCAAGAGCTGCAGCTGATCTGCACTGGTGAGTGAGGGAAGTGGGCTGACAGCGGGGGCTGCCAGGGGGGAGCTGCAAGCCCTGCCCCGGCTGCGGAGGGCTCTGCTCCCGTTGGCCGAGCACACAGAGATTTCAGGGCCACATGAGGGATTTGTGGCCAGCAGCTTTGGGCTGATCCCCTTGCTCCCTGCTCCCTCCTGGCCATGGCAAGAGCCGGCTGCGATGGCCCTTGCAGGGGGCTCTCCTCGGCTTCCCAAAGATCCGGGATCTGACCATGGCTCTATTCCTCTCTCTTGCAGCCCTTGAACACCTGACGGAGGACATGAGCAGTGCCGTTTCCGAGCTGGCATTTCAAACGCTGCATATCCTCCAAGCAACACAGCATGGGCGATATTTCGTCTTCCAGAGGCTGCACAATCAGCTGCGCAAGGCATGGAAGACTCGGCGTCGTCTGTCAGGGCTCGGCTGGCTGCACTGCATGAGGGCTGTAGATAGCTGATCCGGGAGGCTCTCTTTGCTGGGGCAACCTGGGCCAATTGGGAATTTTTAATTTCCTTAAAGATTTTTCTTCCCTTCCCTTCAATTACATATCCTATGTAAATATAGAGTTTGTTACAATACACAGACTCTCAGGAGGTTTTCTTTGCATCCCAGGGTCTATACAGCAAAGGTAAAGAGGGGGAAAAGGGTGCTTGCACTCAGCCAGCTGCACAGGTGTGCAGTGCTGCAGGGAAAATGGCCAGAAGCCCCTTGGCTTTTGGTGGTTCTGCTGAAGCCTTTGTGCTGCCCACAGAGCGGCTGGGCAGGGGCCGGGGCTGCGGGGATCCCTGCCAGAGCGGTGCCTGGAGATGGCCACAAGCCCTGTGCCAGGCCAGAAGGGCCATCCGTGTCCTCCTGCCCATGTGTTGCTGGCTGGATTGCTGAGGGCTCCCAGGTGCCTCTGGATGGGGCTGCTCTGGAGCTGCTGTGGGGCTGCGGGGCTGCTGCCGGGCGGCTTGGCCGGGCTGGGGCAGCCCCTGAGGGGCTGGGGCGCTGGCAAGCCCCGGGCAATGGGCTGTCAGAGGCCACAAGCAGCCCCCTGGCAGCTGCCTTGATCCTGACGGCAGGCTGCTCTGATGCTTCCTCAATGGGCAGTTGGAGGGACCCCCCGGAATCAGGCGTGGAACCCTGTTGCCGGCCTTTCAGACCTGTGAGGCCTGGAGTTGTGGGGCTTGGCGTGTGCCCTCCCTGTGCACCAGACTGGAGCCCCCGGCCCCTCAGCCTTAGGCATTGAGCTCCACTGCCTGCTTGCTGAGTCTTGTTCGTGTTGCCGTGGGGGAGGCCGAGCTCTGTGGCTTTAGGCCCCATTGAGCCAGAAGAGACGCAGCTTTGAGCCCACAGGGGCCACAGAAAGGCCCTCCCAGGGCAGGGACACATGAGAGTGTGGCAGGTACCTTCAGGGTGCCACGCTGCCTTTGCACTGGGCCACCTCCTCTATATGCAGGGCTGGCTCATTGCTTTGCTGTCTTCGGCCTGTTGCTGTCATGCTCCTTTGGCTGCCTGCAGTGAGGGGCAGCCCTATAAGGAGGGTGAAAGGCCCTGTCTCCAACATCACAAGGGGGAAATGGAGCTCTCCCGGCCCTCAGCCCACCCTGTAAGCAGAGCAGAGCCTTTTCCCCAGCTCTGATGGATTTCTGCCTGCAGCTGCCCCTGGCAACCATGACCCACTGCACCCGCTCTGAGTCATCTACAGGACAGCTGGTGCCTCTTGATTTGCTGTCGGGACGTGAGGGTCACTGAGGGAAAGGTGGGTGTCCCAATGCTGAGGACTTGAGTCTTCCCCAGCAGGTTGCAGGTACCTTCTGTGTCACTGAAGGGAAGGCAGATGCCCTGCATGCCACTGAGGCCAGCGAGAGTCCCTGAGGGGAGGCGAGTGTCTGTCGTGTCCCTCAGGGTACGGCGGTGTCACTGAGGGAACGGGAGCGTCACTTGAGGGGGACACGGCACGCCGCGTGTGGCTGAGCGCACATGCCGCTGGCTGAAGGGACGCCAGGGCCGCTGAGGGGCCGTGGGCTCGCCCAGAGGGACACGGCAGGGCCGGGCCGCTCCCCGCTGCGCCGCCGCCGCCCGCTCCTCTCAGCCGCGGGGAGCGTTTCCCGCCCAGGCGCGGGCGGCCCCGCCCCGCCGCTCCCCTCAGCCGCGGGCGGCAACTGGAACCCGCTGGGGCCGCCCCGCGGGGTCGGGCGCCGGGCGGCCTTCCAGAAACCCTGGGGGAGCTGCCCCGGGGCTGCCCTGCGCTCATACACACCGAGGAGAATGCGGCAGCGTTGGCACAGCGCCACGGAGTGTTTCACTTTGCCGGGGGTGAAGCTGCAGTAGCCTAGAGGGACAGAACTTCCTAACACAGGAATGCTGGAATTACCTGGTGCCACCAGTAGGGCACAGAGTGAACATTTGGGCTTTAAAGTTCAGGCAATCACTGGTTTGTGAGAATAATGAAATCGGAGGTGATCAGTTGAGTAGTGGATATTTGAGCAGGAAGATTTGAGGTGATCTCTAGGGGAAAAACGTACTTTTGGGGCAAAGTATGATTAATTTCTAGAGGTCACATAGAGATAATGTTGTGACAAAACCTGAGGTAAATGTTAGGGGAAAGACAGAAAATGTTCTGTCTTTCTAGGGGTAAAATCTCAGGTTCTCTGACTTTCCACTGTTATAAATAAGAAGCTTGACTAGGCCAATATTCAAGCAGCAATCAAATTATTAATTATTTTGGTAAAGTATGCACAATACAGCACTGGGTACAGTGGGGGAAGTTTTCCCTCCAGCTGCACACCGATAGTTGTGGCTTACAGGTATTTATAGGGGTACTCATAAGCTTTCTCAGCAGTTTCTATTCCAAATTTTTACTCATCAGCATTTTCTCTTCCCAATTTTTACATCACAATTCTATATTCTATTGTGATTTAGTTTTTCTTAGGATGTATCCTACAAAAGGAGTATCCCAGGTGGTGGAGGGTCCAACTTCTGACCAAAGAAAGAAGTCTCCCAGCCGGTGGGGTCCAGATTCCAGACATGGCTTTACCTTTTGATTGTGTTATGTTTGCCCAATTATCCCATCATTAAAAAAAACCCAAACAATATTAAAAGTAGTAACAATTTTAATTGAATAATTAAAATGAAAAATATAAAATTGGATACAATATAATTTGATTAAAATAAGGGATAATTTGGTTCCAATAATAGCGCATAAGCAAGAGATGCCGTGGGGTACGGAGTGCAGGGTTCAACGACCCTTGCCACTTCACGTACAAGCTTGCCAAGTGAAAATCACCCCTTATATGCCATATGTCAATGCCATCTCCTCCTATTTTTGGTTCGTCACTTTTCTGTCTCCGCCTTTATTACCACCTTTACCACGCATGCGCCACCACTCGGTTTGGTGGTCGCACAAGTCTTTGGGGGTCGTCACTGATGAAGGCCCTGTCCTTTAATTCACCTTTGGGCTACACATGCGCACCAAGCCAGTACAATGTAAGCCAAGACTAAAGTATCACTGCATCTACATATCAAAGCAATAAGTCCCTTATAATTAGCATTTTCTTGGACCCAACCAGGTTCTTGGTCATTTTTAGCAACTGTATCTTCAGCTTCTTTCCTGTAGTCCTTGAGAACATCTGCTGGAAAAAGGAGGGTGGAGCCCCTCCTCTCCCTCTCCTCTTTGGCATTACTATTTTTGACTTATTTTATTATTTCCAGATATTAGTTACTGTATCAATATTGATTACTGTTTCAATTTTTATCAGCACGAATCATATCTATTTATCACAATTGCAAGGACTATAAATCTCATAACAGTGATGTGCAGCTTCCCTTGGTCGAAATTATTAGTCCTTGAGTTGATGTTCATATTCCTTTCTCAAGCTGCTTTTCACTGTCTGGTCCAGGCGTGAGATAAGCATGTTTCCTTTTTATACATTCTAAAGCTATAGTTTCAAAGATCCATACTACAAGCAATATTGTAAAATTATACTTCAAACGGTTATTATTGCAAAACTCTTTAAGGCTTAGCTACAAACAGAAAGTTCCTGTCAAAAAGCAACATGCTCAAAGCTTTAATTCAAAGGCTCCTGAATCACCTTAAGACTTATAAAAGTTAATTGCGAACAAAGGATAGGTTCAAAGGCCTTTTCCCAAGCTTTACTTTCCTCAGTTATTATTAGAATTCATCTTTATAAGTGTCCCATGGTCGGTTTCCACACATATCACAATCACAAATACACGCGTTCCCTGTATGTACCTGACATGAAACACAGCTTTGCATTTCACAAAAGGAGAGAAAGGAGAGCGATTTAGAAAGATGCATCATCAATTGCCTAAATTGTTTATCATCTCGCAGTTCTGCACTTCCTGGGGAGCCTGATTTTACACCAAAGACCTGGGGAACAATTCCCAGACACTGGGAAAATCCGAGGTCGTCCATCCCCTCAGAGATGAGGTCTCCAAATTTGCCCCAAAAGTAAATCCAGCTTTTATAGGCCAAAAAGAGCAAGTCCAAGTGTCCTGATGATATTTTCAGCCCAGAAATCCCTGCAGCTGATGGCACACTTCACAATCAGCAGGGGACACAGCTAGGCCAAAGCCCAGACCTCTGCTGGGAGCCTTTCTCCTCAAATACCCCTCAAACGAGCCTCCATGCAAGTCAGTTGGGAAAGTTTCTTCAAATGAGACATTGCTGGCACATAACTACACAGGGTAAAGTGAAAGATTCTAAAGCAGCTGCTCTGGAGTCAAAGAGGCAGCACTAAGAGTCCTTGTCATCTCTTTGGAGCTAAATCACACTTTGGAGGATTTGAAGGAGTTTGGAACAAGCTAGAGAGCAGACCTCTGAATTTTTTAGATGATGCCATTGCTTTTTCTTCTCTTCTACATAGACAGAAAGGGTGAGTTTGGCTCACATCTCCCCCACATGGCTCACAGGGCCGCAGGACTTGTAGTTACAAGAGCTTTGAAGGATTTCTTCGGCAAGAAGACACAGCCATCAAGGATATTTGTCGTTTGGACCCAATCTCCAATATTTCGTCTTATGGACTCATGCTCTCGGGGTCTCTAGCTGATCAGAGTGACCCGAAGATAAGTTAGCCCAGCGGTCGAAGAAGGAGTCAGAGCTCTTCATTTCTCGGTCTCCAGGTTGTTTATTGTACCTTATCTATAAAATTCTTTCTCCTGTCCAGCCGAAGTCTTCTCAACAAGACAGTCTAAGGCACTCTGCCTCCCCCGGGGCGGTGTTATTTTTTTATACTAAAAACAACTACGTGTACAATATTTGCAGTTACTTTCCAGTACCTATCATCTACGTTAGACAGTCAGCTTCTACTCTAAACCAGCCTAAAAGTGCCAACATCAGAAGATGGAGGCCAAGAAGAAGACGGAGAAAGGCTGGACATGCCCAGACTCCTCCATCTTCCCTCCTGAAGCCCCATTCTAAAATGCCCCAAAATGTATTTTTCCACTCTGTGATAAATTCACTATCATTCTGCTTAAACTTTTGTGGCTTGTCATTCTTCCTACAAGGTTGGTAATTGTTTTTTCCAAAAGCTAAATCAAAGGCACAGGGATCTTGGGCTCTGTGCCAAGGCCTCTGAGCCCTCTGACAGGCTCTCCAGTCCTGCAGGGCAGCCAGAGGAATTTCCTGGGTTCCCACATCCTGCTACAGTGTAAGCCTCCTTAGCCAATCATGCTATGACACACAAACCTACAGCACTGCATCCTAAACTTCTTGTTTACCATTGGAACTGATTTGATTTTTTCTGGATCCTGAACTCTAAAACTCTAAACTTTCCTCCACTTCAACTTTCCTCCCCGTGTCTCTGCTATAAACAAGAAATCTGCATTCTCGCTTCTAGCACCTAAGTTTGGAAGCCCTTCCCAAGGTCTCAGACCAAATCCTGTGTTTAATTCTAAGCTTTGCTGACAAGACCAAAGGTCTGAGATTTCCCTGCATTTGGGTTTCCAACAACACCGATGCTGTTGGTTGCAGAGTGCCCAGGATGCGTCTTGCAAGTCAACTCTGGCAGGAACAAGACGGTTGCCAGGGCGCTGCTTGTGGCCTCTGACAGCCCATTGCTCAGGGCTTGGCAGTGCCCCAGCCCCTCAGGGGCTGCCCCAGCCCGGCCAAGCTGCCCAGCAGCAGCCCCGCAGCCCCACAGCAGCTCCAGAGCAGCCCCATCCAGAGGCACCTGGGAGCCCTCAGCAAGGCAGCCAGCAGCACACGGGAAAGATGACACGGACGGTCCTTCCTGCCTGGCACAGGGCTTGTGGCCATTGCCAGGCACCGCTCTGGCAGGGATCCCCGCAGCCCCGGCCCCTGCCCAGCCGCTCTGTCGGCAGCACAAAGGCTTCAGCAGAACCACCAGAGGCCAAGGGGCTTCTGGCCATTTTCCCTGCAGCACTGCATGCCTGTGCAGCTGGCTGAGCACATGCATCTTTTCCCCTCCTCCCCTTTGCCCTGCGGACCCTAGTCAGCAAAGAAATCTCCTTAGAGTCTGTATATTATAACACATTCTATATTTTTCTTATTTATCTCTATTATAACACATTCTATATTTATGTATACAAAGGATAAGAAATGCAACGAAAGGGAAAAAAATCTTAAAGAAAAGGAAAATCCCCGCTGGCTCAGGTTGCCCCAGCAAAGAGAGCCTCCCGGATCAGCTCTCTACAGAGCTCCAGCAGTGCAGCCAGCTGAGCCGCGACAGACAAGGCTGAGTCATTGTTATGAATAAGAAGCTTGACTAGGCCAATATTCAAGCAGCAATCAATTTATTGTTTAATATGGTAAAGTATGAGCAATACAGTGCTGGGTACAGTGGGAGATGTTTTCCCTCCAACTGCACACTGATAATTGATGGTTATAGGTATTTATAGGGGTACTCATCAGTTTTTTTCAGCAGTTTCTATTTCTAATCTTTTACTCATCAGCAATTTTTATTGGAAAATATTACATCACAATTCTAAACACTATTGTGATTTTAATTTCTCAGGATGTATCTCAAAGGAGTATCCCCAGATGGTGACGGTCCAGTTTCTGAAAGAAGAAAGACGAATCCCATCTGGTGGGGTCCAGCTCCCCAGATGTGGGTCCACCTTTTAATTGCAGAGACTCTAAATCTCGTAACAGTGATGTCCAGCTTCCCTTTGGTCAAAACTATAAATCCTTGAGGTGATGTTCATTTTCCTTTCTCAAGCTCTTTTTCTCTGCTTCAATAAGGCATGAGATAAGCATATTTCCTTTATATATATTCAAAGCCATAGTTTCAAGGATACAAGTAATATTCTAAAATTATCCTTCAAAAGGTTATTATTGCAGAGCTTTCTATGGATTAAATGCAAGCAAAAAGCAACATCTTTAACACCTTAATTCCAATGCTCCTAAATCAACCAGGGTTAATTGCAAACAAAAGATAGGTTCGAAGGCCTTTTTCCATGCTTTATTTTCCTCAGTTATTATTAGAATTCACAGCTCTCTCATTGTCGATGTCCACACATTTCGCATTCGCAAGTACATAGTTTGCCTGTTTGTACCTGACACGAAACACAGCTTTGCATCTCACATAATTGAAAGTAAGGGTATTCTTCTTTAATTTCATGCAACTATATTTAGTGATATTAGTGGTTTGAGCATTGCTGTACATCCTCCCAACGAGAAATTATCTGGTTCCACCATGTGGACTCAGGAGAATGTAACAGCTCCATCTTTTCAGGGAGGAGGCAGCACTAGGACCACAGTGATTGTTTCACACAGTAGACCGGAGCACACAGTTTGCTCCAGCTCGGAGCATGGGCTCATCCCAGCCTAAGAACTCCTGAAGGCTAAATGATTAGAAATAGCATTACCACAGGATCTATGATGGCTATCATGAGATAATCATCACACGTCTGGATTTTTAAGACACGGAGCATAGTCTGGTGCTTTCCAGTCCCTGGTGACATGACCTAATAGCAACAAGCGCCTGGAGCTGCACTAGTGCAGCACTCTGTGCTGGGGGAAGGAGGCACTGCTGGGCTGGGAGAGCACACAATTGGCAGCCCATGGCTGTGATTTACACAAAGCTGTTTGTGTCTTGTAAATAGATTTCTTTTCCTTCAGTGGTAGGGAGCCAGGAGATGCATTAGTCAGCAGCAGAACAGAGAACATCTTGGTGCAGATCCAGGAGCAGGGGAAGGACAAGCCTTCCAGCACAGGGTACTTACATGGCTTTTGAAATGAAGAGCTGCAGCAAATGTGGAAGGGTAAATAAGGCCAGGAAATCTTTTGCTGCATGAATGAACTCCCTGCTATTTATGATGCAGAGTTTCCAGGGATGTTGCTTTGGAGCTGGGCTCCTGCTGGGCAAATGATTCTTCCCAAACTGAGGTGGGTGCCATGTTATCATTCCCTGGCTCTACCTGTCCCTATCTGGCTGCTCCTCAAAGCTCTGGCTTCAGCCCAATCTTCTGCCTGCTGAGTAGCAAGGTTTAAATGGTCCTTATCATTCAAATGACTTGACTTCAAAATGAAATGATTTGATTATTTTAACAACTGATTAAATCAGCTCCCTCTGCTCTAACGGTGTTGGTGTCTGGGAACAATGCAGCCAAGACTGAGATGCTCAGTACAGGCTGCAAAACCTGCTGGAAATGCATGACAGTATTTAGGTTGTTTATGACACTCCCCTCCCATTTCCTCATGCTGTTCCTGCACCTGTACTGGGTGGGCGAGGCTGTGCATGCCCTTTGAGCAGAGATGAACTTTTGGGGTCAGCTGCCTAATGGCCAGGAGGTGACAAACTGTTTGGGTCACTGGTGTCCTCTGCCTGCCCTGCAATTCATAGCCACCATTTCTCTCATCTCTTATTTCTTCTCCCTGGTACCTCTGCCACTACTTCAGCTTCTCAAACCTTTTTTCTGTTTCTCCTCCCCTCTGGAAGTTGCCGGATCTTCTCTTCTCTTCCCAAGGAAGTGATGTGGGCTCATTTTCCTTCTCCAGTCTTCACACCTGGTTTTTTTCTTCCATGTGCTGGAAGATGCATTGGCACATGGATGTGGAGAAAACATCAGAGAGTGAACCAAGTCATGTACACCAAGAGAGATTTGATTATGTTGTCACTGGGTTGTTTAGAATCATGGAATCAGAGAATCCTTAAAGTTGGGAAAGACCTTCACAAAAATCAATTCCAACCATCAAGCACCACCATCATTATGTTCACCACTAAACCACATCCCAAGTCCCGCGTCAATATGTCTTTTGAGCTCTTCCAGGGATGGTGATTCTACCAGTGCCCTGGGCAACCTGTTCCAATGCTTTACAACCTTTTCCAAGAAGAAATGTTCCCTAATTTCCAATCTAAACCTCTCCTGGTGCAAGTTGAGACCTTTTCCTTTTGTCCTGTCCCTGTTCCCATGGGAGCAGAGCCCCACCTGGCTCCACCCTCCTGTCAGGGACTTGTGGAGAGCCACGAGGCTCCCCCTGAGCCTCCTTTTCTCCAGGCTGAAACCTGGAGAAACTCAAACTCACAGTTTGAGTTTATTCAGAGGAACCAACAAATCTGTTTTAGGTACTGTTAAATGATGCTGGCTGCTCTTAGTAGTAAAAACCAGAAAACAAACGAGATATGCCCAGCAGCTCAGTGTGGTGAGTTGTGCTAGGGAAGAGCCCACTCCAGACTCCAACGGCACAAGCATCAGCACCAGATTCTGCCTGGGATAACCTCTGTGAATTCCTCCCTCAACTTATGCAGCTGAAATAATACCTGATCCACATGAACCAAATCTTGACAGTGGGTACATTTTTTCCCTACTGTTTCCAAACAAAAATCAAACATAAACAGTGAGAAATTATTTCATTTCTACTAATGAGTGGCAGCATGAGAACTCAGCAATATGTTAAGAGAAAATCTCCCTGGTACACTGACTTACACTTTTCCTGGAGTGAAGCAAGAACCCCTGTGATTGAAAAACTCCCTTTCCACACTCAGAGATTGTTTTTACAAAGTATTAAAAAAAAAGTATAATGTTCCAAACTTCAGCCAGGAAAGCAGCTGTAATAATTCTTCCCTAATGCCTCTGAAATTAAGCTACACTTAGCCTGATTTTTGTCAATTTGGAGTGCATGTATACACAATATTGCTAACATATACCTGCAGTAGATGTGTGCAGTGTGTGCTGCAGTGCCCAGCTGCTGGCTCTGTCACCCCAGAAACTGCTGCTCCATCCCCACGGGCTGCAGGCCCCCATGGGCAGGGCTGGGGCGTGGGGGCTGCTCCCCTGCACGGCCTCCCCTTCACATCCCTGCCAGAGCCATGGGCAGCTGCCTGTGGCCCCCGAGCGCGCTCAGGAACTGACCACTGCTGCTGGAGGCCTTGGTGCTGAGCCCCTGAATCATCTCTCACTCGGACATGCTCACAAACAAAGGAGGAACAGGGCCTCAGTGGCCCGAAGAGCTGCCCACAGAACCAGGAGGACCTGGACGAGTGGGATTACAGAAGTGGCGCGGGGAGAACATCCAGGCAGGCTGCCAGGGGCTGAGGCTGGGGCAATGGAAAATCTGCAGTGGGAAGGAAGCAACACAGCATCTGGGATTTTGAAACACAGCTAGAGTTTTCCTGTGCATTCTGACTATGAGTCACCAATGGTAGGCTGTGAAATTCCTAACACCTGTCTGGCCCTTGGGGCTGAGCTGTGGGATGAAGCTCTGGGAGGAGACCTGGGAGAGATCCTAGAGTGAGCCAGGGTCCCCCATGTCAGAGCAGAGCCCGGAACAGTGGGAAGGGATCCATGGCAGCCTCGCTCCCCCTCTGCCCTTTCCCCAAAATTGGCCAAAATACATCCTGAAGCACATTGTGAGAGAACTGCTCAAAGGGAATGGTGGGTGCATTTCCCTCAGCCTTGTCCTGGGACTCAGCAGCCAAGGGCTCTGGCTGCACGTCTGGACACGCCGAGCCCGGAACAGCGGGAAGGGATCCATGGCAGCCTCGCTGCCCTGCTGCTGCTTCCATGCCCTGCAGGGCTGTTTCCCAGCCTGGCCTGGCTGCAGCTTCTCCCCAGCCTCTGCAGGAAAGCATTGGGCATCAGCTGCCACACAGCCCCAACTCACCAGGGATCCCCTGCATTTTCCCAGTCCCCAGTAATGTCCTGAGGTGTGGCTGCTTGGAGGAGGCAGGGTCATAGCCAGCCCCAATGGTTAGGGGGGATCAGGATTTTCCTGATCCTTACCCATGTCTTGGACAAGTATTGCGTCCTGAAGAAGCCACCTCCTGGATGTGCAGTGATTACATCTGATCCAGCTGTGCCTCCTCCTTTCTCAAGGGCTCGACAGAGAGGCTCTATGGAAGGTGGCATTTCCTGCAGGAAGGGAGGCGATGCCAGGCACAGCCACAGGAGGTAATTGCTGTGCCTCTGGGCCTGAGCCCTGCTGAGGCTTGAGCTGCCCTCTCTACTGCTTGGCACTGCGGGCACAGCCCAGACAAGATGGGCACAGCCCAGAGGAATTATCCCCAGCAGGCTTAGGGCACTCGGGTACTGAGCTGTCCTGCTGGGCTCCCTCCGTGGGAGACACGTCCCGAAACCTGGGAGCGGCTGCACGGGGTGCCCATGGTAGGGAAAGGGCAGAGGGGGAGAGCAAGGCTCCAGTGTGTCCTGAGAGGGCCTGGATACGTGCCTGTTGGCTGTGGGAGCTGTTCCATGGGCAGGTGGGCAAGCAGGAGGGAGGGACGGAGGTTGGGAGTGACAGCTGTGGCACTGCAGATTTCCCCAAGCATTTAGTGAGGCTTTCCTGTGTGGGAGGGAGAGAGCCCCAGGGCCCTGGGCTGCTCCAGCTGCCCCTCCAGGCATGTTGCACAGGACCTGCAAAGAGCGTGGAGAGTGACCAGGAGCCACAGGCTCCCACAGCCTTACCCCACCCCCTTGCAGTGCCCAATTCCCCAAGGCAGAAGGGGATCCCAGCACACCATGGAAATGGTTCTGTAGCATCTGTGCTCCCTTCTCGACTGGGATCATGACTTGGATTAGTTGGAAATGCTGGTGAATGGCGCTTTGAAGACCTTGCCAGATGTTGGAGGCATGTTTTGAATGTACCTTTCCTGACAGAATAATCCATGTCGGTGTGGCAAGAGCTTACTCATGAGCCAGTTCCCTTAAGTTCCTCAGAAGGTTGATCAATTCTGGAAACCTTACCCTGCTCCCTTCTGGAGCCCTGAGGGATCCCACAGGATCGCTCTCAGTGGGAGGAAGGGGCATTTGGCTGTCCATCCTCCTCCCATGTGCAATGGCACTGTGTCCTTCTGTGTGCTCTGTGCAGCCACAGAGAAGAGCAGAGAGGGAAGGGGCTGGGCCCAGGGCTGTGCCTGGGGGCTGGGCCTTTCTCAGCTCCTTTGCCACCCCCAGGGAGCCTGAGCTGCTCCTGCTGCCACTGCCAAGCCCTGGCCCTGCCTGGGGCTGTGTTTGGAGCTGCTGGCAGCTCCAGGGAGTCCTTTCTGCCCCGACTGCCCCGCATGGGGCTCCTTCCTTCCCAGTGTGGGGCCACTGCAGGCACGAGGTCCCTCTGGCCCTGCTCCTGAGCAGAAGGCAGAGACAAGGGAGTGCCTTGGAGGGCACCAATCACCCAGGTGCCCTCACTGCCACTTGGGCCTGAAGGAGAATCTTCAGCAGTGCCATTGGAGCTGTTCTGTCCTGCCTTTCGTTGCAGCTGAGCCTGTTGCTAAAGGTGATCTGGCTTCCCAACCCACATTCAGGATTGAGTCTCTGGGAGATGGTGAGGGTACGTCAAGGCCTTTCCCCTGGGAGAGCTGCCAGCTCAGATCCCAAAGCTAGGCATGGGGGGCATCGCTGCAGGTGCCAGGACAGAGCCATGCACGTGTTTGCCCACGCCCTGCACAATCCACTCACAACTTCTGCACAGCACTGGCAGCTGTTTGGAGGAGGGTCCAGCCCAGCTGAAAAAGACCAGATGATTTTTTGATTACACCCGATTTTGCATAAGCATGATGTCCTGAACATGCCATTAAAGAAATGGAGAATTTTTCCATCTGTTAAGGTGTACTTTTTGTTTCTCAAGTGATGGGCCAAAAGGCAGGACAGAAGGAGGTGTTTCCCCAACGAAGCAGAGGCCGATTGGCAGCCCCTGCTGCAGGAAGGAAGGCCAAGCCAAACAAAGGCATGGGCACGGGCACAGGCTCAGCAGGGCTCAGCCCTTGGCAGGGCTGTGTGACAGCAGCTCTTCATCCAGGGCCTGCCCTTGCATGGCCCAGCAGCAGCCAAAGCTGGAGGCATCTCTGGAGGCCTTGAGGCCTCCGGAGCTCGTTCACAGCCCCGGGGAATGTGGACTTGTGCACCAACGTCTCTCCAGCTGCAGCTGCTCCGGAGCTGGCCATGAGTGCCCAGAGGCCCAAGGCACAGGAGCAGCCCCAAGCGGGAGCCCTGCCGCGAGCCCAGGGCCAGAGCCAGCCTTGGCTCCCGTCACAGGGCAGGGAGGGCCAGGGCTGGCAGTGGCTGCTCAGGGATGGGTTTGGCCCATGTCCCTCCAAGCAGCGACTGCCCAAGAAGCTGCACAGCCCCCGGGCTCTCCTCCCGGCCTGCTGGGCTTTGTTGGGTGGCACAGCCTGTGCCAAGGGGCGGCAAGGTGCCTGCAGGCCCCAGCTCTGGGGGAAACGGAGAACATCCTGCCCGCAGACACTGTGCTGCCAGCTCAGCAGTGCAGCAGAGCACGGGCTGGTGCTCCCCATTGCTCCCACAGGTGCAGCTGGAACCACAGCACATGTTCCTTATGCCCAGAATGGCCTTGGAAGGGGTTTCTGTCAGGGAACAGGCTGCTGGCTGGGGTTCCTGGCAGGCCTGCTTGTTTTGGAGCTTATCTTCATCTTAGGCTCTGATCGAATTTGGACATACTGGAAGACAGTGAGTGTTTAGTTCACCTTTCCCTCAAACAGCTTCTTTTGAAAGTCTACTGTACATAGGAAACATTCCCAGTGAGGCTGCAGTGTAGGTGTGGCCAGTCCTTGATGTTCCAAAGAACTCTGCTGAGGGTTCTGCTGCTGCCCAGAGCTTTCATTGGCCTCCTAATTGCTGGGCCTTGTCCGGGGGGGCCCACTGGGGCTGCAGCCAGTGCTGGCTCCCACTGAGGCTGCCTGGCCAAGAGCAGCCCCAGGGGCACAGGGCAGAGGCAAAGCTTGGTGGGGAGGAAAAGAGCAGGGATGAGATTGCCCTTGAACGGTAGGGGAAGGGAGAATGTCGCTTATCCGAGAGAGCCCCAAAGAGCGGCTGGAAGGGGTGCCGGCTGATCAAGGACCTCCGAGGAGCAGAGGGAGGGCGTATCAGCTGATGGAGTGTCCCAAGGAGCGGCTGGGGAGAGTGTGGGTGTCCGTGGGTGGGGAGGAGCGGCCGGAGCGCTTGCACAGTCCAGTCGTGGGGAGGCCGGCGGGGCCTGTTGGAGTAGGCTCAGCCTGGCTGGTGGGTACGGCTAATGCCGCCCGCCCTCAGGACCATGGTGCAGTTCCTGTTTGAGGCAGACCTGCACGGGCTGCTGAAGCTGGACACGCTGATCCCGAACGTGCCGCCTGCGCGATGGCAGCACAAGGCCAAGGAGAGTGGCCCCGGGCCCAGCCCCGTCGTCGTGTCGCCCAGGAAGCCGGCCAATCGCTCCCACAGCTCCAGCAAGACGCCGTCCAAGACACCAGGTGAGCACCGGCCACCAGCGGCAGAGGTTGAGTGCGGGAGCCTCGCCCAGGCTGCTTGTCCGTAGCCACGGGGCTCTGGGCTCCCTGCCACACTGCCCTACCGGCTGCTGCTCAGGCAGGAGGAGGTGGGCTGTGCTCCTGACAGCCACCCACCTCCTTGCCAGCATGAGGGGTAGAGCTCTGAGCACTGGGGCTGGCGAGCTGCTGTTCACCCAGCTGAGCCTTGCTGGCACAGCTGTATGCTAGGACGAATGTGGGCGGGAACTGTCAGCTGACAGCTTTACATCCTGTGAGCGTTTTTGTATCTTCCCCTTATCTCTGGGCTCTGGAATTGTTGCACTAGACCCAAGGAGTTGCTCCACACAATCCCTAACCAACTTGGTGGCAGGGAGGAAAATATAAGTTAGTTGTGACTGGGTGGCATGAGACCTCAGAGTCCTACTTGTCTGGTGGGTGTGATGTGGAAGTGTGTTGGGTTTGCTCCCATGAATGCTCTAATACAGGCTGTTAAATAGCTGTAAGACAATATTTTCATATGTGAATGCAGGTAAATCTGGATCCAAAATTCAAAGCACCCCCACAAAGGCTGGGGGGAATCGCTACATTCCCAACCACAGCACTCTGCAGATGGAGATGGCAAATTTCCTCCTAACTAAAGAGAATGACCCTGCTGAGGATTCCCCTACCAAGAAGGTGAGCGTGTTGCTAAGTTACAATTATTCCAACAACCGCTACTCCTTTCTGCCCCTTTACAGAGCAGTAAACTATAGGTTCTATCAAGTGGGCGCACAGGACTGACAAGTCCCAGCCATCACTACTTGCAGCTCTGGGCTTCAGGAGCTTAGGATGAGATTGAAGCTGTAGAGACTGCCATGCACTCTAAGCCTATGCTGCTTCTGGTAGCAAAATTTAGCTTTTGACTAATGAGGCTTTAAAATGTAGCAGGCAACAAAAACACAAAGCTGTAAGCCTATGCAAAGTGAAACTGCTGGTGGTAGCTATTCTAGGACAATGTCTCCACAGGGAACACTTCTGGAATGTTTTACACTGTGTTCTGAAATCTGTTTATGAAGCATTTGGTCGCTTTGTGGCTGTGGCTTTTCCCACTGGCAATAACACTGAATTTGCCATTGTGTGAAAAGTGAGCAGGACGATGTATGAAAGTCTGAGGAAAAACTCCTTTGACCTGCCCTGTGTGACTGACCCTTGCAGCACAGTCAAACATCTTCAGATTCTAAGAGAAGGGGACTTAGGTGTCTGTTTAAATTGCAGTGTGGGAATTGTTTTAAATGCATTGTACTGAGGGTGATTTGTCTCTGTAGGAGCAACAGAAAGCCTGGGCAGTGAATCTGAATGGTTTTGATGTAGAAGAGGCAAAGATCCTCCACCTCAGAGGAAAACCCCAGAATGCTCCAGAAGGTATGATATAGGCTCTGTGTGAGCTGAATCAGCAGGAGAGATCAGGTCAGGGGAACAGCAACACAAAGGCTCTGTGTGTGGTCACAAGAGAAATCAACTGGTTTCTGAGAGCTGTACTCTCAGGAGTACAGGCTGGAGTCTCCTTTCTTAAGGTTCCTGAGGTTGAGGGAGGGCATAACATTTACAGTGAATTTATTTAGGAGAGTTGCTATGACTGCCAGTTGGTCACCTGTTACAGGGCTTGCAAGGGTCTTCAGGGAGAAGAGAGAGACGAGAATCTTGACCTCATGTTCAGAAGGCTTGATTTATTATTCTATGATATATATTACATTGTTACTATACTAAAAGAAATAGAAGGAAAGTTCTCAGAAGCTAGCTAAGCTAAGAATAGAAAAAGAATGAATAAACAAAGGGCTGTGTCTCAGCAGAGGGTGAGACCCAGCTCTGCCGTTAGTGGTCAGTAAGTCCAAACATTCACCCAAGACCAATCTCGCATCCACCTGCTGCATTCCCCAGCAGCAGATAACCATTGTTTACATTTTGTTGCTGAGGCCACAGCTTCTCAGAAGGGGGGAAAATCCTAAAGAAAGGATTTTTATGAAAAGATGTCGGTGACAGTCACCTGTACTGCAGGTTCCAAACCTTCATGAAGTCTGTAAGAGCATCAAACTCTCTGCTGTGCATTTTCTAGCTTAAACTGCAACTAAATAGAATGGGATTCAAAAACCCAAGTGTTTGTTAAATTTGTTTCCATGAATGAGGAAATTGTAGCTCACCCCTGTTCAGCAGTTCATACTGCCAGTGATTTTAGTGCACTGCAGGCTTGTGAGTGTTTCTCTTAGGGCTTTATTTTCACTCCAAGGGATTCCTAGTTGGGTGAGCAGCACTCAGCTGGGAGGAAACTAACTCAGGTTAACAAACCTGTTCCCCTGCACACAGGCTATCAGAATAACATGAAAGTGCTCTACAGTCAGAAAATGGCACCTGGATTCAGCAGGAAGAATAGCAGATATATTCCCTCAAAGCCAGAACAGGTCTTGGATGCACCAGCGATCCGCAACAACTACTGTAAGTAGGCTACAGGGTTGAGTGCTGGGCATCCAGAACATTCTGCACTGGATTGCTGTTCCTAGGACAGTGTAACTGGGCTGTCTGTATTATTTTGTGTACCCAGGCTAGCACAGACCACTTCTGAGGTGTCCCTGTGTGGCCTTACAGGGACAGTGGTCTAGGGCACTGTGTAGATGCCTTGGAGCAGGGTACCTGGCCCCAGCAGCTGGGCATAGTGACACTCAGAAGGCTGCCCCTCACCTGTACGTGTGTGTGTGCACATGTGCACCCACACCTGCTGCAGCAGCACGGGTGAAGGGCATGCTCTCTAGCCAAGCATGGTGTGACCTGCATTGCTCTTTCAAAGTGTAGATCTGAGTCTCATAGACTGGAGCTCCCAGAACTTCCTGGCAGTGGCTCTGGACGACGCTGTTTATCTGTGGAATTACGGTACTAGGGAGATTATCCCCCTGCTGCAGACGGAGCATCCAGATGTTTACATTTCCTCTGTGTCATGGATTAAAGATGGAGACTACCTTGCTGTTGGCACAAGTAGTGCTGAGGTTCAGGTGAATGCAGGAGTAAAACTAGAGGCGTTTTCAAGGGATTGACAGAACTGTGGGGCCTGGGGACAAAACCTTGGTTGGCAGAGGAAGGATGCCATGCACCTGATTTGTCTTCCCTGGTGTGGGGTGGAACTGCCCAGTGTGCAAGGCAGGGTTTGGTTTGGGGGTTTTCTGATAAGCAGCGTTACCTTCTATGCTATAGTCATGAGATACACATTTTCTCTGTTCCCTTACTGAGAAAGCTGAATGCCAGAGCCTGTGCCAGAGGTTCCTAGGGCATAGAAACAGGATTGGGTTTCTTCTGAAGAACTTTTTGCTTTGCCTTTCCAGCTATTGTTGCATTTATGTTGTTGCATATCATATTTCTAGGGTCTCATACCTTCTGGGTGGTTTTCTCACAGCAGGTCTTCACAGCAGTGTTGTTGTTGCTTCTCAGCCAGGGCTCCTCTGCAGCCCTCCCTGAATGCCTCACCCCCTTTTATCCCAGCCACCTCCACGGGCTGCAGCTGCTGCCCAATCAAGGACATTGCAACTGCAGCCCATTTACAATAACTGGAATCAGGGCAGGGTCACTTATACAGTACAGAGATCTTTTACTGCAATACATATATTTCCTCAGGCCCCTATAAGCTATGGGACATTGAGCAGCAGAAACGTCTCCGAACCATGACCAGCCATTGCGCCCATGTGGGAACCCTCGGCTGGAACAGCTGCATCCTCTCCAGGTAAAGCAGTGGGTCAAGGGCAGTTTCCAGTTGTTGCAAACTCCTATCCCTCAATCTATGTGTGGCATGGGTTAGGGATGGCAGAGAGAAGTTTGTCCTGGCTTGGGATTCTTTCTCAGCCTTATCTGTTCGGGCTGTGAGGAGAAGGCCTCTTTCCTGTATTGCAATTTGTGCTGAAGCTGTGAAGAGCTTGTGTGGGTGTTTCACTCACACCAACAGACCTGTGTTGCTGGTAACACTGGTTGAAACCCAGTGGCAGGTATAGCAGTCTTGCAACAACAAAAATGGATTTGGGTGAAAATGTGCAGCCTGACCCTGCAAGCCTTCTCTTCTCTTCTCTCTGCAGTGGTGCACAGACTGGGCACATCCATCACCACGATGTCCGAGTGGCTGAGCATCACGTGGCCACCCTTGCTGGCCACACACACGAGGTGTGCGGACTCAGATGGTCTCTGGATGGCCGCTACCTGGCCAGTGGTGGCAATGACAGTCTGGCGAACGTCTGGCCATGCACCCAAGGTGGGGGTGGCGACTCTGCTCCTGTACAGACCTTCACTCAGCACCATGGTGCTGTCAAGGTGAGCACAGAGCTGCCGCGGGTGGATATGTGTGTGCAAGGCAGGCATGCAGCACTGGCTGGGTGCAGGTTGCCTCTTGTATGTTTTAAAATGAACTCTCCTCTCTCAGGCTGTGGCGTGGTGCCCATGGCAGATGAATGTTCTAGCCACTGGAGGTGGCACTAGAGACAGACATATCCGCATCTGGAACGTGTGTTCTGGCGCCTGCCTCAGTGCTGTTGATACCCGTTCCCAGGTGAGAGATGAACATCAGCTTGGAGATAAACACCTTCTGGCAGCACACCTACACAGAGCTGCTGGCTCCTCAGGCCCAGAGGCACAGGGAAGGATGGGGACCATGCTCGCCTCTGAGTGGTGAGCATCAGCCCATGCACCTCGCCTCACCTGTGTTACTACCTCTTTGCAGGTGACTTCTATCCTATGGTCCACAAACTACAAGGAACTCATTTCAGCCCATGGCTTTGCACAGAATCAGCTGGTTATATGGAAGTATCCAATATTGACCAAGGCTGCAGAGCTGCAAGGTAGGTGGATGTTGTTATCTTGTTGCATTTCTAAAGTCCCATACTGTCGCAATCATATTTCTAAAAAGTCTGGTACCTTCTCGGTGATACTTCTTGGGGGCAGTTCTTCACAGCTCTGACTTCTTCTCCTGCTTGTTGCTCCTTCTTCGTCAGGGCTCCTTGTCAGCTCAGCTTGACTGGCCAAGCCCAGCCCCTTTTATCCCAGTTATCTTCACTAGCTACAGATGCAGCCCAATTAAGGACATTGCAGCTGCAGCCCATCAAAAACAACCAGGACTTATCAGGGCAAGGCCTATACACAGATATTGAATATACAATACAGATATTTTACTAAGACTCCTACTATGTTCCCCCTTTTTGTTTACTTACAGATACTAAGACTCCTACTATAGGTGGACAGGGCCTGGGTGGGGGGCTGTTAGAGGTTGAGGACAGCTGCACTCCTTGGTTTGAGCCTGCAGCATCACTGATACAGGACAGTATCCAGGGCCATGCTGCTAGGAGTAAAGCATGCCCACGGGGCTGTGGAAGAGATACCATTGATCCAAGTGTATGGTTGGGGTCTGAAATCATGCTGCCACAGCCACTGGGGAGACAGCTATGCAAGCTGGCAGGGCTCATGGGAGCATACAGGAGTAAATGTGCATGTGCTGATCAGCTCAGCCCTGATTGCACATTCCTTCTCCTCCTAAGGTCATACTGATAGAATCTTGAACCTGACCATGAGTCCTGATGGTACATCAGTGGCCTCAGCAGCTGCTGATGAAACAGTGCAGGTCTGGTGCTGTTTTGAGATGGATCCCATAAAGAAGAAGGAGAAAGAGAAGGCAAACAGTGCCAAAAGCGGTATTCTTCACCAGAGCATCCGCTGAGAACACGGGATTGTTGTGGGGAGGGGAATATTTGGTTTTACACACTGTACAGTATTTTAAATGTTAATGAACTGCTTAACTTGACTTTTTCTTAATGGAGTCTGATGGAAGAAGAAGCCATGCCTCTTAAACCCAAGTCCTTCTCCCTGAGGCTGGGGATCTGGGCAAGGAGTGGAGACCTAGGTCTTAAGGGCCAGTTTAGAGGCCCCTGAGCTTAGCACAGCCTAGCAGAAGGATGCTGTGCAAGGGCTGTACTTCTGTTTCTGTCCCAGCTAAGATAGATATGCCACCTGCCCCATCTAGATGCTGACTACAAGCACAGCAGCTCCACCACAGGCTCAACTGAAAGCACAGCATGGCTGTGGCCTCAGTTTGTGTTGTCCTGGCCTGTCTCACAAGCCCAGGGACACCTTCCTATGGCTCTGCAGGCAGATCTCAGTTTGTCTTGTTAGCTACAGGCAGCCACCACTGCCTGCCTGTGGTGCTGGAGTAGAATAGCTGTTGGAAAAAAAAGGAGGGAGAGAAATATAGAGCAACAGCTGTAATCACCCCAAAGGCTGGAAAGGGGCTGGCTCTGGCATGAAGCCTGATGCAAAACAAAAGGTTAGCTTACACTGCCACAGCCAGCCTGGATGTCATGCAAGAGCCACGCAAAGCACCACCAACCCTGTGCTCAGCCTTCAGTCACGTATTCTTCCAACAACTCTGATCTCCCTTCCCCTCCTGCTGACAGGAGGCCCTGGTGCCTCACTGAGGCTTCATGCAGGGGAGCAAGCACCAGGGCTCAGATGACATCTATTGGAGCTTGACTCCCCTACACTTGGAAAAATGTCTTTTTTTCCAGGCTGAACTGTGCTGGAGTAAGTTGCAGGAAATATATTTGAGCCCTTACCTGACCAACAACCAGCTCAGCCATGCTGCTTCTTTAACAAATTTGCCCTAAACCAGGACAAAATATTGGCGCCCAATGTGGGGCTCAATTGTTGCCACGTTGGGCAAATTTGTTAAAGAATCTGCAAAGGAGGGCCCCTCCATAAAGCAAAACCCACACGGCCCCTCCCCCCAACCAGTTCGGGAAAATATTCCTCGGAGAGAGGTGGAAAGAACCTGTTTATTTCAGGCACAGCACCCCTCAGCACACAAAATGAACAATACCCGATGGCACCGCTCTGAGAAAGATGACAAAATCAGAAAGTCTCTTTTGGGGGTGGTTACTCTGTTCTCAGTCCCTCCGGCGCTGGGGCAGCTGCTGCAGGCCAAAACGTCAAACTCTCGATGTTCCCGGGTCCCAGTCCAGAGCAGGTTCGAGATGGTCACAGAAACAGGAGAGGAGAAACAGTCCGGGAAGGAATTTGGACTGTTTAGCTAAACTAGCTAATAAGCAGAAGCAAAAGCAAGAGCAGAAGCAAGAGCAGAGAAGAGAGCAAGCAAAGCAGCAAGCTGAAAACAAGAAGCCAAAACAGCCCTATGTACTGCTCGTCTCTGTGTCCCTGATAAGAGAAACCCAAACAAAACTTTCACTCTTCAGAGCCAGTCTTAAAGGCACAGAACAGATGAATGGGGATACAAGCATCATAACGTCACCCCAGGACATTCCACCCCTTATCCCCATATCCTCAACATACTGCAACACATCATGCATTATTCATACAAAATTTCCATCTGTTCCCCCCAAAATTACAAGCAATACCCATTATGCCTTCATCACATCCCCACACTGGACCACTGAATCCAGGCCCTATATTACAGAGCTGCAGGATTCTCCCTCTTCACTTTAGTCACTTAAAGCTCCATCTATCACTTTCTCAGACCTTCGACACTTACACATTTCCTTCTCCATCTTCCACTTGCCCAGACCTTCAACACTTACACATTTCCTTCTATCTCATGTCTGTATGGTTTAATGTACAGACAATGGCAGTAACATCCAATGAATAGTGATATTGCACATCATTCTTATCCCACAATCAGATCTCCCTGAGGTACACATCGTGTTGTTCCATCTCTTTGCATTATCCACCACGTGCAACCTGGTCCCTGAGCAAAGACAACCCCACAGATGGGTTTGTCTGTACTCGAGGCAGAATTGATCCACACAGTCTTCCCTAACAAACCTCTGATATGTATCACTGGGACTTTGTCTCCTTCTATTACATTCAGGGACTCAGACTGGGCAGGATCTGCTCGGTTGGTGGAACCTCGCGTGTTAACTAACCAGGTGGCCTTTGCTAAATGCTGCTCCCATTTCTTGAAAGATCCCCCACCCAAAGCTTTCAACTGGGTTTTTAGTAGTCCATTGTACCTCTCCACTTTTCCTGCAGCTGGTGCATGGTAGGGGATATGATACACCCACTCAATGCCATGTTCCGTAGGCCAGGTGTTGATAAGGCTGTTCTTGAAATGAGTCCCGTTGTCGGACACGATCCTCTCAGGGGTGCCATGTCTCCACAGAACTTGCTTTTCAAGGCCCAGGATGGTGTTCCCGGCTGTAGCATGAGACACAGGGTAGGTTTCCAACCATCCAGTGGTGACTTCCACCATGGTCAGCACGTAGCACTTGCCCTGGCATGTCTGGGGCAGTGTGATGGAGTCAATCTGCCAGGCCTCCCCATACTTGTACTTGGACCACCGCCCACTGTACCACAGGGGCTTCACTTGCTTGGCCTGCTTGATGGCAGCACATGTTTCAGAGTCATGGATAACCTGAGAAATACTGTCCATGGTTAAATCCACCCCTCGGTCTCGTGCCTACTTATAGGTGGCATCTCTGCCCTGGTGGCCTGAGGCATCATGGGCCCATTTAGCTAGGAATAACTCTCCCTTATGTTCCCAATCTAGGTCTATTTTGGACACCCCTATCTTTGCAGCTTGGTCTACCTGCTCATTGTTTTGGTGCTCCTCGTTGGCTCTACTCTTGGGGACATGGGCATCTACATGGCGGACTTTCACAGGCAGCCTCCCTACCCTGGTATCAATGTCTTTCCACTCATCAGCAGCCCAAATTGGTTTCCCTCTACATTGCCAGTTAGCCTTTTTCCACCTCTCCAGCCATCCCCACAGAGCATTGGCTACCATCCATGAATCAGTGTAGAGGTAGAGCTTTGGCCACTTCTCTCTCTCAGCAATGTCTAGGGCCAGTCTAACAGCTTTGAGTTCAGCAAGTTGGCTTGATCCACCTTCTCCTTCGGTAGCTTGTGGAACCTGTCGTGTGGGGCTCCATACGGCTGCTTTCCACTTCCGGTTCATCCCTACGATGCGACAGGAACCGTCAGTGAAAAGAGCGTAGCGTGTTTCCTCTGGGGGCAGTTGGTTATAGGGAGGAGCCTCTTCAGCACATGTCACTGGTTCTTCTTCCTCTTCATCTGTGACACCAAAATTCTCACCTTCGGGCCAATTTGTAATGACCTCCAAAATCCCAGGGCGATTCAGTTTACCTATACGGGCGCGCTGAGTGATAAGAGCAATCCACTTGCTCCATGTAGCACTGGTGGCATGGTAAGTGGAAGGAACCTTGCCTTTGAACATCCACCCCAGCACTGGTAGTCGGGGTGCCAGAAGGAGTTGTGCTTCAGTGCCTATTACCTCCGAGGCAGCCTGAACTCCTTCATAGGCAGCCAGGATTTCTTTCTCTGTTGGAGTGTAGTTGGCTTCAGACCCTCTGTAGCTTCAACTCCAAAATCCCAGTGGTCAACCCCAAGTCTCCTCAGGCACCTTCTGCCAAAGGCTCCAAGACAAGCCATGGTTCCCGGCTGCAGAGTAGAGCATGTTCTTTACCTCTGGTCCTGTCCTGACCAGGCCAAGGGCTACTGCATGAGCAATCTCCTGGTTGATCTGGACAAAGGCTTGTTGCTGCTCAGGGCCCCACTGGAAATTGTTCTTCTTGCGGGTGACCAGGTAAAGAGGGCTCATGATCTGACTGTACTCAGGAATATGCATCCTCCAAAAACCTATGGCACCCAGGAAAGCTTGTGTCTCTTTCTTATTGGTGGGTGGAGACATTGCTGTGATCTTGTTGATGACATCTGTAGGAATCTGACACTGTCCATCTTGCCACTTCACTCCCAGGAATTGAATCTCACGAGCTGGTCCCTTTACTTTGCTCTTTTTAATGGCGAAACCCGCTCCGAGGAGGATCTGGATGATTTCCTTCCCTTTCTCAAACCCTACCGCAGCTGTGTTCCCCCACACAATGATGTCATCAATATACTGCAGATGTTCTGGAGCCTCTCCCCTTTCTAGTGCAGTCTGGATCAGTCCATGGCAGATGGTGGTGCTGTGCTTGAAATAAACAGGTTCTTTCCACCTCTCTCCGAATAATTTTTTCCCGAACCAGTTGGGGGGAGGGGCCGTGTGGGTTTTGCTTTCTGGAGGGGCCCTCCTTTGCAGATTCTTTAACAAATTTGCCCTAAACCAGGATACCCTGCTGGGGAGGCTCTGACATTTCCTCTTCCCTGATGGAAGTGCAGCTGCTGCCAAGGGAAACGTCCCCACACTTGCTCAGTGTTCCCTTTGCTTGCCAGATGTCCCATCTGCTGTCCCTGCCCAGGAGAGCTGCTCTGCTCAGGAGTAAGAGCCCGAGCGAGAGCCTGGGAACATCAGCGGCTGCAACCCCTCCTGATCTAGCGCTGTTTATGGATGTGTAGTTAGATTTGGATAGTTACAAGTATAGGGATATTTACATACACTGATTGATATCTGTATAGGCATATTATATATGTATATTATTATATTGATGCGTGTATATTCATCTGTTTACATACTTGTACAGCTCTGTAGCTGTGCATTTCGATTGCTGGAGTTGTATGGATTGTTTTATTGGTCCACTGATATTTGTGTGTTTATAGACAGGTTTGTTATGTTTGTATTATATTGTCATGTTATATGTCATGAAATATGTAATGCACGTTTACATCTCTCTATTGTTATGTCTATACATGTATTTACTTCTATTTATTATGTATGGAGTTGTATAGTGTTGTATTTATATTGTTACATATCATATTTCCAGAGCCTCATACCTTCTGGGTGGTTTTCTCACAGCAGCTCTTCACAGCAGTGTTGTTGTTGCTTCTCAGTCAGGGCTCCTCTCCAAGGCTCTCCCTGACCACCCTGCCCCCTTTTATCTCAGTTACCTCCATGGGCTACAGCTGCTGCCCAATCAAGGACATCACAGCTGCAGCCCATTTACAATAACTAGAATCAGGGCAGGGTCACTTCTACAATACAGAGATCTTTTACTGCCATACATATATTTACAATACATATATTTACTCAGGCCCCTACATTTCCCCCTTTTCTTTTAACAATTATACAATTACCATAGACATTTTTGTCCCAGCTCTCAGGCTGCCACAGCTCTCAGCTGTCCTATCTTCTGTCCCAGCTCTCCGGCTGCCACAGCTCTCAGCTGTCCGGGGGATTCCATACCTTCATTTGATGTTTGGCTGCATGTTCTTTATCACATCAGGGTCACCAGATGTTGTATTCGTATTGTTACATATCATATTTCCAGAGCCTCATACCTTCTGGGTGGTTTTCTCACAGCAGCTCTTCACAGCAGTGTTGTTGTTGCTTCTCAGTCAGGGCTCCTCTCCAAGGCTCTCCCTGACCACCCCACCCCCTTTTCTTTTAACAATTTTTCAATTACACAGTTACAATATACATATCTGTCCCAGCTCTCAGGCTGCCACAGCTCTCGGCTGTCTTGAATACATACAAATCCCTAGATGTTCCCAGGCTCTTTTCCTCAAAGGCCATAGTCTTACAGCTCTCTGAAAAGCCATAGTCTTACAGCTCTCTGCTGTTACAGCTCCTTGATTCAAAGGCCATACTATATTCTAGAGTCCCAGCTCTCAGGCTGCCACAGCTCTCGGCTGTCTTTTCTTCTATAGTCCCAGCTCTCAGGCTGCCACAGCTCTCAGCTGTCTTTTCTTCTATAGTCCCAGCTCTCAGGCTGCCACAGCTCTCGGTTGTCCTATCTTCTGTCCCAGCTCTCCAGCTGCCACAGCTCTCGGCTGTCCGGGGGTTCCATACCTTCATTCGATGTTTGGCTGCATGTTCTTTATCATGTCGGGGTCACCAGATGTTGTATTCATGTTGTTACATATCATATTTCCAGAGCCTCATACCTTCTGGGTGGTTTTCTCACAGCAGCTCTTCACAGCAGTGTTGTTGTTGCTTCTCAGTCAGGGCTCCTCTCCAAGGCTCTCCCTGACCACCCCGCCCCCTTTTATCTCAGTTACCTCCATGGGCTACAGCTGCTGCCCAATCAAGGACATCACAGCTGCAGCCCATTTACAATAACTAGAATCAGGGCAGGGTCACTTCTACAATACAGAGATCTTTTACTGCCATACATATATTTACAATACATACATTTACTCAGGCCCCTACAGTATAGTTCTAAAATTCTATTTATTTATGTTTGGATCTGAGATTCTTTAGAGGGGGATATTGATGTTTCTGTATTTGTATATGGGCTGTATGGTTGTAGTAATATGTAATAAATTAAATTGTTAAACTTCAATTCAGTAACTTCAATATTTGTGTACAGTGAGTTGTTGCAGAGGGTTGCAATAAAGTAATTTTTTTTTTCACTGAAGTTGATATCTGTATATATTTACTTAGCACAATTCTCACAATAAATTAGATTTTATTCATAAATTGATATTTCTGTGTTTCTATATTGGTAGCACAGGTGTTGCAATTTAAAATAAATTTCATTTTTAAACATAAGTTAATGTTTGTGTATTTGTACATTAGTAGTGCAGGTGTAACTATCTGCAATAAATGCAATGTTTCAACTGAAGTAAGTGTAGATTTGTGCTACCCAGAGCCATGGGCAGATGTAAATGCTGGAGGATTTTGGCCATGCAAATCTCCGGCCATGCCCAGCACATGCCCCACCTGCACTCGGGCTGGGCAGGGGAAGCGCAGATTTGGGCTGGCAGCAGAGCCCCACGTTGGCTCAGAACACACTGCAGAGGCAGCTGAGAAAACTCCGGGGCTCCATGAGCACAGAATCCAAGCAGGAGCCACCCGGGGAGTACAAATCCTTCATCCCACGGGCAGCTCTTTAGGAAAGGGCTCCAAGTGTCCCCCTGAAGCTCATCCCAGAGACCAGAAGCCAGCAGGAATCCTGAGCCAGCTCTGCTGCCTTTGGCAGCACTTTGGCAAAAAATGAGCTGCAGCAAGGGGGAGGCAGCAGCGACTGTGACTGCTGCAGGCTGGGGATGAAGGAAGGGCCATGGACAGAAGTGCTGAGATGCCCCAAAATCCAGAAGGAGGCTGGAGAGCTGGGAATCAACTTGGCATTTCGGTGCCAAGCTCTCACAGGCACTGAAATGATGGAATCCCTTTGTGAGAAGTTACCTGGAAGAACTGACAGGGAGCTGCAGCTAGGATCAGCAGTAGCAGAAAGCAAAAATGTACAAACACTAGGAGATCATCTAATATCCCCCACAAGCAATGGCTTCAAAAATGATCTCATATATTCATTATTATATTATATTATATTATATTATATTATATTATATTATATTATATTATATTATATTATATTATATTATATTATATTATATTATATTATATTATATTATATTATATCAATCGAAATATATAATATATATATATGCATGAAATTCAATGCACATGTATTTTTGGAAAATTTTATATTTTGATATAGATTTTCATTTAAGATATATATTTGAAATAGCCTTTCAGCTCAAGAGAGTGAAGATTTACAACAGTGCAAAACCTTCTGCCCACACAGCAGTCAGCCTCTGGGAGTGTGCATGCACACCCACCCACTGTGCTTGCTCTTCTCAGCATCTCAGGGCTGCTGTTTGCATAGAATTGGGATGAATTTAACTCGACAGAGCCACGAGTGGGGTGTCCAGCTTGTCATGAACACTCATGTGGCAACGAACAACACAGAGCTGTCAAATCACATTATCACAGGTCATTTCATTCTTGCTGGGCACTGAGGAACTCTTAAAAGACACAGAAAAGGGGTGGAAAACATTGGCATCATGCTACTGCTGGTATCCCCCTAGGGAGTCTCTCTCCACTGTAAGATCTCCTTTGTCACTCTACAGTGACAAGAGTTGGCTGCAGGAGGCATTTGCATGGGAGCTCTCCCCAGATAGGGGGAAGAAAAAGAAGAGGTGATTCATGTGGAGATAAAACGGCAACACCATTTGGGAAGACACCAGTGTGAGTTTGCTACAACACTAGGCAAAAAATCCCATGAAGAAAGCAACATCCATCCATGAGGCAGCACTTTAGCTTTGATATCAATGCTGACAAAATTGCTGCCCCTTCCTGCTGCTGTAGCTGACTCCAAATCACAAGAAATGTGCCAACTCCTCCAAAGACAGGCAGACATGGTGAGATAAAACCAGCTACTCTGCTGAAAAGGAGTCCAAATGAATGTTTTCTAACCCCTCCTTTCCATCCTTTCCGCAGCCAAGACAGAGCAATGTCCTTCCTCTCTGTCCCTGATGGTTACCCAGGCATGGGATGCAGCGTGGGGACAGGGCCTATCCCTGCTCCCAGTGCCCTGCCCTGCCCTTCCCTGCCTGCCTTGTCCTTCCCTGTCCTGCTGGATCCCGCTGTGCTGTGCCAATCCGAGCTGAGCCCGGCCAGCGGTCACGCATTTTGGAAATGACCCTCCCCTGTGCTGCCCGCCGGCGTAATGAACATACCACTTTGTAACTTTGACTACTTAGAGAGTCTTTGTCCGTGATTTTCAGTTTTAACAATTCAGGGAGCTTTTGTTTTCCCTGACAGAAGTGCAGTTGCTGCCAAGGGAAACACACCCAAAGACCAATAGTGACCCAGCCTTCCCTTTGCTTCCCTTTTCCTTCCCTCACTGCTACACAGCGCTCTCATACCAGGACCTCAGTGCTGCCTCACCTGAGGATTTAGAGCTGCCTCCAGGCCTTTCCAGGCTAAGTGCAGGTGCTCAGGACTCTGAAGTTTTCCTAGCTGCTTGGGAGAAGGTGTTTTCATTATCTGGACTTCTAGGGGTTTCATCGGAGGAGCCAGGCACAGGCAAATTCATCTCCACTGTGAGCTCTTCATTCTGCTTGTTCCCGTGGAGCTTAAATGCCAACCTGAGCTCATTGTTCCTCTGGTTCCCGTAGACCATCACAGCCCTTCCATGGCCTCTCCAGAGAGGAGCAGCTGCACATCTTCAGAGCAGCAGTTGCCAGCCTGCATCCCATCAGGGAGGGAAAGAGCTTCTACCCTTGCTTTTTAGAGTGTTATTCTAGACAAGCGTTAATACACAGATCAGTATTCTATTTGTCCTTGATTTTCTACAGTTTAAATAATTTTTCTTATGACCTATCTCATGACTGCTGCTTAGCTCTAATCACAGTTCTACTGCCTCTGGGGCCTTCCTTTTGCAGCTTTCCCCAAAACCCTCTAATTTTGTGGATTCCCACAACTCCCCCTCTCTGTTCACCTAAAAAGAAACCTTCATAATTATGTCATTTATTACTTGTGTTTTGTAGCCTTACTATAACATTTCTGCTTATTAACTATTTAAAGCATTTTCTCGCTTGCACTAAGCATTGCTATATTACAACACAGCAATTTTAATGCTGTGGAAGTCCAGTCAGTTCAAAGGGCATAAATTATGCATGACAATAGTTACAAGTCATTGTTCAAAAAAGTCTTGTCGATTCCAAGGTCTTAATTCGAAACCTTACTCCATGTCTATACCTTCACCCACCATCTCTGTGAGATTCCGAGATCTCTCTGTGAATCCATTTCCTACCTCTCTCTCTCTCGTGTGATAAAAAGTTCTTTGATCGTTTTGTCCATCATTTGTTGCACACACCAAATATGCAAGTTATTACTACTGGTATTACTCCCAAAACCCCCAATACATATAGAGACCTATTCTACAAAGTTCCCTTAGCCAAGGTGCAAAGCTCCATCCTTGGAACAAATCATCTAACCATGACCCACCATCTTCCTTAATTGGTGCTGTCAAATCTTTCAGCTTTTGTATGCTTTTGTGGATGGATTCAGAATGATCTGACAGGTTCATACAACACAGTCCTTCAAATTCCTCACAACCATGTCATTGTACCAGTAAAAGAAAATCAATTGCTGCTCTGTTTTGAAGGGTAGCAGGTCTAACACTATTAACATCAGTCAACATATCCCTGATTGCAGTGGATGTGGCATTAGTTGGTTTACTCTGCAAACATCCAACCCAATCTTATTGTTTCAATGCCATTGCTGAAGCCAGTTGGGGTAAAAACAAACCTGCTAAAACTCTTTTTGCAGCCTTCCAAGGCATGAAATCACTCTTACAGTTTTCATTATAATGACGAGCAGATCTTGTTCCCCTTAGTTTCCTCCTAATGACTGCCTTGGCAGTAGGTGCTATCACAGTGAGCATTCCAATGCTACATGGGCCACCTTCAAGGTGTGATGGATTGCCTTGCCAAGCCCTATCTCCACAAATGAACAATATCCCTTGGGCAATTGTTGTGGATATTGGTCAGCCTCAGAAAGCACATCCCAACTGTTTGAATAATAACACCAAAAACCTAAGTTTCTGTGTGCAAAATAATGGGGAGTAACATTGTACTTTGCAGGATCACGTTCTCACTAATCTATTGGGAAAAAACAGCTCCCAATATTATCAGTAAGATTGTGCCTGGGCCAGTCTGACCCTCGCTGCTGGGCCAAAGGCAGCAACTGCGGTGTGTCACCCCAGAGATACCTTAGCTTGCTGGTGGTTGCAGCTGGGCACTGAACAAGTCCAGGCTTGTTAGGACCCCGTTTACCTCAAGAGGATAGCTTCAGGCGATGGTGAAGAGAAAAGGAGATGGATTCTGCTGGAGGGTTTAATGTCCAGAGGTTTATTCCATGGTTACAGAAGTCTGAGCATGAGGAACTGCTCCAACAGAAACCAGACCGCATGGTCTGATGACCTTTTTAAGCTCAGGGACAGGGGGAGGGGAGGTACAGGTGAGCCACCAACCAGGTGAGAGGGGCAGGGTCTCAGGGGAAGATGACACCCAGACAGGCCAATGACCCCTGGGCCTGAGTGGCATCCTTTGAACTTGACCAACCACACGACGCCTTGCTGGAATGTTAAGTCTGAGTGACAGGACTCACTCAGCATGGGGGCAAGGGGGAAGGGAGAGAGGTATTGGCACACCTGGGAAAGTGACCTGGAAGGCCAAAATGGGACATTACAGCACACCACAACATCTCCCCCTAGTTTTGTTTAAAAAGAAGAGGACTGTGTTTGTGGTGCAGAATGATTGCCAAAGCATGGTTGGTAAATCAGTTCTTCCTCTACAGGAGGGTCAGTGTTTTCCACTGAGGCTTCTAGGTCATCCATTGGAGCACTGAGGGCTTCAAAAATGGTAGACCTCAGGAGGGGGAGATGAGCTTGAAATTAACTTGAGAACCATGCGTTTGATTAGTCCAAAAACAATGCTGACAACTACAATAACTATAACTAAAATAAACAGCACTAAAAACACAGTTTTCAGAATAGATCCCAACCAGCCCGAGAGTCCCCAGCCTTTGAACAGTCCATTCAGCCCGTTGTCAGTTTCTCTGTTGATGTCCGAGAGCTTTTGCCAAGGTTGTCCATATGTGGTTTGGGCTGAGGCACTATGCAGGAGGTCACAGGTGGGATGATCATGAGGACGAGAAGCAGGCTCGGTCTCATGGTGTCTCAAGGCTACACACAAACAGTGGGATCTAAACTGGTACAAAAACTTGAAACAAACATATATTATAAACTATTCCAGATAGGAGGCTTAAATGGAATTTCCTCCAGAGAACATGTGCGGCGTTTTCTTCTCCAGGCAGCATGAGCAACCTGGGGTGCTTCTGTAGATTTCTCTGAGACCTTGGGAACATAGGGCTTTACCCATTTGGAAGGAACCCAACTTAAACCAGAGGGGGTGGACACACAGGCATATCCACGTCCCAAGTAACTAATTTGTAAGGTCCCACCATTTTCCAAGTCTCAGGGTCCTTTACTAAAACTGGAGGTTTTTCCTTAATTAACCTATGATTGCTCCCCCCAAAGTGGCGTAGGATGGGTGGGTTCAGGCTGTCAAAAGAACAATTCAGAAAATTTATTGTGAATAGCGCCCTGGATAACCGGATGTGGGGAGGTTCTACCTTCAGAACCTGTTGTTGCTGGTCCAGGACCCTTTTAATATCACGGTGAGTTCTTTCTACAATGGCTTGACCTGTAGGGGAGTAGGGGATGCCAGTTTTGTGCTCTACTCCCCATTGCTGCAGGAAGCTCCCAAATTCCTTGGATTTGTAAGCAGGCCCATTATCAGTTTTCAGCTCCTTGGGGATGCCCATGAAAGAAAAAGCCTGTAAGAGGTGCTTAATAGCATTGATAGATGATTCTCCTGTGTGGGTAGAAGCATAGACTGCTCCAGAAAAGGTATCTACACTAACATGAACATATTTCTGCCGTCCAAAAGACTGTATGTGTGTTACATCTGTTTGCCACAGTTCACAACTGTTCAGTCCCCTTGGGTTTGCTCCCGTACTCACTGTAGGGAGTACATGTTGTTGGCAATTTGGGCATGTGGCCACAATCGCTTTGGCCTGTTCTCGAGTGATGTTAAACTGATGAACCAGGCCAGGTGCATTTTGGTGGAAAAGCTGGTGGCTGATTTTTGCCTGTTCAAAAACATTTGGGAGAGTGGCCATCACTGCAGGTGCAGCAAGAGCATCTGCCCTTCTGTTGCCTTCAGCGATAAACCCTGGCAAGTCAGTGTGTGATCTGACATGCATCACATAAAATGGTTGCTCTCGGTGAGTGACTAACTTCACCAGTTTTGAGAGCAATTCGAAAAGTGCGATGTTAGACACATCTTGCAGTATTGCTTGATCTGCCCTGGATACTACTCCTGCCACATATGCAGAGTCTGTAATCAGATTAAATAGTTCTGAGAACCTTTCAAAGGCCCTAACAACCGCAGCCAATTCAGCAACCTGAGGTGAACCTTCCACCTCAGCAATGTCTGTCTCCCACTGCTGGGTTTGAGGATCCTTCCAAGTCATAACAGACTTGTGGGACCTCCCGGATGCATCTGTGAAGACAGTTAGAGCCCTTTTTAAAGGTCTCCTACTTAGAGCACTTCTCAGTTTTAAGGTAAATTGAACATCTTGTTCAAACAATTTGTGAGCGGGCCGCGCTACCGAAATTTGTCCTGAGTAGGAATCCAGAGCAAACTGCAACACTTCATTTTCTTGAAACAATTGTTCCAGTATTTTCATAGTATTTTGACCTGATTTTAATTCAACTGGAATGTGAATGCACTTAAAATCACATCCTGCTAACTCCCTGATCCGGGTCCTTGCTTTTCGGATCAGTTCTGCTACCAGCTCCTGAGGCTTTGTCAGTCTCTTGGACCTTCTGTGACTGAGGAAAACCCATTCTATGATCAAGAGAGGGTCCCTCTGGTCCCGGTCCTTTTTTGGTGTGTTCTTTGCCTTAGGTGTTTGTTTTTCCTCCCACTGGAAAACAATTCCATGGAGGTGTGGCAACTTACCTAGGATGATAAATGTGAATGGCAGGTCAGGCCGGCATCGGTTGGCCTGTCTTGTGGACATTGCAATCTGAACCTTTTCTAGAGCTTTCCGTGCCTCTGGGGTAACAGACCTAGGAGCACCTGGGTCCTCTCCCCCTTTCAATAAATTGAAAAGAGGGGCAAGGTCTTCATTAGTCAGACCGAGCCATGGTCTTACCCAATTCAAAGACCCACACAACCTGTGGACATCCGCAAGGGTCTTGATCTTTGGATTGATTTCTAATTTTTGAGGAACAATGGTCCTATTTCCAATTTCTAAGCCCAAATACTTCCAAGGTGGCATCTTTTGAATTTTCTTTTCCTGGAGCTCGAACCCTGCAACAATCAATGCATCAATCGTTAGGTCAAGCGCATGTGTGAGTAAATCATCATTGGGGGCACACACAAGGATATCATCCATATAATGATAGATAATGGCCTTCTCTGCGGCTGCACGTACTGGGGAAAGCAGGGAAGACACATACCACTGGCAGATAGATGGAGATACCTTTAATCCCTGAGGGAGAACGGTCCAATGGTACCTTTTCATAGGTGATTCCATATTAATAGAAGGGACTGAGAATGCAAAACGCGGTGCATCGTCAGGGTGCAAGGGGATTTGGAAAAAACAATCTTTAATATCAATAACAGCTAATTTCCAATCTTGGGGAAGCATTGTTGGGGATGGCATACCAGGTTGGGGAGAACCCATATCTTCAATTACATTATTAATTTGTCGGAGGTCGCAGAGGAGCCGCCATCTCTTTTTGTCAGCTTTTTGGATGACAAACACTGGAGAGTTCCATGGGGACATGGTCTCCACAATGTGGCCCTTTTTTAGTTGCTCTTCCACTAGTTCCTCAAGCACCTTTATTTTTTGTTTACTGAGCGGCCACTGTTTCACCTGAACTGGTTTGTCTGTTTTCCACTTCAGTTTTTGGGTGGGGCGCTGTTGTTCAATGACTGCTGTACAAATATGCTGTGGAGAGTTCTGGAATATCAATTGTGACACCCCACTGGGCCATCAAATCTCTCCCTAACAAAGGTTCTGAATAATCCAACACAAATGGACGGATATTTGCCAATTGTCCGTTTGGTCCCTCAAATTGAATAATGCTTTTGGATTGTCTTGCCAATTGCAGACCTCCTACACCTTGAAGGTGACCGGCAACATTTTGCAAAGGCCAATGTGCTGGCCAGTCTTGTACTGGAATTACTGTGCAGTCCGCACCTGTGTCTACAAGCATCTCAATGCGTTTAGACTCCCCACCCCCAGTGACATTACACCATAATTTGGGTTTGTCTTTCCCAATAACTTGGACTCGGGCGACTGTGGGCTCTTGTTTTTTGATATTTTCAGGTAAAGATGGCACAGGGATAGCTTGTGCAACAATTTGTCCCTTGGGAAGAAACAGGGGTGGGTGGAAACAATGCAGGCCGAGAACGAATTGCTCATGATCTGATGTTGTCATTCCTGGAGCAATTTCGATCTCTTGTGGTGTGTGTTTGGTGTCCCCAATGACGATGTACTTACAACGAATCCGGTTCCAAGTACCTTTCTGTTCAGGATTTACAGACACAAAATGCCAATCAGTGTCCTCCAGATGGAGTGACTCAGTCAGCTGCAACCCGTAAGGCTCATTGACAGAAGATGTGGTTAACAGAGGATCACTTAAATCATACACAGTCTTTGAAGCACCTGCTTCACTTACACAAACATTAATATTATTGCGCGCTTGATTTGTTTTGCTACCCTTATTCCCTTGGCCTGCTCTTTTTGTGTCTGCGCGCCTGGCAGGCGGGCGCTGGCTCTTCAGTTTTTTTGTTGTTGTTGACCCCCAGGGCGGGCTTGTAGTTCTCCTCCCCTGCCATTTCTAAATTCATCAAATTCCCTTTTCAGGGGGCACTGGTTACTCCAGTGCCCTAGGTTGTTACAAAGCAGGCATGGTTTTGTGGGCTCAGCCAGTGCTGGTCTCCGCTGCTGCCCAGGGTACTGCTGTGCTGAGGGGAAAGGCGCAGGGCTGGCAACGGCGACACGCTGAGGTGGTCTTGGCAGCAGCCTTGGTCTGGTGTCTTCAGCTACATTCATCAGAGGCACTTTCCTGTTACACACTAGAAGCATATCTTTTAACGTTGGAGAAGGTTGAAAAGGAAGGCTCAGGATTGCTGCTTGACACTGTTCATTAGCATTTGTAAATGCCATTTCTTCTAAAATTGCTTCTCTAGCATTCTCTTTTTTAACTTGTATTTCAATAGCTCTAGTTAACCTTTCTACAAATTTCAAAAAAGGCTCTGATGGTAGCTGTTTAATTTTACTATAGGGCTCAAAAGGCCCCTCAGGTTGTAGGGAAAAGAATTCTTTTTCAGCTGCTTCTTTTACTTTCTCGAGAGTTTCTGCAGGAATTGCAGTAGCTTGGATTGAGGGAGAAGACCATTGGCCCTCACCACAGAGGTGCTCAATGGTGATAGGGTTGCCACTGTTGTCTTTGGCTGTGTTTGGATCAGAATGCAAGCCTGGGAGAGCATCATTCAGCAGTTGTTTCCATGCTATTTCCCATAATTTAAATTCCGTGGAGGTCATGAGACAGGAAAAAAGCTGTTTTAAATCATGTGTAATCACTACAGTCCTACTCAATTCAGAATTTAAAAGGCCACGGAAATACGGACTGTGTGGACCATATTCTTTATGAGACTTACAGATCTCTTTAATCAACTGTCGTCCAAAAGAACTCCAATTAGCAGTTGGAGCTGCTCCCCCCTGAGCTGCAGGCTGAAAGGTAACAGGAGCCAGTGACAACATGGGACTATGCATTGAATCTGCTGTTCCCTGCTCTGTATCCCTTGAATTGGAAGCATTGGGATCACAGCCACAGGTTTGGGGGATGGCAGTGGGTGTGTCCCCACCGTGGGAACCCAGGGAGGGGGCGGAGATGCAACGGGTACAGGGGGCGGGGACAGGGGGCCGGCAAGGGGCGGGGAAACCATGGGAACAGGGGGCGGTGTCAGGGGGCAAGCAGGGGGCGGGGATGCCTGGTGACATCACGTCAGCAGACGCCCCCTGGGAGGAGTAGAGGGGCGGAGCTGAGGGTATTGCAGGAAAGGGAGGGGGAGGGGGGAAGGTGTCACGAGGAACAGGAGGAGAGGGGGATGGGCCTGGAGTTTTGGGATGCTTAAGGGGATTTTGGGAAGAAGAAGACCAGGTTTGGGAAGATGCCACGTGGCATCCACCATCTTGTGGACTCCCTGGGGACTGGGGGCCATTTTGGGCATCGCTGCTCTCTGGAAAGCTAACACGTGCTGTGGGTTTCAGAGGAGGGGACACAGGGGATTGGGAAAGGTTCCACGCAGCCTGACCAGGGCCTTGTGGACAGGGCAACTCAGGCATTTCAACAGACTCTAGGAGTCGACTTCCCAATGAGTGTGCTCTGTTTAAAATACCAAGTTTTGGGGAAAGAGGTTTAGGGATTTTAGAACTAAGAGAGGGAGAAACAGGGAGAGCAGAGGTACATGGCTTTACATTTGGCTTTTTCTCCATTTCCTTTTGTTTGAGCAATGCTGTACGAATTTGTAAACTCCAAAACACAAATTTAGCGGAGGGTGCATTGCCAGATTGTCCTAAGGTTATCAATTCATTCCCAACTTTATCCCAGAATTGAATATTGTGGATTTCTTCAGGGGAGATTTGTGGGAAGTGGAGGAAAAGCCATCTTACAAACTGTTTCAATTTTCCCTTTGAGGACTTCACATTACTACTGTCTAAAATGCTAACAATATTATAAAACACTCCTTTTTGTACAATGCTGAGTTTCAAACCCATGTTAGATGTAAAAAGCAAAGTACTAGATCCCGCCTGACCAAAAACAAAGCCAAAATCAGCTACCGATTTCTAAAAAAAAAAAACACAGATAGGAAAGCGATAACGAGCCGACAAAAGCTTCACAATGCAGCTGTATATACTGCTTTTAAAATTCCCGGGCAGCAGCAGCAGGGCACGCCCTGCCAAGCAGAGGCAGAAACAAAGACTCCCCCGCTGTTGAATGCACCCCCCCTCGGAGCAGAGAGAGCAGCCACGCCACGTGGCAAGCCGAAACCGGGACCCCCGCGCCGCGTGTGCAGAGAACCCCCCCTTCCCCCACAGAGAGAGAGAGAGAGAGAGAGGGATCCCCCGCGGCAAGACAGCCGAGAACCCCCCCCTCCCCCGCAAAGAGAGAGAAAGAAAGATCTCCCGACCACGTGGAGAGAGCCGAGCCTGCAGAGCCGGGAGGGAAGGGCAGAGAGCTCCTGCGCGAATTCCAAAAGACAGCAAAACACGCGGCAGAAAGATAATAGCTAGAAATCAATGAATTCCCGTCTGTGGGGCTGCGCAGCCAAAAATGCAAATGCAAAAAGGAACAGAACTCAGGGCAGAGTCTGTTTTTGAGCACCTGCCCTACCGAGAGCAGAGATACTCACCCAAAATGGAAGCTGTAGCTGGCTGGGTACAGGCAGGTCTCTTCACCGGAACAGGACCCCTCTGTGGGCGAGAGAGGCTCCCCTGTTCTTCCTCTGGAAAATCTGCTCACCAGAAAGGAGCTGGGCTTTCCAGAGGCGCCGAACAGTCCACGAAACTTCTGGGAATATTCCCAAAGTCTCTAGCCGAGGGCCTTGCAACCAAAGCCCCTTTCAGCTGGATGCACGGCTGCCAGAAGCTTCTCCGAGGTGCTGTGGCCCGTCTTGGGCTGCAGAGTCGCTTTGCCCCACCCAGGGACGCCAAATATTGGGAAAAAACAGCTCTCAATATTATCAGTTAGATTGTGCCTGGGCCAGTCTGACCCTCGCTGCTGGGCCAAAGGCAGCAAAGTGTGTCACCCCAGAGATACCTTAGCTTGCTGGTGGTTGCAGCTGGGCACTGAACAAGTCCAGGCTTGTTAGGACCCCGTTTACCTCAAGAGGATAGCTTCAGGCGATGGTGAAGAGAAAAGGAGATGGATTCTGCTGGAGGGTTTAATGTCCAGAGGTTTATTCCATGGTTACAGAAGTCTGAGTGTGAGGAACTGCTCCAACAGAAACCAGACCGCATGGTCTGATGACCTTTTTAAGCTCAGGGACAGGGGGAGGGGAGGTACAGGTGAGCCACCAACCAGGTGAGAGGGGCAGGGTCTCAGGGGAAGATGACACCCAGACAGGCCAATGACCCCTGGGCCTGAGTGGCATCCTTTGAACTTGACCAACCACACGACGCCTTGCTGGAATGTTAAGTCTGAGTGACAGGACTCACTCAGCATGGGGGCAAGGGAGAGAGGTATTGGCACACCTGGGAAAGTGACCTGGAAGGCCAAAATGGGACATTACAGCACACCACAACACTAATCATTAGCTCGAAATGTAAGGCAAAAATCTATTGTTAAAGAACCAAGGACTTCTAATTCTTGGGGCTCAGATACTGCTTTGGAAAGTTCTTTGGACCAAACATTCAAGTTCAATAATGATTGTTCCCATTGTCAATTTCACCAGGCTCACCATTGGATTGGTTTTTGATCAAAGGCAAATCTTTTATGGGCACACCAACCAGACAGGTTGAGAAAGGCTTTTCTGGTTCCGAATAAGACAAACATATGGTATCCGAGCCTGCTGCCTTAGCTAAGGTCAACCAAACATTTCGTTTTGGTTGTTCGACAGGCAAATCTGCATGACAAGAAGCAGTTAAAACCCACCAACACCAGCATATAATTTGATTTTGCTCTATCTTTTTTATGAGCTATATTTTGGCAAAATCCCCACATATATATCAATTTTAAAACTTGGCTTTTAAACTTAAGATGTCACCTTTCAGATGCAACAGGTGGGATCTAAACCGTAACAAAACAAAAACAGCCCCGCAGGGCTCCGTCCCATCCCATCCTGTCCCATCCATCCTGACAGTCTCACAGGGCTGCTGTCCCATCAGCATCTGCTCTGCTCCAGTGTGAAACAGGGCCCAGCTCTGGTGCCAGGATCACCAGAGAGCTGGAATTCAATGCCCTCCCCATCCCACAGCAGCCCTGCATTTCCCTCCTGCAGCCTTGGTCCACAGCACAGCCATGGAGGCTCTTTGGGTTCTGGACTGTTGCTGCATCCCCCAAGGGCAGCTGAGCTCTGCTTTTGGCACAGTCAGGCCTGGCCAGCACAGGCCATGCTCAGCAATTCCCTGTGTGTGCCTGGCCTTGCTGTCAGCCCCAGCAGCGGCTGTGTGGCCCCTTTGTGGCCCTGTGCTGGCCCAGCCATGGTGGCCCAGCCCCTGTGCAGGCCCAGCCAAGGCCAGGAGCATTGCGGCTTGGAACGGCCCCTGTGCCGTGGTGCCCACAGCAGCCTTGGGGCTCTGTGCCACATGGCCTCCCTGCTGGGCAGCCTCTGCCAGCTCCTGCAGAGCCCATGGCACCTGTGGGGCTGCACAGACAGCCCTGCCCCGGGCTCTTCCAGCCTCTGGGCCATCAGAGAGGCAGCCAGGGCTGGCCATGGCCGGGAACAGGCCCTGAGCCCCGCAGGAGGCTGGGCCGCAGCCAAACTGGAGCTGGGCCACAGCCAAACTCAACCCAGGCCAAAGCTGGGCTCAGAAGCCAGGTCTGCCAAGGACTGGGCACAGAGGCTGGCACTAACAAATGTCCTGGGCCCCCTCCCTGTTCTGTCCATGCCACCAAGGGCACAGAGCAGCCTCCTCTCTGGGCCACTTGCCTGTTTGCAATGCCTTGCACAGGCACTGGCCCTGCCCCACAAGGCCTGGCCTGAGTCCTGCCCCTGCATGCCCAGCCAGGCTGAGACGGACACTGATGGTTTCTGGGCCAGGCTCTTGGAACCCAGCCCAGCTCCCTGCAAGCTCTGCCAGCTGCCCTGAGCTCTGGGCATCACCAAGGGCCTCTCCCTAGCCCGGCCGGCTCTGGCCCCACAGCTCTGCTGAGGCCAGGCTGCTCTGGGCACTGCCCCACAGCCTCAGCCCCTGGCAAGGGCACAGCAGCAGCTGCAGCTGCCACAGGACTCAGCCCCACCATGGGGGGAAGGTGCTGGTCCAAGGCCAAAGGAGGCTCCCTGGCTGCCCTGCTCCCCTCTGCCTGAGGTGCTGAGAGCTCTGCAGCCCCTGCTGCCATCCCATCTGCCCAGGGCAGCACAAGAGCCCCGGCCTTGGGGCCCTCAAGAGCTGCTCCTGCTCCAGGCCCAGGACCCATGCTAAAGCTGGGGCAGCCACAAAGCTGTGCCCATTTCTCTTCATTGCTGCTCTGATGGGGATGGATCCTCAGCCACTTGGAGGTTGCTGATGATTTTTACTACTCCACAGGCCACTTCTTTCTTGGGCTCTTCAGTTCAGGAAATCAGTGAGAAAAGCTCATAAACATTTGTTCTAAACACCCAAACAAGACAAGCTCCAAGGAATAATTCAAATCTTCAATCCTTCTGTGGTTAATTACACAGCTTTCACAACTGTATTCAATGTGAATCTACTATATTGAAAACAATTAAGAGAGAATTGTTTTGTCCTGTTCAGTTTTGTTTTCCTGTTCATAGATTGTGATCAGCTATTACAGCGTCCTGAGTGGGTCACTGCTGGTGAGAGAAAGACGGTGAATCTTGTTTGTAGATCAAAAGGCTGGATTTATTGATATATGATATATAATACATTATGACTATACTAAATAGAATAAAGAGAGAGGTTGCAGAGCTTGCTAGCTAGACCAAGAATAGAAAGAAAGAATCTATAACAAAATTGTGTCCAAGGACTCTGTCCCTAGCTTGTTCCTTGTGATTGGCCCTTAATTATAAACATGGGAACATGAACCAATCACCAATCAAAATAGGTGCATCCTATCGCATTCCACAGCAGCTGATAACAATTGTTTACATTCTCTTCTGAGGCCTCTGCCCTCCAGAAGACACAGAAATCTGAAAGAAAGGATTTCTGTGAAAAAATGTCTGCGACAATCAGCAATGTCCAATTGATATTGACCCCCAGCACCTCCTAATGCAGTTTGAACAGATATGAAAATCAAGACTCTTCATGGCTGAAAATCACTCAGACGTTGTCCCTACCCCCACCCCAATATTTCTCCCATCCAAGTCCTGGGACTCAGAGCAGCTGAGGAATGGAGTTACATCCAGGGGTGTCCCCAGGGCTCAGGATCACGGCTAGGTCAGTTCAATCTCTTTATTGCTGATCTGGACAAGGGCATAGAGGGATAGAGGGCAGCCTCAGTTCCCAGGTGACACCAAGCTGGGTGGGAATGTGGCTGTGCTGGAGGGAAGGAAGCTCTGCAGAGGGATCTGGCCAGGCTGGAGCCATCCATGGGCCCAGGACAGCTGGATGAGGTTCACCAAGGCCAAGGGCCAGGTCCTGCCCAGGGCTCACAACGAGGTTCTGTGATAGATATAAACACAACTAAGTTCTTGTATCAGGATGCTCATCCTGGAGTGGGGGCAAAACAGCTCAAATAATTCCTGATTTGCAAAGCTGTCAGTGGTGGATGGAGAAGGGAGGTCAGGCTGCTCTTGGTGTTGAGGAAATGCTGCAAGCAGCCTGACTCATTTCATCTCCTCCTGTCCTGGCTGATCTCCCCTCTTTCCTCTTCCATCCATTGGCGTTTGCCTCCCCCCAGCCCCCGGTGAAGAGCCTGGCTCTGTGTTCTCCATCCCCTCCTCGCTGGCACTGCCAGGCTAGGATGAGGAGCCCCTCAGCCTTCCCTGCTCCAGGCTGGACCAGCCCAGCTCCCTCAGCCTCTGCTCACAGCCCAAGGGCTCCAGCCCCACCTTGGAGGCCCTTCCCAGACCCTGCTCCAGCTGCCAGACATCCTTCCTGCCCTGGGGAACCCAACCCAGGCCACAGTGACCTGGATGATTGCCGTCCTTGATGTCCTGGTCACACAGCCCTGGCCCCTTGTCCCCTGTCAGGCTCTGGGGTGGATCCTGTGGAACATCCTTTGGTGGAGGCTGTGGCTCCAGGTGGGCCGGGGGGATCCCAGGGGACAGTGACCCTGCTGGGCATGAACAGCATTGGACTTGTAGGGAGAAACTGTGAAGGGGAGCTGGGGCAGAGTGACCAACCCAGTGACCTGACACAGCCCTACTGGGATGTCACAGCCAGCTGTGTAGTGTCATAGTCTACTTTATGATGTCGAACCTCTGCCCTGTGGTGTCACAGCCTGCTCTGTGCTGTCACAGCCCATTCTCTAATGTCACGGATCTGGTCTCTGATGCCACAATCCACTCTATGATGTCACAGAGCTGTCCTGTAATGTCACAGCAAAATCTGTGATGTCACAGCAAAATCTGTGATGTCATAGCAAGATCTGTGATGTCATAGTCTGATGTATGATGTCAGAGCTCTCTCCTGTGATGTCACAGTCTACTCTGTGAGGTTTCAGCTACTTGTCCAATGTCACACAGATGGTCTCTGGTGTCACAGCCAACTCTGTGATGTCACAGCCTGCTCTATGATGTCAGACCTCTGCCCTGTAATGTCACAGCTGGCTCTGTGATGTCACAGGCGCTGTCTATGATATCATAGCTGCTAAATGACCTCACATAACCCACTCTGTGATGTCATAGGCCACTCTGTGATCTCATGTTACCAGATGATAAATTGTCTCCACCAGGTGAGCTGACACCTGGAGCTTGTTCTCCACAACCCCAGGCCTGTGGAAACCAAACAATGCCCATTGTGTGAGAAGGGGAACTGGAAGTTCAGCAGCCTCACTGTCCTGCCAGCTCAGCCGGGCCCACTGGAACATTGGGGTCCATGAGCACCAGGGACCACCAGAGAGACCCCCAGGACAGAAGAATACATGGGTAAAGGGGAGGGGAAATCTGTTAATGGTTTTGGGGAAATGATTATCATATGTGTGTTTAGTCCAGGACAATCAATGAATATGGGTACAAAATACAGAAAATAAACAGAAACTTTCCTGTGCTCAGCATGCACAGCTTTGGGAGGAGCTCTGCCCCGTGCATCCCCCTGAATAAAGAATGCTGCTTCTTGATGCTACACTGGGGTTAAGGAGTTTTGTATGTTACCAAATTATTGGTAACACTCCCACTGCTAAGGAAAGCTCTGTCTGCTGCTGTTCACAAACAGAGAAGGGCTGGTGGCAGATGTGGGGCTCGGAGGCTGCCTGGGGCACAGTGACCATGAAATAATTAAGTTTTCAAAGTTCTGTGAAAGAAGGGGGGCAACAACAAACCTTCTGCACTGGAATTAGGAAGGGCAGACTTCGGCCTATTTAGGATGCAGATGTGGGGAGTACCGAATCAGGTACTGACTATTTAAGGGAAACAGCCCTTAAAAACAAAGGTGTCCAGGAAGGATGGACACATTTCAAGAAAGTAATCTTAAGGGGGGAGGAGCAGCCTGCCTCGGTGCGGCAAAAGTTGAGCAGGTGAGGAAAATTACTGTCCTGGCTGGGTGTGGAGATTTTGTGGGAACTCAGAGGGGAAAAAGGACCAGCAACTCAGGAAGTGTTTAAGGATATTGTTAGGCTATGCAGAAAGAAAGTTAGAGAGGTGAAAGCTCAATCAGAACTTAACCTGGCTGCTTTTGTAAAAGAAAAAAAAAAGTGTTTTTATAAAAAAAATATAGCAAAAGCAGGGAAAAGGCAAATGTCTATTCTTTATTGGATGCAGTGGAGAATATAATTAAAAATAAAGGGGTCACAAGCTCAGCTCTTACACAGAGAACTAAAGTAACTAAAGATACGGAAAAGGCTAAGCTACTTTACACCTTTTTTGTCTCAGTTTTCACCAAGAAGACAGCATGTTCTCAGGACAAGTGTTCTCCTGAGCTGGTAAATGGGCACAGGGCGCAGAACAGCCCCCTGTAATCCAGCAGGAAGCACCTGGTGACCTGCTGAGGCACTCCGATGCTCACAGGTGTAGGGGATCCATCCTAGGGGGACGAGGGAGCTGTGGATGAGCTCCCCAAGCTGCTCTCCATCATTTACCATCAGTCCTGGCTCACTGGGGAGGCCCCAGGGGAATGGAGGTGCCAGTGTGAGCCCATCCCCAAGAAGGGCTAGAAGGAGGATCTGGGGAACTCCAGCCTGTCAGCCTGACCTGGGTGCCTGGCAAGATTATGGAACTAATCACCCTGAGTGCCATCACAGGGCACCCACAGGATGGCTGAGGGATCAGAGCCAGCCAGCATGGATTTCAATGTCTGCACTGATGATCTGCATGAGGGGACTGAGTCCAGCATCAGCAAATTTGCAGATGACACCAAGCTGGGTATGAGTGTGGATCTGCTGCAGGGTAGGAGAGCTCTGCAGAGGGACCTGGACAGGCTGGATCCAGGGCCCAAATCCAACAAGGTGAGGTTGAACAAGTCCAAGTGCCGGGTCCTGCACTTTGGCCACAACAACCCCTGCAGTGCTACAGGCTGGGGACAGAGTGGCTGGACAGCAGCCAGGCAGAAAGGGACCTGCAGGGACTGGTGGACAGCAGGCTGGACATGAGCCAGCAGTGTGCCCAGCTGGCCAAGCAGGCCAATGGCTCCTGGCCTGGATCAGGAATGGTGTGGCCAGCAGGAGCAGGGCAGGGATTGTTCCCCTGTGCTCAGCACTGCTTGGGCAGCACCTCGAGTGCTGTTTGCAGTTCTGGGCTCCCAATTCAGAAAGGACATGGAGGGGCTGGAGTGTGTCCGGAGAAGGGCAACAAGGCTGGTGAGGGGTCTGGAGCACAAGTCCTGTGAGGAGTGACTGAGAGAGCTGGGGTTGTGGACACCTCAGCTGAAGAAGACGAGCTCAGGGAGACAGGACAGTGTCAGGACACGAGTAAGACATGATGATCTCCATGGCCTGTTCCACCCTTGCTGATTCTGGGATTCTCTGAAGCCACCCTTGGAGCAGTTGCAGGAGGAGCCCTGGGCCTCCTCTTCAGGAGCTCCAGCAGCCCAGGTCCCTCAGCTTCTCCTGCCAGTCCCAAAGCCCAAAGTCCTGCAGAGCCTCTGCAGCTCCTCCTCACTGCCCAGCACAGGGAGCCCCAGAGCCAGACACAGCAGCCCAGATGTGCCCCCCTGGCCTGGGGTGCCTCTGGCAAGGAAGCAGCACCAGGCACTGCAGGAGCCTGCAGACAATTCCTGCAGCACTTGTAGGGTGATCCTGCTCCCCAAGGGACGTTCCCATGGTGCCAAGTCAGGAACTGCAATGGGGAGTGGGGCCAGAGAGGAAAGGGCAAACAGGGATGGGCTGATGGCAGGGGAGGGAACAGGGGTGGGCAATGGGAAGACATTTGTATCAGGAAGAGTAAAGAACGCAAAGGTGAAGCCAAGGAAATGCTCAGGGCAGTTTGGAGGTGGCTGCCGGGCAGCACTGGCTCTGAGCAACAGTGTCTGCAGTGGGACAGGAAACTCCCAGCTGATGAGAACAAACTTTCTGGCTGACTGCAGAGGCCAGGACAAACCTGGGTGGTTTCCCTGCTGTCCCCCAGCCCTTGCTGGCCTCAAGGGCTGATGGCACTTGTGCTCCCTCAGGTTCATGTCCCCACAGCAACAGCATGGTGGTGCTTCCCCTGCTCTGTGCAATGCAAACAGGGGCTGCTGAGCCAGTGCTGCCGTGTCTGTGCCTGCAAGGATGGGGCACCTGTGTGAGCTGGGGCAGATGCCAGGGCTGCAGAGGGGGGACCTTGTTGGCAGCTCCATGAGGAGGCTCTGGGACGCTGCCCTGGGCTGTGCAGCGCACTGGGGATGGATCAGCCCATGCTCTGCTGCTCCTTCCGTCTCCCCCAGCGCCCTTGCAGAGCACCAGCTGTTGCTGCCCTCAGCTGCCATGGCAACCCTGGGACAAAGCGGTGCCAGGGCTGTTCCAGGTACAATTGCAGTGACACTCGTTGGTGCCACCAGGTGCCATGGCACAGCCACAGGACCAGTTCCTTGGTTTGGTGCCACGGCAACCAATGTCCGGAGCCGTTGTGATGTTGGTGGCCGTGGAAAGCTGCCCTGGGCCCTTGCTCAGGGCTGGTGTCAGTGCCCAGAGCCAGAGGGGATCCCTTGCTGGGGGCTGTGCCATGGCCACCTGCCCTGTGCCGCGCTGGCCGCTCAGGCACCAGGAACCAGCAGCCAACGGCACTGCCAGGGCCAAAGGCCAGGTCAGCCAGACAGAAAGGGGCGGGGCTGGGCACTGTTTCCATGGCAACCGGCACTGGGGGGACACCTGGATCACCTGGCCTGCCAGCTGCCATGGAAACCCCTGGCAGGGACTGAGGGCACATCCCCTGGCACTGAGACACTACTGGGCCGGGTGCTGGGCACAGGGCTGGGCACGCAGAGATGGTTTTGTTCTTGCTGAGCTGCAGCACAGCCAAGGCCTGTCCTGCCCCTCGTCCAGCCACGCTGGGGAGGGGCTGGGGCTGCGGGGGAGCTGGGCAGGGGACACAGCCAGGACAGGGGACCCCAACTGACCCCGGGCATACCCCAGACCAGAGCACATCATGCACAGGGTGTGAAGGGGGGAACAAGGAGGAAAGGGGGAATTTTGGAGGGAGTGCTTTTGCCTTCCCAGGGAACACTTAGGCAAAAGAGGGCCCTGTTTCACCAGTGGGCAGGGTCTATACCAAAGACACAGACAACAACTTAAGGAATTGTGTCATTTATATCATGCACAGCTGCAAAGATTTACAAAATGATAAGCTCAGGAAAGCAAATCATCATTAGCAAAGAATTACAAAAAAAACTCAGCAATCCATCATAAGCCATCATTACATTTTGATGACCAATCTCTTAGTGAAACACTAGAGGTGTTTGTGGCAGACAAAGATTCTGGCTGACTATCAAGGTACACCTTTACAGACATCAGTAGTACTTTAGTGACACCGTTCTTCATTCTTTTTTCTCAATCTCATTGGAGTTAGGAACAAGAATCCTGTTGTGCATGGAGCTGGCACCTTTTTAATTCCAGAATAATGCCCCCAGGCCCTTTGCTGTTCAGCTTTACCATGCTGGCTGTGGCTAACAAGGCTTGGGGAGCCCTTTCCCCTCTGGCTGGAAGGGGCCGGGTCCCAGTCCCTGAGGGGCACCCAGGCTCCTGGATGGAATTCCTGTGCAAGTCCCTCAGTGTCACAGCAGCCTTCACAGGGAGCCCCGTGGATCAGAGCATTTTCCAAAGGGGCCCTTGGGGCAAACAGGGAGATCTGGTCTGGCAGGATGTGTAAAGCAATCTCCTGTCAGATCTCCTTGTTCTCACACAGAATCCTTGGCTGCAGGGACACATTCCCATTGTTCCTGCCCAGGTTTCAGGACTCAGTTGTCGTTCCCAGGAGCTGCTCCTTCAGCTGCCTCAGGAGGGCCTTTTGGCCTCTGGACCCACACTCTCGCTCCATTATTAGGGCTGCTGCATCCAAACCCTTTATTTCCACAAATGGTGGTGACTGGAGCTGGATCTCCTGTTTTCACAATCGTTCCAAAAATTGCAAGATCAATAATTGTGCTACCCTGTCACGGGGTTGAATAATCCAATCCTGGTCACTATTGTTTAACAGAATTACTGTAATTTCTCCTGGATATTCTGCATCAGTTCCTCCTGCCATGACAGGAACACTTTGCAAGGCCAAGCTCCAAGGGAGCAGTTACCAAAGCAAAGTGTCCTGGAGGAATCTGAATTCCTGTTTCAGAATTGACAGCTCTCATTTGCTTTGAATTTCTCCTAATGAATTCCAGTGCATGAAGGGCCAGCCCTGCAGCCTCTGGGTTGGCCCTGCCAGGGGCCATCACAGCCAGAACAATTTCCCAGGCAGCCCAAGTCTCACTGCCCATGGTTGGATTTGCAAATTGGGGGCAGCCGTGCACAGCCAGGGGGTTTCATTTCCCCAGTGGGCCATTGTTAAGGGCATGGAGCACATCTGGGAGATGGGTTCTCCATGGGCAAAGGTTCCCATCTCCTCATTTTTCCAACTGTTCTTTTAACAACCCCTTCACCCTTTCAACCAATCCTGCAGCTTGTGCATAGTCCGGTACATGAAAAACTCTGCAGGCAAAATCACTGTATTTTTCACAGGAACAGACAAAGCACTCTGCATCACAGTATCAGCAAACCCTATAAAAATGGCCAATTCGCTCCCTTCTTCCTTTTTCATTGTATACAATCTCACAAAGTTGACCACTGACATTAGGGTCCTGGCCAATCCTCTTCTGTAGGGTATTTAGTGTTACATCACTGAGCAGCCAAAGACACCAAATTAGTATTTTCAGCACTATTTCACATTATTATTATTTTATATGTACATATTGATATAAAAATATAGATATAGACATATCTACATAAAACTATAAATATAAATATGATCTTATTTTCCTATAAATATGTATATAGTTATTTATTATATTGATATTTCACTTGCACAAGTGCAACTGAGCTCAGGATTAAAACCTTCTTTTATTGCTCCATGTGGGAGCATTCCAACAATAATTGTTCCTTCTGAAGGTGCTGTTTCCTATGTGCTCCCAGCAAATTCAGCTTTTTCTGCCCAAACCCACAAGGTCTTTTCCTTTTCCATGTGCAATTTTTGGATGCATTTGAAGCCATCCAGGGGTGCAGCTTCTTTTACCCGACTGCCCCACTGCTCCCACACGGGGCTCTGACCTCAGCCCACTCCAGAGCCAGGGAAGGGATTCCCAGCTGGGAATTTCTGATGAGACTGATTCCTCACATTTACATTGAACAAGTGACATTTTGTTGGCATCTGGCCAGACTGTGCCAGTTTTGTTTCACCAGTGGGCAAAGTCAGCACCAAAGACACAGACTCCAACTGAAGGAATCAGTGTCATTTCCTGCAGTTCAGAGCAGCAAAGAATCACAAAAGGAGCAGCTCAGCAATGCACCCAGCCATCCCCACCAAAGACTGCCTGCAGTGATTAAGAAAGATACAGCAGCATTTACCCTCAGCCTTTACCATCCCCCAGATCCACACAGCAACTGGGGAAGCTGTCACAGCCAAGGGCCGCAGAGCCACTCCTGGGCACTGGGAATTCCTGCAGGTGCCTCCAGCCCCAGGTGAGGCTCCAACCCTGCTGGGAGAGGGCCCAGCTCTGACAGTGCTGAATGAACAAACTGACAGCACTGCTAGTGTGGCAACATCTGCTTTCATCCTCCTCTTGGGTCCCTCCCAAAGCCTGGCCAGGGCTCAAGGAGGAACTGAGGGAGGTGACTTTGACCATACAGCCCCAAAAAGGGCCAGATGTCAGATTTCATGGCCTTGTCTGGCTTCTAAATACACTAAGGTCAATACATGTTTCACTAAGGAGTGGCTACATCTATCACAGGGCTAATGACCATGCATATTTCATTAGGGAGCAGATACAAAGATAACCTTTGCTTGGAAGATTCATCCAGAGGCCACCTTTGGCTCAGGGCCTGCTGTCCAGGCCTCACTCAGGGCTGGTGTCCAGGCCTTGGCACTTCAGGGATGTGCTTTAGTGCTGGGCTTGGCACTGCTGTGTGCCTGGCTGCACTGGGTGAGCTCAGAGGGCTTTTCCAACAGAAAGGATTCTGTGATTCCATGATTCTATCCACTGCATTCAGCTGGGGCTATTTTAGCAGCATTCCTTTGCTCCAAAAGTTCCCTCTTGCCCAGCTCCTGTGGCCTGAGGCTTCAGCTCCTTCAGCTCCTGGTGCTGAGCTGTTCATGCTGAACGAGACGGCTCGGAGAGAAGAACACAGTCCATGCAATTCCTTCTGGGACACGGAGAGGGGAGGCTGTGCAAACAGGAGCATTGTTTGCTGTGGCCTCCTCTCTGCCCTTCACGCCTTTCGGTGCTTTGAACCAGCCAAGAGCTTTCTCCAAGAGTGCAACGGAGCAGCTGTTCCTGCTCCCAGGCCTGGCTCTCTCCAGTCTCTGCCCTTGCCTGGTTCTGTCCCTCTTGCTGTGCCCTCTGTTCCCCCAGGGCTCGCTGGCTGCTGCCCAGGACTGTGGCACTGGCACAGATCCAGTGCTCCAGAGCCTCCTTTCTGTGCCCTTGCAGCTGCCTGGGCACAGCAGCCTTTTCCATCTGGAAGCTCCCCATGGACAAGGAGTGCCCAGCTCTGTTCCCTGCACAGCCTCCAGGAGCCCAGGCCTGCCATCTCCAGTCCCTGCTGGCACTGGGGGCTCCCAGGTGCCTCAGGCTGCTGTGACACCGCTGCACACAGGAGGGAAGAGGGGCAGGGGCTGTGCTCCAAGTCAGCTCCATGTGCTGCTGCTGCTGCTGCTGCTGCTGTGGGGTCATTTGTGCAGCCCTGGCCCAGAGTCAGGGATCAGATCCTGCCAGTCTCTTCCAGCCCTGGCTGCTCAGAGTTTGGGCCTTGGAGCCTCAGGTGGCCAAAGGCAGCTGCTGCTGGTCCCTCTGTGTGCCTGTGTTCAGCAGTGCTGCTCCATCAGTCTGTGCCCAGCAATGGGGAAAAGCCTCAGCCCTGCCGGGCCAAGGGCTGCCGGGCTCTGCCTGAGCAGCTCAGCCAGCAGGAAGGGAGCTGCTCCACACGGGAACCAGGAGCAAAGGACATTCCTTTGATAGGACATGTTTTCTATTGAAAGGAAAAAAATGAAAAAGGAAAAAAAATTGCTAAATTGTAAAAGATAAGAATAAAATCCAAGTGTTAGTGAAAAAGCATAACATACAGTTAATGAAAAAAAAACAAAACATAAATGCCAAGTTACATTCTTTGCATTAACAGGTAAATGATCTTTTTAAAAAAACACCTCAGTTATTTTCATTTTAAATGTGCTGATGGCATGGATCCATCTTTGTGACCTCAGTAGCCTCTTAAAAGATTTTGGGCTTTGTTTTCAACATTGGTATTTGAAATTGTGCTCGAAGCAAGAGGAAATTGCTTTGTGCCCTTCCAGCTCCAAGCAGGACTGGGAATGGAAACTCTGTCAAAGTCCAAATCCTTTAGAAGATGACCTTCCTTCTCAGCCTGGGAATGAGCTGCATATTCCTGTTAAAACTGTCAGGGATTTAATAGAGACACAAAGTCCCACTGAAAGCTTTTTGCTCTGGCTTGGCAGTGCAGAAGGGCAATTCTCCATCCATCAGCTCCAGACTGCACTGCCTCAGGAGCATGGCCCACTCACCAGCTTTGGCCCATTCGTCGCACTTCTAAAGGAGGAAGAAAGTGCAATTGCACAATTCCAGACAATAAAGAAGGAAGAATGGGACAGACAAAACACCCTGTACAGATCCAGGCGTTCAGCTGGGACTGTGGAGAGTTTGGGTCCTTGCCAGTTGGATGTGTGTCCCCAGTTGCAATCTCTGGGCCTGCAGCACAGTCTCACTCACCTGCCAAAGCAGAAAGCTCAGGCGCTGTGCTCGCAAGGGGCTCGTCTGATGCAGAGCTGTCAGAGCAATGTGAGGGCAGAGCCAGCCCAGCTGGGCCCAGGGTTGAGCCCAGCAGAGCCCTGGCAGAGCCCAGAGCAGCCTCAGCACCCGCAGAGCCTGGCTGCAAGGAGAGAAAGCAGAAACCGCCCGTCAGCTGAGGGCTCCTGTGCCCTTGTGCCAAGGCCTGTGGTGCCCAGGCCATGCTGGCTGTGCCCAGAGCTGTGCCCAGAGCTGCCCATCCCTGCCTTTGGGAGCAGAGCAGGAGGGCAGGACATGTGCCCAGCCTGCAGCCAGCCACAGCACATCCAGCCCTCAGCTGCTGCCCAGAGCAGGATGTTCCTGTGCTCGCTGCCATCTCCCAAAAGCTCTGATCCCACTCTGCCAAGCACACAGGGACCCACCTCACGCCACCACGGCTGAAAGAAAAGCTGCTCCCAAACCATGTCCTCAGCCTTCTCCAAGGGCACGGCCCATCCACACCACAGCTGCTCCCCAGCACTTCCCCATCCACACTGGACCACCTGGAACGCTTCCTCTGGAAAAACAAACAACACATTCTTGAAAAGAAATTAGAGACAAAAAGGGAAAACAAGAAAAACAGTAAAAACTCCCATCTCTGTCAGGGTCTTGAGGAAGGCCCAACCCCTACATGGTAGGGAAAAACACAGCCATGGGTGAGGGAAGCCCACACTTTCTCTCTTCCCCCTTGCACTGCCCCCCAAAATCACAGTGATCCCAAAGCAAACAAGGGCAGTGGAGCAGCCCAAGCCCTTCCTTGCCTGCACAGCAAAGCAGCCCCTGCACAAGTTCTGGAGTCTCACCTCTGCTCCCACCATGGGGCTTTGTTTGTGTCGGGCTGGCTGCCCCAGCCCCAGCCCAGGGCACGGTGGGTGCTGGGGGCTGTTGGCAGGGCCAGGAACCCACTCCCATTTTGTACACACCCCAGGCCATGCCCCAGCCCTGCCAAAAGGAGCTGGGGAGCGACTGAAGAATGAGTTGCATCTGCCCCAGCAAAGGGGGAACCTTTGGTTCCCAGCCAGGCTGGGTCATGCCCAAATGTGGCAGAATTTCCCCAGGTGGGGACTCATCTGCAAATTCCCTGGGGAGTTTGGCTTTGAAGAAGGTGCCAGAATCAAAGTGCATCACCTTCAGCCTCCAGTGGCCAGGCTGAGGAAGAGCTTGTCATCCCTGATGTCACCCTCGCTGTCTCCAGCAGCAGCAGCAGCAGCAGCATCTCCACCCGGTACAGCTTCTCCAGGGGCTCCTTCTCCTTCCCTGGGGGGAGACCAGGCTCTCAGGGCTTTGCCCATGGCCCCAGCTGTCAGGGAACCGGGACAAGCAAAACCAGCTGGGATGGCGGCCACCAGTGCTGGGCAGAGCAGCTCAGCTCCAGCACAAGGGCTGCGTGTTCCCATCCCATGACCCCGGCGCAGTGACACAGGCAGCACAAAAAGGGCTGGGTTCCTTTGCTTCTCATTGCCATGGCATGTGTGGAGCTGGAACTTACCAGGGCCCTGGATACTCCAGGGACCTGGAGAATCATTCCCAGCAATTGGGAAAATCCTAGGTGCTCCATCCACCCATAGATGAGGTCTCAAAAATTGCCCCGAAATTGGGTCCAACTTTTAGAGGCCAAAAAGAGCAAGTCCAAGTGACTTGATAGTTGTAGCCCAGGAAGCCCTGCAGCTGATGGCACACTTCACAATCAGCAGGGGACACAGCTAGGCCAAAGCCCAGACCTCTGCTGGGAGCCTTTCTCCTCAAATACCCTTCAAACAAACCTCCATGGAAGTCAGTTGGGGAAGTTTCTTCAAATGATACATTTCTGGCACATAACTACTCAGGGTTAAGTGAAAGATTCTAAAGCAGCTGCTCTGGAGTCAAAGAGGCAGCACTAAGAGTCCCTGTCATCTCTTTGTAGCTATATCACACTTTGGGGGAGTTGAAGGAGTTTGGAACGAGCTAGAGAGCGGACCTCTGAGTTTTTAGATGATGCTATTGCTTTTTCTTCTCTTCTACATAGACAGGAAGGGTGAGTTTGACTCACATCTCCACCGCATGGCTCACAAGGCCACAAGACTTGTAGTTACAAGAGCTTTGAAGGATTTCTTGGCCAAGAAGGCACTGCCAACAAGGATATTTGTGTTTTGGAGCCAACCCTTCAATATTTCATCTTATGGACTCATGCTACAGTGTAAGCTTCCTTAGCCAATCATGCTATGACACACAAACCTACAGCACTGCATCCTAAACTTGTTGTTTACCATTGCAACTACTTTTATTTTTTCTAGATCTCGAACTCTAAAACTCTAAACTTCCCCCCCGTGTCTCTGCTATAAACAAGAAATCCGCATTCTTGCTTCTAGCACCTAAGTTTGGAAGCCCTTCCCAAGGTCTCAGACCAAATCCTGTGTTTAATTCTAAGCTTTGCTGACAAGACCAAAGGTCTGAGATTTCCCTGCGTTTGGGTTTCCAACAACACCGATGCTGTTGGTTGCAGAGTGCCCAGGATCCCTCTTGCAAGTCAACTCTGGCAGGAACAAGGCGGCTGCCGAGGGACTGCTTGTGGCCTCTGACAGCCCATTGCTCAGGGCTTGCCAGCGCCCCAGCCCCTCAGGGGCTGCCCCAGCCTGGCCAAGCCGCCCGGCAGCAGCGCCGCAGCCCCACAGCAGCTCCAGAGCAGCCCCATCCAGAGGCACCTGGGAGCCCTCAGCAAGGCAGCCAGCAGCACACGGGAAAGATGACACGGACGGTCCTTCCTGCCTGGCACAGGGCTTGTGGCCATTGCCAGGCACCGCTCTGGCAGGGATCCCCGCAGCCCCGGCCCCTGCCCAGCCGCTCTCTGGGCAGCACAAAGGCTGCAGCAGAACCACCACAGGCCAAGGGGCTTCTGGCCATTGCCCCTGCAGTGCTGCACGCCCGGGCAGCTGGCTGAGCACAAGCACCCTTCTCCCCCTTCAGGGCCTCACCACTCCTCAGCCTGCTGTACTGCTGAGCACAAGCACCCTTTCCACCCTTTCCTGCCTCTTGCCCTGCAGACCCTGGGCAGCAAAGAAAAGCTCCTGGCAGTCTGTGTATCATACACATTCTAGAATTTTTTACAGTAATCTATAATCTATAATAATATATATAATTCTATATACTCTATAATTTATTTATTTACAATAAAGATAGAAAATGGAAAAAAAGAAAAGAAAAATCTTAAAGAAAAGGAAAATTACCCCTGGCTCAGGTTGCCCCAGCAAAGACAGCCTCCCAGATCAGCTCTCCTCCTCAGTCATCCGGCAGCGCAGGCAGCCGAGCACCGACAGACGAGGCCGAGTCCTCCATGCCCTGCACAGCTGATCGTGCAGCCTCTGGATGGTGGAATATTGCCCACGCTGTATTGCCAGGAGGACATGCAGTGTTTCAAGTCCCAGCTGCGACACGGCACTGCTCCTGTCCCCCGTCAGGCGTTCCAGGGCTGCAAGAGAGAGGAACAGAGGCACGGTCAGAGCCAGATCTGCAGGGAGCCCAGGAGAGCCCCCCACAAGGGCCATCCCAGCCGGCTCTTACCATGGCCAGGAGGGAGCAGGGAGCAAAGGAATCAGCCCGAAGCTGCTGGCTACCAATGGCCCACGTGGCCCTGAAGGCTCCATGTGCTCTGCCCACGGGAGCAGAGCCCTCCGCAGCCGGGGCAGGGCTTGCAGCTGCCCCCGGCAGCCCCCCCCCGTCAGCCCGCTGCCCTCACTCACCAGTGCAGATCAGCTGCAGCTCTTGCTGCTGCCCCCTCAGGTGCCGCCCAACCATGCCTGTCAACACAGAGCCTGTCACAGCGCCAGCGGCACAGCTCCCTGCCAGCGGCTCTGCTGGCGCTGTGGCCACACGGGCTGCTGGCCCGGCAGAGCTCAGCCCAGGCCCTTGCCGCACGCTGCCGCCCAAGGGCACGGCTGCCAGAGGGCAGCAGCAGCAATGCCCAGGCCAGGCAGGGCTCCATGGCGCCAGGCCCGGCTGGCGCTGCCGGGGCTGCAGGCGGGGCTGGGGCCGAGCTGCGGTGGGCCGGGCCGGGGAGGGAGCCCGGGCTCAGGACTCACCCGTGAACCTGATGGCCGCCTCTCGCAGGGACTCCTGTGGGCTCTCCAGGTAGCGCAGGGCCTGGCGCAGCTGCTCGGCCACTCGGCTCCTGTCCTCTGCCAGCTGCAGAGAGTCGCAGGAGGGAAGGGTTGGCGCGGGCTCAGCCCCTGGGCCGGGCGCTGCCTGCGCCCAGCCCCGGCCACCCCTGCCTGCACAGCCCTGAGGCGCGGCCAGCAGCCGCGCCGGGCAAGGGCTCCGTGGGCACCGGGCTCGGGTCCACGGGAGCCTGGAGAAGAGCCCGCGTGGCCCAGGGAAGCCAGCGGTGTGTGGGGCACAGGCTGGTGGCCCTGGCTGCAGCAGCGGGCAGGGGCACAGCTGCCCGACCCGCACACTGAGCACCGCCCTCAGGGGCCTTTTCCAGGCTGAGGCTGGGGCTTGCAGGCCCTCCTTACCAGGAATTCAGCGAACTTCCACAACTTCTTGCTCTTCAGCAGTCTTTCAAGATCCCTCCTCTCCAGGAACTCAGCCACACAAAGCAGCGTTTCCTGAGAAGCCTGGGGAGCAGCAGAGACGTGGAGATGTCCCCAGAGCCCAGGGCACAGGACCCACGTCCCTCTGCCAAGGCCTTGAGGAGGCTGCAGTCCGGCAGGCGCCAGGGCAGGAGGCAGCCGAGCCCCCTTCCAGGGGGACAGCAGCAGCCCACGAGTCCTCACCTGTGCCACACGCTGATTCTCATCATGGCAGTGGAAGAAGAGTGGCAGCAGGCTCTGGCGCAGGGGTGTCTTCAGGTCCTTTTTTGCCTTTTCCTCTGCATGAGTCACCAATGTTTGGAAGAGCAGTATGGAGATCAGCTGCACCTGCCAATTGTCCTGTATGAAAGGAAGACAAAAAGACCTCAGCACTGGCTGCACGGAGCTCAGCTTGGCACAAGCCTGCAAATCCACAGGGCATGAAGTGTCTGGGCAGCACCCAGTGGCTGTGGCTGTGGCTGGGAGCCTTACGTGGTCAAAGAGTGGCAGCAGCGCCTCAAGCAGCTGCAGTGTGATGGGGCTGGGCAGCAGCCTGTCACTGTCCAAGATGATAGAGTTGAGTAGCATGACTGTCATGATAACTATCTCTCCATCCCACAGGAGCTCCACAAGACTTTCAGTCAGGCTCTGCATGTTTTTGGTCTGTGCAGAACACAAGTTTATGAAATGTCATCCTGCTGCTGCAGGGCCCAGAGGCCAAAGGCCTGTCCCGAAGCACTCGGGCAGCTGAACTGGGAGGCAGGAGAGCTGGGAGCAGCTGCTCCAGCACCCTAAGCCCAGCCAGGCCCAAGTGACTGCATTCTCCAGCTCAGCTTCAGCTGTTGCCCTCTTCTCACCATGAAGGCATCATCAGTGAACTTGAGAAGGGCCCTGAGTGCCAGGCGATGCCTCTCCCTGCATTCACTCTGCAGCTGCCTTGACAAAATTTGCAGGACCCTGTTAGCACCACGTTCACTCAAGTCCAGCCACTCGAGGACCTGAAAGGCACAGGGCAGTGACAGGGACCCGACCGGCAGGAGCCCGGAGCTGCACAGGGCTGGGCCCAGGCAGCAGCACAGGGCACGGGCACTGTCCCAGGCAGCTGTGGCTGCGAGAGGGCAGAGAGCTGGGAGGCAGCTCAGCCAGGCAGCGCTGGCCTTCAGCCTCACCTCCACAAGGAACGCCAGGGCAGGCAGCTCCCAGCGTGGCTCCTGTGTGCTGAGCAGCCAGAGCAGGTAGTGAGCGATCTGGGAACACAAGGGGATGGCGACACAGCACATGTCCCTGGAAGAGGAAAGGAAACCAAGACTGTGGTCCAGGGGGACAAACCTCTGCCAGGACTGACACACACACGTCTGGTCTTTCCCCAACATCCTGCAAGGGGCCCTGGGCTATTTGGGAGGTGGCTCCCTGTGGGCACCCTCCTCTCCCAGCCTTTTCCAGTCTGCTTGGCCATCCCTCGGTGACAAGGCCCTCTGGCCCACGACCTCGGGGACTGTGTGGGTCACACTGGGCACAGAGAACAATTGGCAGAGGCAGTGGGGAGAAGGGGGTCTCACCTGGCCAGCAGACCCATGGCATAGTGGTGGGTGTCAGCACAGAGCAGCGTGTCCCAGCCACACCTGCGTTCCATTGCCACCACCACATCCTCGTGCTGCATTCGGCAGAGCAGGGACTTCAGGGTCTGCACTGCAAACCTGTGTGCACAGCAAAGCCCAGGTCATGCTGGGAGCACTGACTCCTGCCCAGGGACATGGCAGGGACAGGAGGAGTGGGATGGAGCACCTGTTAGGGCTGGTGGCAATGCCGTATTCCTCCTGACATTCCTTCCAGAATGCATCAACCTCCTCTGGCATATCCAGAGTGCTGAAGAACACTTGGAAGAGCAGATGCACAAAGAGGTCGGGGAAATACGGCTCCACTACACGTGGGACAGGGGGCACCCGGAGGATCTTCCACATCACCACAGTTGCCTGCAAAGGACAAAGCCCCCCGAGACAGTGCTCAGTGACGAGGTGTGCATGTGGCAGGGCTCAAGTGTGGCAGGTAGAGGCCCAGAGACACCTTGGCAGGGGGAGCACAGGGCCTGGTGGGCCTGAAGCTGCCCCTGGGCCAGGTTTCAGGCCAGCGCCTGAGGTAGGGAGATGCAGTGGGGGAAGGAGGATGGAGAGCTCTGGAGAGGCGGCCTTGGGGCCAGCAAAGGCCAGTTGCAGAAACTCACAGCCAGGACAAAGACACGCGTTTTGTCCCCATCGGAGGTGCACGTGCTGTACTCTGGCCAGCTCCCCAGCACATCCAGGAGGATCAGCTGCACTGGCTCCGCAGTCCTGGCTGAGCCCATGATGGTCTTCCACATGGAGATGGCAGCTCTGTGGGGTCAGAGCTCTGTCTCAGGGGCGTCTTAGACACGGCACCGTGGCCTGAGCATCCCTAGGGGCCCGGGCTGACCACTGGCGCTGCCTCTGCCCACTGTCCCCCTGCCAGCAGCAGCTAGGCAGCCCAGCCCTGTGGGGACAGGGCCCTGAGAGGCGGCAAGGGAGCATGGCAGCAGGCTCAGGGGCTGACATGCCAGGGCTGGGAAAGGTAGCAGCCAGAGGGCCCTGGAACTCTCTGTTGCTCAGACACCTGGGACAGGCTGTACAGGGGCATGGGCTGGGGAGGCCTGAGCCCTCTGGGCAGGTGTGCCCCATACCTGTCACAGGACGGGGCTACACGCAGGAGCGTCATGACTGCATCACCCGGGTGTGCTGCGGTGAGATTCAGCAGGGCCTTGTCCAGCCTGTGCTCGGCAGAATCATTGGCCACGAGCCACTGGTGGATGAACCTCACCATTGCGGGCACCTGGAGAATGCACGGGGAGACTTGGAAAGCTGCCAGAGAGAGCAATGTCCCCAGAGTCCCCAGAGAAGTGCTTCCCTTGCCAGCACACTGCCATGGCCTCAAAAGCTCCCAGGGACCAGGCGTGGTTGGGAAAGCCACAGGACTCATGGGGGAATTGAAGCCTGGCCCCAGGCTGCTTACTTGTTCTGGCCTGGCAACACCCTTCTCCAGGAGCAAATCCAGCAGGGCAGCACTAGTGTCATGATGGAGGAGCTCGGAGTGTGCTCTGAGCCCAGTGCCCATGGTGCTGGTCTCTTCCTGCCGAATGCTCCTGATGAAGTCGCAAACGAGCTGTAGCAGAAGGGCAGGAAGCCGGGGATGTTGCATGGAGTGCTCCACACACGGTGCTTGGCTGAGCAGGGACAGCAGGCCCAGCCCAGGTGGGGGTCGCTGCAGGTACCTGCGCTGTGCTGCGGAAGCGGCCACGTCTGCGTTCCTGCTCCTGTGCGCGCTCCAGGGCTGCATCTGGCAAAGAGCGAGCGCAGCCAGAGCTGAGGGGCTGTGGGAGAGGCCGGAGAGCACAGCCCAGCCCTGTGATCCCCAGGCAGGGAGAGCCCCAGGATGCCCCAGGGGATGGAGCACGGCCACTGCGGGGTGTCTGCCTGGCCCCTCTTCTGTTCTGTCCGTTGGCATTTCCCCAGGGGATAGCATGGGATGGGATGGCATGGGATGGGATGGCATGGGATGGGGCCAAGCTGGTTGCAGGCTCCAGCCCCGCAGCGCAGCTCAGCCACTCACCCTCCTGCGGTGGTTGGAACGGCACCACCTCTTCAGTCTCCTGTGCTGGGGTAACTTCAGGGCCTTCTTCCTCCTCCTCCTCCACCCAGGCCAGCTTGGGCACTCTCGGGGGTCTCTGCTCCATGGCTGTTGCTGGAGCGCGCCCCAGCAGCGAACGCAGCCGGTGCCGCTCCTGCAGGGCCCCCTGCGCCGTCCCTGCGGGCGCGACGCGGCTGTCAGCGCTCGGCCCGGGGCCAGCAACGGCCCCCGAGCGCCCCTCACGGGCCCCGGGCCGGCCATGCCCAGGCCTTCGCTCCCGGGAACGCGGCACGGGAGGCTCGGGGCCGGCGGCCGCGCTGCCGAGCGGCGGAGCTCGGGCCGGGGAAGCCGCAGCGGAGGCGGCGGGAGCGGCCGCGCCGGGTGTGTCCTCCGCGGGCCCCGGGAGGAGCCGGGGCCGGGGCCGGGGCCGGGCTCGGGCGATGCCGCCCCAGCCCCAGGCACTGATGCCCGCCCAGCAGCGCCACCGCCAGCGCGGCCAGAGCCGGGCAGAGGCGAGACCGCGGCGGGACGGCCGGGGCCGGGCACGGGGCAGCCCCGCCCGGGGCCGGGGGCGGGCCGGGGGCATGGCCCGGCCCGGCAGGGGAGAGGGAGGCGGGGAGAAGAGAGGGACGCCGGGCGAGGGACCCCGAGAGAAGGGTGCCCGACAGCGGGAAAGGGAGAGAAAGAGAAAGAAAAAGAGAAAGGAAAAGAGAAATAGAAAGAGTGTTTAAAGCTATCTGTTCGCTGCTGCTGCCGCCGCCGCTGCTGCCGCCGCCGCCGCTGCCGCCGCCGCCGCTGCCGCCGCCGCCGCTGCCGCCGCTGCAACTGAAGCACCGGGGCCGTTCGTCCCCGTGTCCGTTCCCTGCTCGCCCCACGAGCCCCACGTTCGAGCCCCGCGCGCCCCGGGGACAGCCCCTCCGTCTGCCCAAACACGGGAACTTTGCAGCGCTGAGCCCGGATGCAGAGCCCTGACTCCTGCACACTGGCACAGCGATCCCCTCGCTTGCTGCTGTGCATTGTCCTTGCTGAGGGGCAAACACTGCCGGGCCACCTTCCCTTGGGGTAGGATTCCTACCTGACCCGAGCACTGCACTTACATCTCCAGTGTTGCTTTCCTGTAAAAACAGGGGAAGGAAAACCGTGTGAGGCTCATGGTATTTTAGAGTGTCTAAACTCGCTAAGTCACCGATCGTAGCTAAGGCACCGATCGTAGAGGTGAGGTGCATCTGGAATTACTGGGATGCAACATGGAAAAGGGGAGCATAGAAATAGATAGAGGAAAACATCTTGAATTGTTTCTTTCATTTTCATTTCACTTCTGGAAAGTTGTTTCAGTTATCCAGGAATCTTCTCCTGTCTGCTTTTCCCTCTCCTGGATCTCTCCTGGAGAACAACGTCAAGCTTCTGTCACAAGATTTTCCACCAGGAAATTATGCCACTGGTGAAGTTTTCATTGTGACTGTTTGTGCTGGTTTAGAGCAAATTTTGGGAGGAAATCTCCAAAAGGAGTTCGTCTAGTAAGTAAGTTCAAGTGTCCCCTCCCCCTACTAGTTCAGGAAAAGATTTCCCTCAAGAAAAGTGAAAAAACCCCAGTTTATATAACAAGTAAAGTATTCACAAGCATGAAAAATGAATATTATTAAATAAAACCTCTGACAGTGCTGAAGAGCTGGCAAATTCAGAAAGTCCTTTTTGTGGGTTGTAGTTGGCTCACTTGGTCTCTCCTAAGTCCTTCTGGTGCTGGAATGCAGCGTCCCAGAGCTCGGTGGGCCACAGGTGTGAGCTGCAGGTGTTTTTCTGGGTTTTCAGTCCAGAGCAGGTTTAAACAGTTCCAAGAAAAAAGGAAGTCACAGTCCAAGGAACTTCTCTGCCCCAGCTAGCTAAAAAACAATTGGTAGACATGGGCTGTGAAGGCATCAGGAAGTTTCCAAGTCTGGGCACTGGCAGTCCCAGCAAACACCAGATCTGGATGGTGCTGGAGCCAGAACCTGCAAATTTCCAAATTTTGGCTTTCTGTGCCAGCAAATCACTGGACTCGGGCTGTCCCAGCACCAGGAAGTTTTCAGATCTGGGCGCTGGCGCTGCCAGCAAACACCAGATCTAGGTGATGTCGTTGCCAGTGATAGAAATCTGCTGGATTTGGGCTCTGCTGGCACTGAGAAATTTCCAAATCTGGGTTCTGGTTACATGAAACATAAGATGTGGCTGGAGCCAGACCCAGTAGCAGGAAGCTGCCACAGGTTTTGGATTTCTGTGCCAGCAAATTGCTGCACTTGGGCTGTGCCAGAATAGGGAAATATCCAGATCTGGGCACTGGCATTGCCAGCAAACAGCCCATTTCAGGCTCCAGTCTCCAGGCAGGACTGGATCTGGATGCTTTCCTCTTTGTCTTCCTTCTTTCCTTCCTTATTTCTTGAGATCCTGCTGCCAGCAAACTCCAGATTGTGCAGTGCTGGCAAGGGGAAATTGACAGGTTTTAACTTTCTTTGCCAGCGAATTCTGGACATGGGTGGTGCCAGAAGAGGGAAATGGCCAGATGTGGGCACTGGCAGTGCCAGCACACACCAGATCTGGGTGGGGAATGTGCCAGCACCAGGAAATTGCCAAATGTTAACTTTCTGTGCCAGCATATTGCTGGAATTATGCTGTGCAGGACCCTGAAAAATTCTGGATCTGGGCACTTGTGGTGTCAGCAAACACAAGATTGGGTTGCTGTGGGTACCAGCTATTTGCAAGGTTTTGGCTTTCTTTGCCAGAAAATTACTAGACTTGGGCTGTGCTGGCACCAGGAAATTCCCGCATCTGGGCACTGGTGGTGCCAGCAAACACCGGATCTTGGCATTGCCAATGACTAGCAGGGAATTGCCAGATTGTGGCTTTCTTTACCAGAAAATTGCTGGACTTGGCTCTGCCAGAACAGGGAAATATTCAGATCTGAGCACTGGCACTGGTACTGGCAGCAAACACTAGGTCTGGGTATCTGTATTGGCATCAGGAAATTACTGGATTTTGGCTTTCTGTGCCAGCAAATTTCTGGACTTTGGCTGTGCCAGCCCTGGGAAATTTCCAGATCTGGGCACTTGCACAGCAAACACCAGACCTGGGTGGTGCTGGTGGCAGCACCGGGAAGCTGCTGGGTTCTGGCTTTCTTTGCCAGAAAATTGCTGCATTTACGTTTTGCTGGCACTGAGAAATTTCCAGATGCTGTAAGTTGCTGTAAGTACCAGGTCTTTGCTTGGTTTTGGCTTTATTTGCCAACAAATTGCTGCACTTGGGCTGTGCCAGAATAGGGAAATATCAAGATCTGGGAGCTGGCAGTGCCAGCAAACACCACATTTCAGGAAGGATTGGATCTGGACCCATTCTCTCTGTGCCTCCCTCCCTCCCTCCACAAGGTGCCAGAGTGGCTGGAGAGCAGCCAGGCAGAAAGGGACCTGCAGGGACTGGTGGACAGCAGGTTGGGCACGAGCCAGCAGTGTGCCCAGGTGGCCAAGCAGGCCAATGGCTCCTGGCCTGGCTCAGGAATGGTGTGGCCAGCAGGAGCAGGGCAGGGATTGTTCCCCTGTGCTCAGCACTGCTTGGGCAGCACCTCGAGTGCTGTTTGCAGTTCTGGGCTCCCAATTCAGAAAGGACATGGAGGGGCTGGAGTGTGTCCAGAGAAGGGCAACAAGGCTGGGGTGGGGTATGGAACCCAAGTCCTGTGAGGAGTGGCTGAGGGAGCTGGGGTTGTTTATCCTGGAGAAGAGGAGGCCCAGGGGAGACAAGGTACTGTCAGGGCACAGGCTGGACATGATGATCTCCATGGCCTGTTCCACCCTTGCTGCTTCTGGGATTCTCTGAAGCCACCCTTGGAGCAGTTGCAGGAGGAGCCCTGGGCCTCCTCTTCAGGAGCTCCAGCAGCCCAGGTCCCTCAGCTTCTCCTGCCAGCCCCAAAGCTCATCCTGTCAGTCCTGCAGAGCCTCTGCAGCTCCTCCTCACTGCCCAGCACAGGGAGCCCCAGAGCCAGACCCAGCAGCCCAGATGTGCCCCCCTGGCCTGGGGTGCCGCTGGCAAGGGAGCAGCACCAGGCACTGCAGGAGCCTGCAGACAATTGATCTGAAGGCCAAAGCTCCTTAGCTCCTTCGGAAAGAGCAGGAACAGTTCCTCATTCCAGTGTGGTGGAATGCTGGGCACCACAGCTCCAGGTGAGGACTGGACACAAGTTTGCTCCCACTGAGTGCTGTGATGGGTTCTGCAGGAGCTCTGGGCTCCTGTGCTTGCCAGGCACAATGAGGAGAGAAGGAGCCAAGTGCACTGATGTGGGAAATGGATATCTAGAAAGCTTTTAGGGCCTAGTAGAATGCCCAGAGAGTATGAATCTGTATATAAACCTTGAGACAAGAAATGCTAACTTAAAAATGCCATGGAATAGGACAGATATTGTTGAGAGAGAAATGGAGGTGGAAAAAAGTTCCAAAAGATGGCCTTGCAAATAAGATTTTGGAAAAACAGAGCTATGAAAGATGCATTGTAGTGGGACCCACGAGGGGCAGTTTTAATAATTGGCTTTAAGACATTCACAATGTGGCATGGCAAAAGGCTGATAGACCAAAAAACCTAATTATAATGTATTATAATTAGGAAATAGTTGGCTTCTGATTGTGATGGTGTGAATTATAACATCTGTTTTGTCTCACCCTTCTCATGAGACTGAAAATGGAATAAAAGTTTTTAAAACACCTCTCAGTGTCCCCATCTCTAGGTCAAGAAAAGAGTATTATCCAACACACTGACACACCTTTGCCTCGAGCATAACCCAGCCTGGACCAAACACACTGCAAGGTTTCCCCTTTGGCCCATGTCTCGAAACATCAGGTCTGCTGTTTGACAACTCAGGTTGGTTTGGTGTCAAGGAGTCTCCTTCAGAAATACTGGGTTTGTCTTCCTCTGTGCCTTCCCCTCAGCAGCCTTGGGGATGCTCCTGTGTGAAGCCATCTGTCTCACACAGTCTCAGACAATTTCAAACAGGATATTGTGCAATAAATAATTACCTCTGAAGTGTTCCAACAGTCCCTTTCCAGCAATAGGAAATTATTACTTATAGATGAAAGTGGAAAGCCCCCAACAGTTTATTAACAAACAGAATCCCCCCATGACACGCGTTACAAGAAGGCGCTGGGGTCTCTCTCAGGAACAACAGGAGCTGTCACGGAGCAGTTCCAGCAGCTGATGGAAGCTCGGTGGCTCGTCTGGCATCGGCTTTCTCCCGTGGCAGAGCTCCATGGAGCGGGCAGGGCAGTGAAGCAGCTGGGCTGGAGCCCCTCGCTGCCTTTTCTCCCCGGCGTGGCTCAGCTCACAGACTCTCGGGCTGGGAGCGGGGCTGCTCCACTCCTGCCGGCACCGTGTCCCTGGGCTTGGACAAACAGTTTCCTGCCAGGAGAGCCCTGCACACTGCTCCGCAGATCTTTCATACAGGCCCAAACCAACTCCAAACACTCTGTCTGCAGCAGCTTTTCACAAAGGGCTGCAGCAATCCAGGACAGCTGCACGTGAGTGTCGGAAGGCTCTTGTCTTGTTCCTGACAGCAGAATTCTTGATGATCTTATGCAATTTTATTCAGATGTAACATGAGAGCTGAGGTTTTTTTGTTCAAATATTTCATGATGAGTAACAAGCCTTGGGAGCATGAGGTGCAGGACTGACATGCGAAAGCATGAGCATATCCTCCGAAGTGGCCAGTCTAATTGTCCATTTTATTACTCTTGTATTTACTCCACACTAATAAGGAAAACCAAGCTTTGCGTGGAGGTAAAACAGGCATGGGATACACTCTGGTCCCTCGCAGGCTCAGCAGGGCTGGCAGTGGCACAGCAGGCAGTCTGCTTCATTGTGAACCACTACAGAGCTACATCCCAATCTGGTTTAAGTAGTGTGGTATTATTAAGAGCTCCTTTTCTGCATGAGACACAAAAAGGAGATCCCAAATGATCTTCATGCAAGCATGCAGTAAAGAACTGCTCCTGCTATCCTAAGGCAGCATTTGTTTGAGCAATTACACCCTTCCCATTCATCTTTTGATGCAGACACTTCATTTTTTCCCCTACACCCTTGCAAGGCTGGCAGTCCCTGTTTCCCATTTCCTGTTCTTCCCTAGAGATGGTGCAGTGGCTGCTTTGAAACAAAAAGCCCTGGGATCTGAACAGCCTGAAGGAGCATGAAATGCTAATTAAGTGCTCATATTGGTAACACCCAGGCCTGCCCTGCCCAGTGCTCTGCAGCAGCAGCAGCAGGACCATGCATCATTCCTGTTGGTGGATGTTCATGTTTCTGATGTGCAAGAGCAATGACTTTGAGGAGGGACAAAAACGCCCCTCTCCAAACAGTGGGTATGCAAGGAGATGTGAAGTTTCACAGCCTTTTCTAGGATATTTTAGAAAGATCTAAGAGAATATTGTGGCATGGAGCAGGTCCCTAATTTTGTCTCCAGAGGAATCCCCAAAGGGCACATTCACTCTGCTGCTGATGGCAACCCCAGAAGCTCATGGACCAGTTTTCCCTGCAACGTGCCACCCTGCCTGGGCTTTACTAGGCCGGGATTAGACCCAGAGCTAAGCAAACACATGCAGCCAGGTGACATTGTGTAACATCAGAAGTTGGCAACCATAAGGACTTTGCTGTCAAAAGGTTACAGTTTGCACCAGGCCCAGAAGTGTTTTTCCCTAAGGCAAAGCAAATTGAAATGTGAAGTTTCAAAGCTTCAAATGACTATGAAAGGAAACTGCAGAATAATTTCTGAAAGGGCAGCATTGTCAACGATCATGCAGCCCACCAACAGCTGGAGCTGAATCCAGAATTGCTTCTTCCAGGTGTGCAGGAATTCATTCCACTGGCAAGCACTGGTCCATGGGAACAAATGATCCCCTAGCTCGGGGCTGAATGGCAGCCAGGCTGCAGTGCAGTTTTGAGGAACCCTTGTCACTTGTTATTGGCCTCCCAGTGCACTCATCCTTCTGCAAACAAGGTGCAAACAACACAGCTGGAGTGCTGTCCCGGGTAAATATACATACGGGTGATTTTGCCAAAGCAGTGCATCATTTCCCAGTGAAATCCGTGACCTCTTCTTACCTATGGAATTGTGATTGAAGGCACCTGTGAGCCAGATCTGTGGGAGATTTCAAAGGAGCAAAGCTTTGGGATTTGGGCACACTTCTCTTGGTTTCTTTGCTCAGGCCTTTGGTGAGCAGAGAACACCCCTAGGTAGAAAACCTTTGACTCGACAGGATCTTTTGGATCCATTGTCCCCCAGACAGGTCAATGGTGGCCCTGTTGTAATGCCAAGTAACAAAGAGCAGCACAAATGACACAAAGAAAACATGGCCAAAGAGGAAAAGGAGAGGCCCTATGAGGAAAGGATGTGGTGAGACACTGGCACATTGAGTGAGCTGCACTCCCATAATCTCTAGGCTAGCAGGTCCTGGTCTCACATTCTCCTCTTGGTTTATTTAAATTTTATTTATTTATTTACTTTTTTCATCATCAAAATAAAACTTTTAGAATTAAAAATATGTCATTGTCGATGGAAGGAGACCCGGACACCAATTGGTTCATCGCAGGTCCGATTTATTGGTCGATACAGCGGGTTAAATACAGTTCATATTAAGCTTCATACATATTGCAAAAGCTGAGCTCAGGATTGGTTAGTTACGTATCAGCAACTACGCCTACTTCTGCATTTTTGTGGTTATTCTTTTGATACTTTCTGCATATTTTCAGCAAGAATCTCTCTTCCCTATCCTCATGTTGCGGCAAGGGCATCATGTCCTTGCCTGTCATTGGTCACTGACTGCTGACTTCCCTTTCAAGCTTAACCGGCGGCATTATGTCAGTATGGCCTTTCTCAGCTAACCAACTGTTAACAAAACTCTCCACATGTCATTAAAACCTAAAGACAGAATCAAAACACATTAATTCAAAATTACATCTAAAGATCAGAACATATGTACATCTGTAACTATGAAGCCTAACACATCAATCCTATTCTTCAAAGACTCTCCATACAGGTGGCAGCTTCTTCCTGATTTTGGAGGACAGAGAGCTCTTCTGGATGGGAGGCGAGGACTTGGTGGGTGAGAGAACATTGGAAGTGTCCCAAGGAAACTTCTCGGTAAGACTGCAACCAGCCAGATCTGCAAAGTGGAGACACAAAGTTTAACAGAGGCCACAATGCAAACCTGAAGCAGCTGAAGCTCCATATTTCATGGGACACATTTCCTGGAAATGTCTAAATAGGTGCACAGGGAAACATGCTCCTGCTGGCAGACACTGAGGCAGGCCAGGGCAAACCCTGAGCCACTTGCCCAGAGCTGGCACAGGCACAGCCTAGCCTCTGGGCTGCCCTGGGACAGCAGGGAGCCCAGAGCCCTGTGCTCCCCGGGAATGGCTCAGCTGCACATGCACCCTCCTGCTCCTCTGCCTGCCCCACAGCTCAGCAGCCTTGCAGCTCCAGGGGCACTGGCAGCAGCACAGCTCCTTGCAGGGGCACATGCAGGGCACAGCTGTTCCCTGGCAATGTGCACAGCCTCTCTGGGCTGCCACGAGACCCTTCCTCCCAGCAGAGATTGGCCCAGCTCCCCCCTCACCTCTGTGTGAGGCTGAGCCATGATTGCCTTCACCTTGTCCTCAACCTGGAGCTGCTTCAGGCCCCCCATGCCATGAGTAGGAAGGGCAATGGAGAGAGCAGGGGCAGATGCACACCACAGAGACCTGCAGCAGGATTGAGGCTATTTTCACCCATGTATCCCCAAATCTGCAGAACTTTGGAAAACAACAAATGCAGGGAAAACACGTTGTGGGTTATGAAGTTGCAGAATATCCAGCAAAGCAGCCTATTTCTTCTGTGGGGCTTGGCAATGGATCCATCTGAATGTTTTACCCTATTGCAAAGCTGAGGAAAGGGTGGCAGGCAGTTTAGCCAGGCTGTCCTGTTCTAGAGAGTGTCTCTTGGGAACTATCAGGCCCAGCACCAACATTTAAGGCAGCATTTGCTTCAACTGTCCCATGGCAGTCAGCCTGTGAAGGTGCCTGTAAAGTGATTCATCTTCTCAAGGCTAACATGAAACATCACTTTGAATTGAAAGTAGAGCTCTAAGGCCAGGACACTCACACAAGAGTCCTTTGGCAGGAGCTTCACCTGCTGTGCAGGCTGTGCCACACCCAGCAGATTGTCCCCCATGTGCTCCATGGGGGCAAGGACCCTCCTCATTTCTCAAGTTAATGGCATCATGAGGAGACGTGGTTTTCCCAGGGCCTCTGTGGTTAGCACTGTGAAATACCAAACACTGCTCACAGCTGCAATTGCAATTGTCTCTCTTCCCACAAAAGCACAAGGCTCTATCCTTGGCCTTTGCAGGCACTTTCCCTTCTCCATCAGTCACCACATCTAAGAAAATCTGACAGACTGGGAGAACTCCAGGGAGCAGCAGGAAACTGAGTCAGAGGAGCTTTAGTTTGGACATCAGGAAAAAGGGGTTTTCACCCAGAGGGTGGCTGGGCACTGGAACAGGCTCCCCAGGGCAGTGGTCACAGCACCAAGCCTGACAGGGTTGAAGGAGCATTTGGACAACAATCTCAGGCACTTGGTGTGACCCTTGGGCTGTTCTGGGCAAGGCCAGGAGCTGGACTCGATGGTCCTGATGGGCCCCTTCCAACTCCCCATATTCTACACTTCTGTGATTCTGAGAACTAATGGGCTGCAGGAGGGCAGAAATAGGTGACAAGAGGGAAGAAGTGAGGTTGGTTGGAGAATCAAGTCACTGAGTTCACAGAAGATGCAGGATACAGGACCCTTCCCTCCCACCATTCCCATTCTCTGTCTCATCCCTTCTCCCTCCCACACACACAAAGGGGAAGAATATCACTAAAAGAAGAACCTACTTGGCTCCCATGTCCATGAGAGCAGTCATTGCTTGTGCAGGAGTCACATTCTCCACCATGATCCCCAGGCTCTGACTGGCTGCTTTCTGAACAAATTCTGGGGAGTTGGACACCATCTGGAGAAGGACCCAAGCAACCTCATCCACCTCAGAGTCCATGTCCTTCTTCAAGGTCACAAAGAGCTCTCCCAGAGTGACAATGGCAGAGTAGGACACCTTGGAACGGAGGTTGGTCACCTGGGGAAGCCATGAGGGGAAACATAAGAATCACCTTAAAAAGAAAACCAGTTGCCTTCAACAGAATTCCCAGGAAATGACAACACATCCCACTGTGTCCAGAGGAGCATACAAGGACAGGAAGAGCAGGAGACCACAAGCACAGAAAGGCACTTACTCTGGCACCAATTTCTGGCTTCAGACCTGCTCACTGCAGGCGTAAATAAAAATTTCATTAAGTGTTCTACTTAACCCTTCTAAAATGTCCACAGCTTTGATTTTAGGCCCTTTTACTAGAAAATAAATAAAGAGCCGCTTTCAAATCATGAAGGAAAAAGTCATAAAGGTAAAAGAGTCAGGTGCTCCTGTTCAAAAAAGCAACACCAGCAGGTGAAGCACTCAGCCAGGAAACAGAAAACACAGGCTCAGGTCTACAGAATAATTTGCAGTGTTGAATTACAGCTTGGGCAGAGATTGGGACTCTGGCAAATAACATCATTAGTGTCTCAGTTTCTGCATTTGCACATTGCATTATGAAGGCACCACACTCAAAGATGAGAGTCAGATACCCGACCTGCCAGTAAATACAGCTGCATGTGCCCACAGATCCTACAGACAGCTGACAGACATTAGAAATATCAGGTCTAAAACCAGAAATGAAGGCAGACCCTGAGCACACATAGAGATGAACAAGCACATACCTACTCTACACAATGTGTATGAAGTATGGGGAACAATTCAGAACAATGTTCTCAGCTCACTGGCAACTGCCAAGCAAACCTCACCAAGTCCACAAAGCAGGACCTCTGAATGGGACCCAGCCAGGTGCCTGATGGTGAAGAGTCCCTTCTCCTTCAGCTCCCGGAAAGGCAGAAGATTGATTTTTCTCTCCACCAAGGCAGCACCCTCTGAAATGACCAGGCTGGCAGCTCAGTTGAACAATGGGAGGTGCTTTTCAAGGAGTGCTTAATGAAATCATGGAACGCATTGCCCCAGGATGCTGTGGCTGTCAAAAGCATTCACAAACCCAAGAGGCAAAGAGAGGGGTTTTAGAGTGGCCATTTGAGAAGACAGCCTTTCTGAAATCTCTGGCACATGAGGCTCCTCTGTCACTGCTTCCTAGAAGCTGTGAGACCGGGCCATGCTGCTGTTTGTTGTCACCTCCCTGTACCTGTCCCTGAGACACAGTGCCACCAGGCTGTTATTGGGCCATTTTCCTTCTTTGCCAGCCCCAGCAGGCATTCAGCAGGGAGAGTCTGCACTGGCTCTCTGGAGCTGAGTTTCCACTCTATGATCTCAGCCTCTCTGTCTCCCCCTCCACTCCCTCTCACACATTCCCCAAAAAAGCAGCAGGATGTCTGCTGGGACCACCTCAGCCTGCAGGAAGGCCAAGTGGGTCCTGGCCTCTCCTGACCCACAGCACAGCTTTCTTTCATCACAGCATGGAAATATAAAAACTGTATTATCACATCACACAGAGGGCCAGGAGCTTTTTATTTTTGCTGCAAGTGTCCACAGGGCATTGGGGAAGAGGAGAAAAAGAGTGTTTTGCAGCAAGCAACCCAGCTACTCAGGCAGGATGGTAGGAAAAGTGTCTGGGAGCTGCTTTGTAGGACTTTGGTTGTTCTGCTGAAGCTTCTGACAGAGCTGATGGGCAGATCCCAGAGCTGTGGAGAGTTCCTGGGAAATTTGTCCTTGGATATGTCTAGAAATGCTCTCCCAGCCATGAACTGCCATCCGTGTCCTGTCCATATGTTACTGCCTTGACTGTTGAGTGTCTGAGGTGCCTCTTGAGGCTGCTATGGACCTCCTTCACCAAGGAATGGATTGTGATACAACATCCCTTTCTGCTTATGTTTGGGCACTGACAGAGCCTGGACCACTCTGCCTCGAGCTTGGGCTCTGGCCAAGCAATATTGCTGATGAGAGCAGCTCATGGTCCTCAGCTCTTCCCTGCTGCTGTGACAGACAGACTTGGCCATGGGGACAGAATGGAGCTGCCCCATCTGCCAGGGCACTAAGAAGGATGTGAATTTTTCTCTGCCCTGTCCCCACCAGTTCTGCCTGGGCTGCATCCTGCAGTGGGCAAAGAGAAATCCAGCGTGCCCACTCTGCAGAAGAATGATAGAAGCTGTTAGGTTTTCTGAGTAGGATCAACAGGACTACATACAATTTTCCATCAGCTCCCCCAGCCAATTGCTAGAGCCCAGCAGGGAGAGAGCCTGGCTCCCTATGAGAGTCTGTCAGAATTTTCCCTCATCTGCCTCACGATCGTCCTTGGGAGACCACTGAAGAGAAGACCCCCCTGTCTAGAATCTGGCTCTGAAGGAGAAAAGTCATACGCCACGGGTCCTGAGACCTGAAAGCTCAGTGTTACGCTACTGTTTTCACAGGAGTGTTTGCTGTATGCTAAGAAGAGGGCACCATGCCCCGTTTGCAACAATAGCAGCTCTGGAAGCTGTCCCATCCCTTGGCCTGGCTGGACTTCTCCTGCGTTTCAGGTGGTCTCCCACAGAAGACCCTCACCTGTTTTACAACCACCATGACAGACAGACTGAGATGTAAGACGCTTCCCCACCAAGGACTGAGACGTGAAACTCCTAAAAGGCCCCTCTGCTTCTTCCAAGGACTGGGACTGAAACCCCCAGCCCGGGGGAGGTGTTTGGGGAGGCAAGCTGACCAAAGCGAGATGTTTGCCTGCAGATTGTGACCACTGGAGCAAGAAAACAATGGCTCTCATTTACTGCTGAGAACATAGACTACCTGTTACATCTGTTCCCTATTGTATCTGTTCCCCCCCGCCCTCACAATTTTCAGTAATAAAAACCTCTGAGTTAACTAGAGCCTTTGAGATCTCCCCAGCGTAGCAGGCGGATCCTCGGCTGGACTGGACCAATAGACTTCGTCTCTGTGTTGGTAGCTATATCCCCTCTCCCTCTCTCTCTCACTCTTTCTCTATATTTTTCTCTCCCTTAATCCCTCTATCACATTTTTGCTGTAGTTATTTCAATAAAACCACATTTGATTTGATTATCACTGCAAACCCCCTTGTACCGTGTTGCCTTTGCACTCTGAGATCATTCCTACGAACCATCAGGTCATCTGTTCACTAGGATGGATCCTGACACCCCCTTGCTGAAAGCAGCCCCCAAGACCCTGTGATGGCTGCTCCATCTTCCCCACAGGGAACACTGTCCCCAGCTGAGCAGGGGCTGCAGGGCCAGAGCCTGTGGATGGCCTCCTGCCCAAGGAGTGGGCCGAATTTTTCAAATAACAATGTCATCTCCTGGACCAAAGGTGGCCCTGGCTGCAGCAGAAGCTGCAGGGAATATGCCAGCACCAGAGATGGCTGGTTAAGGAATCCATAGAGCAGCATCCTGCAAGCCCTCTGTGCCTATGGTCAAGTTGCCAAAACCTTGGTGCCAGTACTGCAGCTCCTCCTCTGGAGCAGTCTGAATTGCTGCTAGCATAGTCCGGGGTAAAGAAGCAAAAAGGGCCTTTGCATAATCTCCACAGATGTTTTATTCAGCTGTGCAGGGAGATGTTCAGCTCCTAGCACCCACACACAGAGGGTCTCACTTTGTCTCCACAGGGGCCTGGGGGCTGACCCTGATCTCGGGGCAGTACAAAGATAAGGGGGACAAACAGGGAATAGGGAAGGTGTGGCTCAGGAACACAGGAACAGACATAGGAACAGGGGAAGGAGCCAATGGGGTCCAACAGCTTTTTGAGGGAAGCTTCTTGTGTCTCCCTCGACCAGGGAATGCCCCCCAGGGTCTCCACAATTCCTCCTGTTTTATATTATTAGGAAAGCTTCTCTGAAGGATCAACTGAATCAACACAAAATGACAAAAACAATCAAAAGAGCTCACAGGACAATTGTTCAAAATTCAAACAATTCTGAGTTCCCAAAGTGCCAACAGATTTCTTGGAGTGTCTTAGATCTGGCAGGAGGGATGCAGGGTTTTCTTAGCAGTTTATCAGGAAACTGAGTCACACATACTGAACCTCTGGTCCATGGCCTCCTCACTGCCATCGTGCAGCAAGGAGGCCCAGAGGCTGCTGTGCTCTGGTCCTGTCAGGGATGAACACAGCGGCTCTGTGGCCAACGCCAGCTCCAACTCCAGCAGCTCACAAGAGGAGACTCCTTCCAGAAGCTCTGCTGGCTCCAGTGTGGCAGACCAACAGAGCCCACTGGAAGCCACCCTCCATTGCAGCCACCCCCAGCTGCGTCCATCATCGCTGCAGAGCAGGAGCTGCCCCAGAGGAGCCGCGGCAGGAGCTCATGGCAGTGGCAGGTCCCTGTGCCCAGGGCAGAGCCACAGAACCTCTGCTCCTGGCTGGGACAGGGGCTGCTCACCCTGGTGTCCCACCGAGAGGAGGGGTCCTGGTCCCCAAACTCTGCCCAGCCGTGCAAAAGGCCACCCCGCCAGCAGTGCCAGCAAGGTTCCTGCAGCCATTCAGCCAAATCAGAGGAAACAAATGTCTCTTCAGCTGACACAGTCTCTGCACACAGCTTCCTCCCCCTTCTCCTGGTGCCTTTCCCTGACTCCAGCAAGAGCTGCAGGAAATGCTGTGTGAGCCACGATGATGGAAGAGCTACTGATAAAAACACTGCAGTGATGCTTTCAGAGGAGTCATGAATGGAAGACTGACCAACCTTCCAGCCAATGGTATGCAAAAAGATTCCATTCTTTAAATAATTGATTGTAATTAAAGAGTAAAAAGAAAGATACGGAAACATATTAAATCTCCCACAGCTGCTGGCTTTCCTCAGGCTCCATGGTCTATGTATTGCTAGACTTACTTAATCTAGGCAGAATATTTACTGCCCTGACTTGCTGGAGACTGACCACAAGGTCTCATCTGTGGTGGGCAGTCACTAAAATTAGCTCAGCAGAGGCATCTTCAGCTGTCCAAGTCTAGCAGAAATACATATTCTCTGCTTCATGGCTGTGTAGCAGCAGCTGCTGGTGTGGATTTGTCAGCGTTGCTTCATGGATTACTCCTGGGAAGGAATTGTGTGCACAGGCACAGTAAGATGGCTTCGATCTCCTCTGATTACTCCAATTGGATGATGGCCAGAACTTTTAGGCAAAAAACATCATGACAGAATAATTTACAATATTCTCCAAACTACTCCTGTGGTTTTGATTTTCTTACTGATTAGGTTCAGTGTCTGGCCTCAAGAAATCAGTCCAGAGAAAACAGGCAAACCTCAGCTTGCAAGTTAGAGTGCAAGTCTTTAATTTGCCATTTTTGCAGCACGTATAAACAACTTTTCAACATATTTGCAAAAAAATCTCTTAGTTCTTGCTATACCTATCCAGAACCTGACTCTCTCCTCATTTTATTTTGATTTGAGATCCAAGCATTATTTATTTCTGGACAGGGAAGTAAGAACCAGCTGCAAATACAGACTACAAGTGTGAATCTATACTGCAGGAACTGAGTTGTAGCTTGAAATTAAAGGCAAGAAGTGATGCCATGGTAAATGTGAACATCTAGTGCTGACATAGGAGCCTTCTGCAATGCTCCACCAACCCATGGTTCACATTGCTACAAACTCTCTTTCTGGTGTTACAAAGAGTGTTGAAGAGCTGGCTGTAAGTAAAAAAAAATAGCCAGAATGATAATTTTTGTTAATATGGCAGACAATGACTATCTAATAATTCAGAGCTCATGGAAGTGAGTATTCAGATTTCCACTTAGTATGTGCTGGCAGTTTTAATTTGAAATCAACAGGTTTATCCAAATCAAGTTATCCATAGGAATTAATTTGGTCTATGATCTACCTAAAAATGCCTCATTGTCTGATAAGTTTAGTAGAAATTTGCAAAGTCAACAGTCCACAGATTTTCATTTCTTGTTTAGTGGCTATTCTGCAGGAAAGCTTTCACAGACTAATCAGTTTGGATGTAATTAAAATGCCAGTACATTTCATCCAGCCATTTTGGTATTAGAACAAAACCATATGACTGCACAGCCTTTTAAAAAATATTTTCAAATAAATTTTCAAATCAACAGTCTGAGTAGGACTCAGAATAAAAACTCTACCAAACTTCAACTCCATTGGAAGATTCCCATGTCACCCTGTGAATCAGCTCTACATTCAGAAGATTAAAAGTCCTAATGATGGTGGTTTTTGTATGGTTAGGAACGGGGAAGGGTCTTCTTCCTTCTCAACTCCATGCTGCAGTGCCTTTGGGATGTGGCCTGCTGGCTGTTGTTTGTGCAGCCCTGGTATTTCTGCATGAGGCAGAAAGTGCAATTGCATTTCCAGCCCAAAGCCCATGAGGAGTGGGGCATGCAGAGCTGTGCCAGACCCAGGCCAGCAGCTGTGCTGCCAGAGGGTTTTGGTTCCTGCCCAGTGCAGCTGGTGCATCTCTGCTGTGAGTGCCTCCCCTTCTAGGTGCCCATGGACAGCAGGTGCAGGCTTCTGCAAGGGGCATGGAACAGGGTGGGGGCGTCTGCTGGCAACAGAGTGCAGCGGAGAGCAAACAGTCCAGGATGGTCCTGGAGTGTGTGACAGAGAACTCCTGACACAGCTGGTGACTGAGCCAGTGAGGGAAGGCACTGCTGGGCCTGCTGTTTGTGAGGAGAGAAGGGCTGCTGGGTGACAGGAGGGTTGGAGGCGGCCTTGGGCTCAGGGATCGCAAAATGCTTGTGTTTGATTCCCAGAGAAGGAACGAGAGATGTTGGGGAAGTGTTGACCTGCAACAAATTGTGAATTTGTTAAGCTTTAACAGGCAGTGCTTAGTCGTACCTTCCCTCACAGCAGTGGTTAATGTGTGCAAGTGGATATCTTAGCCTTGAGAATAAAGACAGTGGGACTGCTGAGGAGGTAGCTGCAATGCATTCAAGCAGAAGAAGGCTCTTAACCATGGAAGGAGAATTTGAGGAACGGGATGTTCACCCCATGACCACCAGAGACCCTCAAGAGACCCCTACTCTAAATGTCAGTAATTTTGGGGAAGTGATTTAAACATGTCAAACACTTTGTGAGAATGTTTAGCCTGTGAGTTTGAGCAAAGTAATTAATAAAAGTAATGAAAGTAATGTCTTAGTTCCATGGATACTAACCCGTGGGTGTGCATGTTTCAGGGAAGTGATTCCTCACGCACCCAGCACTGAAATAAAGTAATGCCTGTTTTCTCACACTGAGCTGGCAGTGTGGATCGGGCCCTGCTCGGTGACGTTCATTTTGGTCATTTCTATTGAAGCCTAAAGAATGGTTGAAATGAAATCTTTTCCAGCTGTTTCCCTTTGGTTTACCTGTTTGAGGGTTAAAATTCTGTGCTGCAGGTGTGCTGGGTGTGTGCAGAGCAGTGCAGCCCCAGAAACCCCTTGGCTTGCCCACCAGTTGTCATGCCTTGTTGCCAGGTGTGCCCAGCTGTGGCAGGAGAAGGAGCCCGCAGCGCAGTGGGCACCGTGCCCTGCCCAGCCGGGGCTCTCTGGCACAGGGCAGCAGCAGCGCCAGCACCGTTCAATCCGCTCCCTCCTTGGCTTCCCCTGGCACACAGAAGCCTCTGGAAATCAGCACGGCCAGTGGCGTTCCCAGCTTGGAGCAGCTGCTGCTGGCGGGCAGATGCTGCAATTTCTACTGCTGCGAAGGGGGAAAAAAGGCAGAGATGTACACGCACCGGAGCCCTGGGCATGTCCAAGAAAGGTGCAAATATGTGGGGAGATTTGTTAGGAAACATTTCAGCTGTGATGCCAACAGCGGCTTCTCTCCTGGTTCTGTGTGTTCTAGACGAGTAATGCAATGGTTGGCTCTGACAATTAAGAAGTAGAGTTTATGTGGATGTTCAAATGTGTAGTGATGGTATTGTAATATATTCTCCCATAGTCCTCTTTGCTGTCCCCCTTGTAATATTCTTGGTAGTCAGGGCATTTGGGGAGGGCTGGCTTGTGACCAGCAGGCAGGGTGTAACAACACCTGACCTCCAGTCAGGATGCAAGAAAGTAATCTCCACCAATGGACAGCAGAGAAAGAGTTGACTGACAAAACTTTTGGAGGCCTAAGGGTATAAAAGGCAGAGCATCGTTTTTGTAGATGAGCACATGGCTGCTAGTCACAGAGACTCCCTATACTGCAATTTTTCCTTATTCAGTCGTTTGTTAAGGTTTACTAAACCTTTAAAATTTTAAAAGTGAGAGTCATTTCTCACATATGCAATGCTGTGGGCCATTGTCTTGGTCTGGTTTCCTTTGCTTGTGTCCCATCTGAGTGCTCAGCTGGGGTACAGGCTGTAGGTGCTTGGGGCACCCTTGGAGTTCCCCGTGGATCCCCTGAACCACAGGGTTTGGCCCATGAGGGGAATTTGTGCGCCTTTGTGAAAGAGGAGAACTTCCCTGGCTCTTTTGTGTTTGCTGTAGGAAAGGTTGGTTATTGCTTTGCATAAATTCACAGACCAACATGGAGCGTTTGCTTTGTGATGTCAGGGCATGGTTGCCACCTTGTTGTAGTGACATCAGAAGGTTGCCTTGGTGCACGGAAGGCCTGAGTGTCAGAGCAGCCCTAGTGTTTGCTCAGTTGCGAACTTTTCTGGTTGAGGAATTTGTCAGTGGGTAGCTGCCCACTGACAAGATCATTGTTTTTTCTATTATTTATCTAACTTTCAAAAATGACTATGTTTCACCAACTGGCCATGGCAGCTTTTGCTGTATATGGCATTTCTTTCTCCATGTATTACATGACACACTTCACCCGTAAGTAGAGGTTTCCCTTCTACTAAGGTTTGGATGTAACCTAACCTGGCTTTTGTATGTCTTCCTGCTCATTCTTGGTGGCTGAGTTACTGATTTTGAAAGGGAAAGAGCATTAGGATGCCAGTGGTTTGGTAAAGCTCCTGTCATGACGTTCAGCTAAAAAGGGGGTGTCTGTAGCCACAGGAGCAGCATTTGCAGGGGAACCTGCAGGGCTTCTGTTCCCTCCACAGGAGAGTCTGTGGCAGCAGAGTCTGCCATTTCCTCAGGTTGCTGGGACAAGCAAGACACCTTTGAAAATGTAGACTGGCAGAGCTTCTTGGAATGCCTTCTTAAAACTCTGCAGTTGTTCCCAGAATTCAGAGAAAGCTTATTTATTTTTAACTTTTGTCATGAAAGGATTTGACTGTCTAACTTAATAACCTTTTACTGAGTGCTAAAATAGTTATTCCCTTTGAAAGGAAGTTCAAACTCTAAAGCAGTGAGTGTCTGCTCCTGAACCCTAGAGGTGCTGCTGTGCTCTTCCACAATAGAACTGCCACAGCTCAGGGGAATTTTGGGAAGCTTTTCTGGGCAACTGTTTCCTGCAAGTTAATCAGAATTAGTGCGTGTAACTGACCGGAAAAAAAAAGAGTACCTGAAGGAGAGGATTTTAGAAGCTGTTTTATGTGTTTGGTAGAAGAGGAGCATTGAGTGTTAAAGAACAATTTGCATTTTCTTGGTCATATTTGTATTCATTTACTGGCAAAACAGGCTGAAGTGTAGGCATAAGCAAGAATATTGTCCTGATCCCTTGCTGGATGTGTGAATGAAATGTGTCTGCTGGAGGAATGTTGTGAAACGGGAAATCATCTCTGTTTGGGTTGACTTGTTCTGTGGGTTTCAGCAGCCCCAGGCAGTGTTCTGACAGCATCTGGTTCATTTTCCCTTCCCACTACAGGTCACCTGAAGCGTGTATTCAGCAGTGCTGAAGATCCTGAGGTGAGTGAGAAAGGAACATTTCATGTTCCTGGTGTTTAAGAATTGTGGAGCAAGCTGAGAGCTTGGCCAGTAGCAACAGAGTGTAGAGAGCCAGCTAGGAAAGCTGAAAGAAAATCCATTTTCATGCCTGAAGAAAAATAACAAAGTGCGAAATGGATATTTTAAATTTCTATATCAGAGCTTTGATTACAAACTACAAACCTAGTGTTGCAGAGAGAACCTTGCTTGCTGACAACAGATAGGGTGGAGTATTTACTTAGGAGCAATTTCCTGTACAGTTGAATTAGACCATTTTAATTTAGTCAGAGTCCCTTAGAATTCTATTCCTATCAAACTTTATGATATCTACTTAGAAGATATCGTTGTAGAACAGGAAGGCCATCTTGCAATGGTGCCTGCAGTATCTGAAGTGAAATGGGCACCTTTGTGGCTGGGGAGCTGCGTGGGCCCAAAGGACGCAGGGCTGGCGGCCGTGAGCAGCTGAAGATGAGGCAGCGTGGGGCCAGGGGGCCAAGAAGGCCAAGGGCATGGTGGCTGTGCCAGCAGCAGTGGGGCAGCAGGAGCAGGGCAGGGAGCGTGGCCCTGTGCTGGGCAGCGCTGCAGCCACAGCTGGAGTGCTGTGTGCAGCTGTGGGCCCTGGGAAGCAGAAAGTCATGGAGGGGCTGCAGCGTGGGCACAGAAGGACAGGGGAGCTGGGCAAGGGGGTGCAGCACAAGGCCAGGGAGGAGGTGCTGAGGGAGCTTTAGCCTGGACAATGGGGGCTCATGAGGGGCCTTCAGGCAGACTTCCATAGATCCCTGCCTTAGATCCATAGAGCCAGTGCTCAGCACAAGGGCTGTTTCCCTACCAAACATCCCTTCACTGCATCCAAGTGCTTTAGACACTGGAGTGGGTAACACTTGCATATTTTGTTTGTTTATTTGTTCGTTTGTTTGCTAGAAGGAGAAGCTTTGTGTAATTTCTCCTTCTCCAGGGAGCTTTTTCTCAGTCTTTTCTGCCCTTTTCCAGCACTGGCAGAAACACATCACTTTCAGGTTAACCGCTCCCGTCTCTTTTGGCAGCCCAGGGAATCAGTGTGTGTTGTGTTTGGGAATTGAGCAGGAAATCAATGCCCTTGCATTCCAGCTGGTGCTCAGAGATTAGAGGAGCTGGGAGGGGCTGGGCTGCATTTCTGATTCCAGCTACTTTAGCACCATCAGTGTGGTCGAGTCCAAGAGAAGAACTTGCCCGAGCACAGATGCACAAAGAGTGCAGTTCCCAGTGCAATGCTCTGGGTCTGGTTGCATTCCGTAAGGACCCACATGCTCCAGATTCCCCGAGAGTGTGGGTTACTGAAGCAACAGGAGAGCAAGTTCAGGATGGTTGCTGACTGGGGCACTGCTACCGAGTGCTGATGTGTGTAGCGACAGAAAGGACAGGATTGATTCAGGGTGACCCCCACATGGTGAATAATGTGCTTTCACTCTATGATTTAGAAGGTTAAACAAATGCTTTCTTAAGCTATGTTATATTACACTAGTACTATATTAAAACTATACTATAGAGATACTATACTAAAAAGCTACTAAAGAAAAACTCGTGACTGTCTCCAGACAGTCACAACACAGATTTTATCTAATTAGCTAATCAAGCTAAACAACTATCACTAAAATCCACTTAACAAATCACTTTCAGTAAACAATCACTATAACACATTCTACATGTACTAAACAACAAGAACAGCCAGTAGAGATAATTGTTTTCTCTTCTTCTCTAAGTTTCTCACTACCTTCCTTTAAAAAAAACCTAGGAGAGAGAGAGGAACTATATCTCTCTGTATTCAAAGAATCTAAATGCCACAGCACAGTAAAGAGAGATTTAAAAAGTGAGATCTGTCTGTCTATCTGTCTATTGAATCTTCCTGGCTCAGCTCCAAACCAGTGGAAGATGCAAAGCTCACCTAAAGGCATCCCTTCAGGAAAGGAGTAGAGACAAGTTCCATTGACTGATCCTGAGCAGGCAGAGATGTTTCCCCATCCAGAGATGGTTGTTTTTTCCCCTCATGTTTTCCTCCTCCAGCCTCTTGTGCCCTGAAGCCTTCTTTTTATTCTTTAAATTTTTGCATGTCCTGAGGAAGTAGAACTATCCCATGCTGTAGCTGGGGTCTGGTGACTTTGCTCATACATGACACATGGTTTGCATTACATGACACATGGTTTCCTACGCTGGCATCCCCAGGGCTGTGTAAGTGCATTCGTTAATGGGGCCTTATGAGAAACTCTGTTAGTGCTGGTCAGAATTCTCCATTGACAAAAGAGGGAGAAGAAACACCTCGGTCCTCCTCCATATACTGAGGTGGCCACAGAAGTTCTCTGACTTCCATCAGAGATCTTTGCATGCATCCTCATCTCCTGCATCACCCGGTTTTCTAACAAGAGTGTGGATGTCAGGAAGGCAGGAATTCTGGTGCAGGCCTGAAGAGAAGGTGAACTCCAGAAGTGTCTCTCAACAAGGAGTGAGCTCACCCAGGAAGCCACCTGCAGAGCCAGGATGGAGCTGTGGGACAGGGCGGGATGTCAGTCACTACTGAAAGACGAACAGGACATGGCAGAAGCAGAGGGAGGCCCTCACCAGACCCTTGAGAAATGCCACACCTTCCCTGTCAGCTGCCTGAGAGGCTGTTGGAGCTTCAGTCCCAGATGGCCCCTGATTTTCAGTCCCAGATGGCCCCTGATTGTAGGGCCAGGGTCACTGTGGAATCTGTGCCTCCCCTCGGGCAGAGAACGAACCAGGAGAGCAGCAGCACAGTGCTTTGGGAACGTGTGAGCCAAGCAGTCTTTGAGTCTTGGCCCACAAAAGGCGTATGGGAAGTTGAAACCCATCTTCTCTTGCTTTCTGTGCAGGTGCTTCTAGAGAAAGAGCAGGAGCACACTGCCTTATCTGAGATGCCATGCCAGACTCAGGGAGAGCTGTTCCCTGCCCGAGAGCAGGAAGAGCGGCTCAGGCAGCAGGTGGAAGAGCCACAGGAGAATGGCCAGGTTAGCCTGACTGGCCAGGGCACAGAGGGAAGGGCAGGAAGAGGGGCATAAACCAGAGCTCCTGGGACTGAGGAGGCCAGGAGTCCCACAGGCACTGGAAGCACAGAGCCTTGGAATGTGCAGAGATCAGCACCAGGACAGGATGGTTACAGTGGAAGCAGAGCTGTGTAGGGACGCAGAAAGAAGGGGCTGAATAAATGTGATTTTGAGGCTAAAAGAGGGAAAAGCTGAGCTTGATGGCAGCTCTCAGTCACTTGCTCTGCATTTGTGTGCACAGAACATCAAGGCAGAGCCACAAGCAGAGCTGCCTGAAGCTCAGAGTGCCATCATGGCAGTGAAGAGGAGGAATGAAGACATCCAAGAGGAGAAGAATCTCCCTATGCAGAGGGGCAATCAACAAAAACAGGTGAATGAAGGAATGGCAGCCACTCCATTCATGAAAGAAAGTCCTTTCCATTGTTGTTTACAGAAAATTGACGAACAGATGGAGGCACAGCTGCAAGAAACTGAGACTAGGATAAAGGCAAGGAAGAAGAGGCTAGACAAAAAAATTAAAATCATCAAAGAGAAAATGAATCACCTCCTTCAGGAGCAAAAGGCTCTAGAAAAGCGAGTGAAATAGCATTAGGCACTGCAGTCACCCAAGGAGTGGTTTCTGCCTGCCCTGCCTTTCCAGTGCAGAGCAGCAGCAGGGGGTGGGTGATGCCTCTGAGTGCCATCCTGATGAGGCCTCTGTCAGAGCTGCTGTCAAGGACACTTCCTGCTCTGCTGAATCTCAGCTGATGCTCTAGACAGTGGCATTACTCCTTTGGCCATTTAGCCAGCAGTCACCCAAATGAACTCCTGCTGGCTTCTTCCAGGTGACCTTGTTTCTTGAGGTGTTTTTGCAGGTGAACATGGTCACTCACATAGATTTGGAATACGAGCTACAAGCTGTCTGTATCCCTTGCAAATCTGCTCCTGTACTTTCCTTTCTTCCCAGTTGATGACTCCTGGCTGACGGGCACAAGCTGTAGTCTCTGACTGCTTTGTTCTGTTTGACTTGAGGTGGAAGTGTCGCCATCCTACCTGGCAGCCTGCAGAGAGTTCCAGCAAATGACGGGCAACCAAGAGCCCCGAGGCTGGCTGGCCCAGGAACTGACTCATCCAGAGATGCTGCAGGATAAGCACGTCCCGAGGAAGGTGCAGAAAAAGAGAATTTCATGGCAGGAGGTAGAACATTAGAATGAGGAGCTGCAAATGTATCTGCAGACCTAGGAGGAGGAAAGGAGTCTTTGGGAGAAGTGGAGCGGTCATGGCTGCAGTCATCCTTCAGAACAAGAAACTGGCTATGAACTCGAGTAAAACCAGCCTTTGGTTTTGACCATTTGGTTTCACAAGTGGACATCTAAAGCAATCCAGTTGAAGAGCTCTGCATGTGGCTGACAGCAGCTTCCTAAGGGCTTGCATTTCAAATGGCAATCTCTCTTGCATTTCAGGGCAATCTCTGCCACACCTTCCTGACATCAACTCATTTCTTGTCTCAGATCTACACCGACTTTGACACTGAAGCTGCTGCAGAAGCAGCAGTGCCATCCCAAGGAGCCTTTGCTCTCCAGCTGAAGAAGTGGAGCCTGAGCCCTTGGTTCACCTCCAGTGCTGACCCAGCTGCTGCTCAGCAACAGGAGATGGTGGGTGACTCCCTGGAGCAACAGAGTATGTCTGGTATCTTTCTTATCTGAGGGACAGTGAGTTGTGTGCATGTGTCAGCACAGCTGTACCAAAGGGTTCTCCTGAGTTTAGTATCACAGAAGTGCTGACAGTGCTCCAAGGCAGCAAGAGAGAGCTCTGGGTGTTCCTGCTGCCTTGGAGGGCAGCTTAGACTGGCTGGAGTTTTCCTGGGCTTCCCTTCTCTCTCCCGAAGGCAGAAGCAGGGATTGTTCCTGGATCAGCAGAAGGCCGTGACTGCTTGAGTCCCAGCCACTGGCAGAAGCCCTGCTGAGATCAGTCTCTAGGAGAACACATCAAGCCCTTTGTGATTCTGCAGCACAACCCAATGGATCTGCTTCTTGCCCTTAATGGCTGCCAGTGTTGTGCTCTCAGATAAGATCTGGTAGGGTTGAGAACACAGCCCAGTGGATTCTGTGTCTACCATCACCTGTTGGGACAAAAAGAGCACTGATCTGCGCCTCGGCATGGCTGATCTCAAAGCCCATCCTGTTGTGTCCTGAATGGGGGCAACAGCTTGTCCAGGGCTCAGGCTCACTCTGGCTTCTTCCCATCAGTGCCTGTCAGTGCTCATGCTGAGGCTTTGCCAGCCTTGTTGTGGTTGCTGCCCTGCTCCTGAGGGCTGGTGGGACTGCAGAGACTGGAGCCTTCCTTAGCTGGGAGGGTCCTGTTGCTGCCCGGCTGCTGCAGCGTGGAGCAGCCTGAGGCAGCAGCCCCTTCTCTGGGCCGGCTTCTGCCTCGCACGGCCTGGACTCACAAGAGGGTCAGCATCTCCTCTGGGCAGCTCTCTGTGTCACAGGGACGCCTGAGGAGCACTGCTGTCCTCTGTGCCCGTGCCCCCTGTGCCGGGTTGGGAAGATGGGGACATGTGCAGTGCAGAGAGGGCGAGTGCAATGGGAGCGACTGATCCGCGTTGTCAGGGTGAAGAGAAGCGGTGCGGTTCTTCACGTGGGGCACGGGCAAGGGCGTCTTTGAGCTCAGCCTGCTCATAAATGGCGAGGGTCCTGATGCTGAAAGCCCCGTGGGGATTGGTTCTAGCATGAGCTGCTCTGGTTTACAAACACAGAGGCATTCTTCTGGCAAACTGCTGCAAGGTGGAAAAGATGGGAACACTTGGCAATATTCCTCCTGTTCTGGACATCTGTTCAGAGGAATCGAGTCTAGATGTCCAGGTGCATTTAATCTTAGCAAGTAGGAAACCTTTTCTAAATCTCACAGTGTTTATTCCCAAGAAAACAAAGGCACTGTTAGTTCCAGCTCTCCTTAATGTTTCTAGATGACAAACTTACTTGCCTCGGTAGGTATTCTCTTCTGGTCTCAGTCTCCTCTGAATGTATCTCCCTGTGCTTCCCTGTGTGTCTGCTGTCAAGAGGTCTCTCACTTCAAAGGATGCTGGAAATCAGTCTCTGTGACAGCCACTGTGCTGTGGGCCTGCTGTTCTTTTCTTGGTGTTCCAGTTGCTGTTCCTGTTGTTGTTAGCCAGCTGTCCACCAAGGGAGGCTCAGAGCTCCAGACAGTGGGACTGCCTTTTGTATCTCCTAGAAGGTGGGATCTCTGCTTTAAAGTGAACATCTTGCATTTTGTTTCCCTCGGGGAGAATGGTGAAGATGGAAAGTCCTAATCTAAAATACATTGAACTGGAAAATATTGGCAGTGGGTGAGTACAAGCAATGTTAATTTTACAAAACTATGCATCAGGTGTTTTGCTGGTGGAATAGGTATCAAGTGTGAAGTCAGACAAGCTGCAAATGTGTTCAGGCACTGGGCTTAGATTGTCAGTGCTGATCAGAATTTCTAGGTGTGCTCAGAAGGCATTGTCAAAGACATCTCCATGCTTCCAGTGTCCTGCAGGCATCTACAGCAGAGATCTCCTGTGTGGGCTGGCTTTCACTGCAAGATCTAAATGGTTTCTCCTTTTTCTGCTTCTGTTTTGTTTGTAGGAGTTTTGGAGACGTTTATAGAGCGCTCAACACTGCCACAGGAGGAGAGGTAAATGTCAACAGCCCCTGCAGACTCTGCTGCACTTGAGGGCTTTCTCCTCTGGTGTGAGCTGTGGCTGGAGCTTTGGGCAGAGCTGTGCTGAAAAGGCACAAGAAGCACAGACTGGTGCCAGCCCACAAAACAGATTTGGGACTTTGTCCTCCTCAGCTGCCGGCAGGAAGGCACGGAGGGCAGCGGTTCCTTTCAGAGAAGAACGCGCACACTCGCTCTCCATTGCTAAAACAAAGGTGGTGCCTTTGAGCACCTCACTGCTCTTTGGGGCTACAGCTTCAGAGTCCTGGATTCTCATTTCTGGCTGCCAGCAAATCCATCTGAAAGTTACTGGTAGTTCCTTAGCTACCTGCAGTGCTGCACTTGGGAACTGCACATAGGGAGAGATCTGCAAGGCGTCCCTGAAAGCCCTAAGCCCTGCCCATATCACAAGATGTATCCACAGAGTATTAAGGCATGGATTACTTCTTCTGAATCCCAAACCAAGCAGCAGAGAGTGTGGTCAGAGGTTTGTGGGTGATAACTGGGACACCACTGTTACCAAGTGGTCAAGGCAAAATGTCAGTACCCCCACATGTCCTGTAACTGGCTCTCAAGGGACCAGAGAAGTGGGCTGTTGGAATGTCAGTTCCTAATTACTGCAGTGCCTAATCACAAGGCAGTTTGGCACAGCTCAGCTGTGTCATTGCAAAATCACTTGCTCCATTGTGCCTTGTGGTCTCGTGCCACCAACCTCTAGAGTTACTGATTTTCAATGTCATTTTAGGTGACCATCAAGAAAATACAGCTTCAAGGACTGAGGAAGAAGGAACTAAAAGTCAACGAACTCATGGTCATGAAGGTGAATAGAAATCCCAACCTGTTTAACTGTTTAGGCAGGTGAGTTGTGCTTTTGTCCCATGAGTGTTTGTTTACATATTGCAAACATGCAAGGTAAAATCCCACTTTGGTCACTGGCAGAAAATAGAGCTGTAATTATTGGGTAATTATTATTGCTCTTTTCATCCCCAGTGGATGGGAAGAGATTGCATTTTGTCTGCATGAGTCTTCGCTGGCACGTGGTATCTGAAAATTGTTCAAAAACCCGGATGATTTGTGTCTTACTAAATCAATGATCTCTATATTCACAGCCACCACGTCGTTTTAGAGCTTGATTTTTTTCAAGTGTCTTCTTATGTCCAGGTAAACTAACAAGGATTTCCCTTGGATTGTTGCCACTGGTTTTCATTGCTATGCATGCCAGGAAGGCTAGGTGCTTTTTTCCAGAAACACCATGCATGACAGGTTTGTTATCTGGGCTGTTTCTAAACTGCACATTTTGCTTACTGCCCATCTAAGACATCTCCTTTTTTGCAGCTGTGCCTTTCTCCTTGAGACTGCACAGATGGCAAACAATGCACAGCCAAGAGGGAATGTCTATTCCTTTTTTTTGTCTTTGTCTCAAAGGGACCTGAAAAGAAGAATCAACCCTTCTTTTCCAAACAGCAACCTAGCCATGTACATTCATCTCCATGCCCTTGTTTCCTTCTTTCAGCTACCTTGTGGGTGAGGAACTGTCCCTGGTTATGGAGTACATGGATGGAGGCACTCTGAGCAATATCATCAGCCAGGCCTACCTGTCGGAAGATGAGATGGCAGCCATCAGTCGGGAGGTCTGCAATCCCAGCTGTGTTTCCAGGGGCTTGGGCAGGATTGTCTGGGAAACGGGGGCTCAGAGCTGGAGTGATTTCCTGTGCCAAGCTTTGTTTCTGTGTTGCTGCTATTCTATGGGCAAGTAAAAGCATCTCAAGTGAAAGGCCTGCCAGTGCCCCTTCACTCCCTGTACTCAATGCCAGTACTCTTATCTCCTGCTGTAGTATTCTCACTCTGTCTCTTGTATTTGTATTTGTATTTTTTTTTTGCTGTTCTCCACCTTGCATCTCTCAACCTTTGCCTGGAGTCTGTCTTCACTGCATTCCTTGCCAGTAAAAGCAAAGGAGCTGGTGGCAGGATATGAAATGACCAGCAAAGAAAAATGACTCATTTCTCACAGTCCTCAGCTGAAAAGGACAGTAGTGCAGCCAAAATGCTCTTTGCTTCCGGGAAGTGACTGGTGTGATACTTACACGCCTGTGCTGAGGCCAGCAAGAAAATCTTTTCCATGCAGCCTCCCACCCAAAAGTGATCCACTAAACACCAAAGGGAGGGACTTTTTCTTTCTAAACCCCTCCTTTGTCCTCTGCATGGAAAAAGCATGTCCACTGCAGCAGGAGTCATCCTGGCTGGTTTGCAGGGGACAGCCTACAACAGCAGGTGCTGTTGCTCTTTCAAAAGCTGACGTGCCTTTCCTCAGAAAGGTCCTGCTCTGCAAGTGTTGAAGCAGCAAGCTCTTCCTCTCAGTGGCCATTACTGTTCTGCCATTACTCCCCATTCCCCTGGAGAGGGAATCTTTTAGATTCTTTGTTTCCTTTCTTTTGTGATGAAATCACATCATTCATTTTTGCCCTCCTCTTTCTGTTTTCTCTCTCAGTGCCTGCAAGGACTGGATTTTCTTCATTCAAACCACGTCATCCACCAAGATGTGAAGAGCAGAAACATCCTTCTCAAAACCAATGGCTCTGTCAAGCTGGGTCAGTATATTCTTGGTCAGGTGCAGCGTTCCAGGGATGTGGGTGTGAGGCTGCTTGGAGTGACTGCCAGCTCCCCAGAAATGGTGCTGGTGGCAGTGCAGGGACCCCTGCTGCGAGCTGAGGGCACAGTTGCAACGTGCACAGAGGTATAAGGAACCACAAGCAGTCAAGAGTGGCTTTGCTCTGTGTGTGTCCCTTCCAGACAGAGGGAGCTACCATATAAAGCTTCAGGGGAATGAAGTCCACTGCTGTGAGCAGCGTTAAGAAACCTGGGATTTTTTAGAAGTGGCCAATTCCATACTCCCTTGGCTAAAGCCCCAAGGAAATCCAGCATGAACAGTTCTCCAGGAGATCCAACAGCACATTGTTAGCCTGAGAGTGGGGAATTCAGTTGCTTGGTTTCCTAATTGGGGCTAGCTTTCATGGTTTGCTGTTTTCTCCACAGCTGACTTTGGCCTCTTTGCTCAGCTCAGCCCTGAGCAGGGCAGACGGAGCTCCGTGGCCGGTGCTGCTGGGTGGCTGGCGCCTGAAGTGGTGACAGGTCAACCATGTGGCCCCAAAGTGGACATATGGTCTTTGGGAATCGTGGGCATCAAAATGGTGGAACGAGAAGTTCCTTCCTGGAATGCAACTCCTATCTTGGTAAGGTGCAAATACTCACTGATCCCACTGTCTTTCTCACCTGTCCCATGTTCTGTGTGCCATTGGACAAAATCCCATTGCCATCTGCTGGCACCACTTCCACCAAGGTCCCCTTCTAAAAATGCCCCTGCAGCACAGCAGCATCTGCTGTAGCTGTGGTTGTATCAGAAAGGGAAGTGGCAGTTCAGAAACCTAACCAGTTCAGAAACCTGCCATTTTGGCCTCCAGCCATGCCTGACATTTCCCACTTGTTTTTTGAACAATGTTGGAACTCTGTTTCTGAAGGACAAGAATTTTTCAGTGGACAGGGTAGACATGTGATAAATATCCTGAGAAATGGAGGTTAGACCTTCCCAGTTTCAATTTTATAGAAAACATAGGAAAAAAGGAAAAACTAAACAAAAAAGGAAAAGAGAAAAAAAAACCTACTACCAAAGCAATGCCCAAGCAGTTCTGCTTGCTTTTTCATTTTTTAAACACAGCTCTTCTCTTCCATTCTGTAGCATCTTTTCCAAATCCTGTGGTCGTTGAAACTTTCAGGCTTTCAAGTCACCTGTACATTGTTCAGTCATGTGTGGGTGGCCTGGATAAGTGTAGGATGTGTTTTTCTCCGACTGCAGTTAGAATTGTTTGCCAAACCCTTGGCTGTTTCTTGGTACTTTAACAAGTTGACAAGCTTGCAGGCAGGTGCCTGGGCAGGGATCCACCGTGGGCAGTTGACACCGGTGCTGTGTTTCTTTACCACAGGAGCAGGGCCATCCCTGGCCTGCACAGTTCTAATGACAGGGAGGACTCCAGCTCCCCACCATGGCCAGTGGCTGAGCTCAGCTGAGAGTCAGGATAAAACCCTCTTTGTCACCTCTGGTGATGTGGGAAAAGGACAGAAAGCTGCATCAATTATTTGTACACAAGGGGAGTACATTGCCATTTCTGGCTTTGAAATTCTCCTTTGGGTTAAAGAGGATAATAGCAAAGTCTCTTTGGTCACCATCTACTTCAGTGCCATGAGCACACAGTTATCATGACAGTGGTAGACATTTTTATGGAGACTCCAAAGCCTCTTGCCATTGTTATTTTTGTCTATTTGAGATGGATTCTGCAAGTTGAGGTTTGAATAGTTCCAAGTCGGTGTCTTATGTTTCTAAATACCATCTTGCAAAAGCAAGAATGAGCTCTCTCCCCCTGACTTGTCAGCGTGTTAAGGGCTTGGTTCCACATGAACCACACTGGATAATGATCAGCCGATGTCTTGCCAATCCACACTGTAATTCCTTGGCCTGAGGAGTATCAGAAAGACCTGCTGAGCTCCACGGACACTGTCAGCTGCATGGAAGTGAGCATCCTTGGCCTTGCTGAAGACACTGGAGCTCAGCTTAGGTTAGATGCTCTTGAGCAGGAGAAAGGCTGGAATCGTCAGGTGTTTCCAGAGGCCTGCGTGCCCAGAGGGACTGAGTTCTGGGGAGCAGCTGGATGTTTCTGCACATCATGGAAAGGGATTGCCAGACAGCTCAAGCCTCACCACAGGCAAACACTCCCCAGCTCTTCTCAGGCAACATTTGCTTTGGGTTTCAAGTTGTTCCCACTTGTCTGTCTGTGAAGATGCCCCTCAAACACAAGGCAAGCCTCTCAGAACTGGTGTTACATTTCCAGAAATGAAGAAAAGAAGCCCAAACACAAGAAAGTTGCTAGGGCACTGGATTTTAGAGAGGAACTTAACCCCCTGTGCAGTTTCTTCTCACTGGGAAACGTTCCTGAAACCTGGGCATGAGGGTGCAAAGGCCGCAGAGTCTCTTCTGCTTCTTGTGCAGTGCTGCTGAAACACTCAGTGACCGTGTTTCTCTCCTAGCCCAAGCCACATTCTGCCCGTCACCAAGCCAGAGCCTGGTGATGTGGAGAGCCTGCCAGAACCTCCCATTTGTTTCCTGGCACTTTCTGGGATGGGCCTACTATTCATGCATTGACTTGAGTAGCCAAAGGAGTAGAGGGTGACCATAGGGATGGAACCTCTCCTTCTGATTTGACCATGAAAGGTTTTCCTTTTCCATGTAAGGAAAGCAGAAATTTTCAGACTGCTGAGAGACAGAGCTGCAGGTGGCTCCTGTGTGTCCAAGCAGGCATTTTCATCCCAGTACATTTGTGCATGGATCTTAATGTGTCTGTGTTGAAGATGAGATTCCAAAGATTTGTTTCCTTACTTGAGGAATACCCGGTGGATTTCCTTTCTTTTCTTCCAATTCCCATTCTTTTCAAGAACAAAGCAAAAAGATTGATTTGTTTTGTTTTATGGCAGCTGTGCTTAAGGGACCAAGAAGCACTGCAGAGATACTTTTCATGTACTAACCATTGGATACAGTAGAGTTAGTATAGCAAAGTCCTTCTTCCAAAAAGCCTCTCAAGCTGGTATGAATCCTCAGGGAAGGAAAAGTGCTTGTGCTGATGTAGTTCCCACTAACTAGGTCAGTCAATGAAATCAGCTGACGAGGCAAGATCTGTGGGATGTTGGAGAGGCTGTGGCTGTATTGGGGTTTGGGTTTTTGGTTGGTAAAGGAAAGTAATCTCTGGGTCTCTGCCAGGGCAGAAACTGCCACTGCAGAGTGGAGCTTAATCAATGGGATCTGGGAGAGCAGTGACAGATGGGAAAGAAGCAGGTGGAGCCTGGTGTCTCCTTTTTCCCCAGCCCCAACTCCTGATAGCCACAGGAGGAAGACAAAAGCTGAAGCAGCCCAACCTATTTTCACCTTGCCTACGTGACTTCCTGAGCTGCTGCCTGCAGAGAGACGAGGCGCGGCGCTGGTCTGCCAAGGAGCTCCTGCAGGTAAAATGTGAAGGGGCTGCAGGTGAAACAGGCTCTGAAGGATGGGCTCCTCCTCCACTCAAGTCCAAGGCAGCAGATGAGCCCCCTTCCACCTCACCTCCACTCTTACTGCTCTTCAAATGAAAATGGTGAGGAATCCTAGACTGGGCTGGGCTGGCAGGGTCCTGTAAAAGTCCTCTGGTGCAAGTGTCCTGCAATGAGCAGGGGCATCTTTAAAGAGATCAGGTTGCTCAGAGCCCTTTGCCACCGGAGCTGGAATGGTTGCAGGGATGGGGCTCCTACAAGCTCTTGGGGCAAGCTGTGCCAGGGTCACACCATGCTCCGAGTAAACAAGGTCTGATTAGATCCTATTTGTGTTTAAAAATATTCACCCACATCCTATTGTATCTGGCCCTGTTAAAAAAATGTCGCCCACTTTCTTCAAAGCCACTCTGAAGTCTTGGAAAGTGGCAATAAAGTCTCCCTGGGGCCTGTTCTTCACAAAACTGAATAACTCCAGCTCCCTCTGCATTTCCTGAGTCAGAGAGGTCCTCTGGCTGTTTCTGTCACCTTCTTTTGTAATTTGATGGGGTGTTCAATTTTATCTAAAGGCAAAAGAATTGAAGTAGAGCAATGCAGGGTTCAGAGACATGAAATGGTGGTGGAGGAACCCAAGGAAGCCAGTCCCAGCCTAGGGGTCAGAGATTTGGCTGTGGGCAGGAGGGGCTGTGGGGGACTCACTGTGAGCCTCTGAGGGGCCCTGGTTTGTGCCCCCCAGCCCACCCTTAGAGGTTTCTGCCATGCAAACAGGGACAGCTGGGAGGGACTTGTCCCAGCCCCATCTGCTGCCAGGCACGCTCAAGCAGACGGGAACTGTGCCAGGGTTACTGCCAGGTTGTGTGGCAGAGAGGGAACTGCAGGGCCCAGTGCCACTGGGCTGGCCCTACTGGGAAGGAAGGTGCCATCCAGCACACGAGGGGCAGGGCATGGAATGGTAGACACTGCTCTGTCTCCCTGTGAGAATCAGCACAGTGCCTGTCTTTCAAAGAGAGGGACTAGTCTGAGGCTTTGGAGTTTCCTGAAAAGTAGAAACTCCAAGGACAAAGAAAGCACCATTTCCAGAGCACTGGCAGGACAAAAATCTCAGCAAGATGAAGACACCTGGATAAATGGATGAGTGGGATTCTGGGCCAGGTTTGCCTGTGATGGCAAATTCCTGCACATAAAGTTGGAGGTGTAAATGGTCCCATTGGTCCTCTTCCTGTATCCTTCTAGGAGCCAGAGGAATCCTGTGAAGCACTGAGCTTGGAAAGTCATGGTCCATTGTTTTTTGTTGATTTGGTTTTTTTCCCTTTGGGCAGCATCCATTTGTAACATTTGCTGAGCCTGCGTCCAGCCTGGTGCCACTGATTGTTTCAGTGAAGAAGAGGAGGGAGACAAGAACGTGACAATCACATCAGGACCATTTATTCCTCAACCAGTTTAGAGTAGGATTGTAGGTTAGGACTAGGATTAAAAATAGGATTAGGATTCGGGATAGGTTTAGGATTAGGGTTAGAGTAGGATTGTCTAATAGGACTGCAGAGTAGGATTGGAAATGAATAAAGTTTCTGAAACCACACCTAACCTTGAAGATTCCCTTCCTTCTCACTCTGTGAATAAGCTCAAAAATTCCTTCTGAATTGTCTGTTGTTTCTTAAAGGTGGAAAGTGACACAGTGTCTTTGGCATGGTATGAAAGTGGGGAAGGATGTTCTTCATTCATCCTCTCCAGACCACACTGCCTTTGGAATATGGCCCACTGGTCTGTTTTTGGCCAGCTTTGGTACTTCTATTTGAGGCAGAAAGGGCAATGGCATTTGAAAGCAAAACCAAAAGAAGAATGAGGCAGCCCAAACACCCTGTGCAGATGCAGGCCTTCAGCTGTGACTGGAGAGCATTGGGGCTCCTGCCATTTGGATTTGGATCCCTAAGTGCAATAATCTCTTTGGCTGGAGGAAAGCCTTGCTCAAGTGAGAAAGCAGAAAGATCAGAGAGGGTGCTCGGGAAGGTCTCCTGTGGTGCAGAGCTATCAGCGCCTGTGAGGTGAGAGCGGGCCCAGACTTGCCTGGGCTGGAGCCCCAGCAGAGCCCCGGCAGAGGCCAGAGCAGCCTGAGCCCCGGCAGAGGCAGGCTGGAAGGAGGCCCTTGGAGCTGCAAGAGGCAGCAGCCGGGCCATGGGTGCCTCTTGCTGGGAGCAGGTGAATCCTCTGCTCTCAGAGCCCAAGTGGCAGCAGGCTGCTGCTGAGGGGAAGCGCAGCCGTGCTGGGCACAGCCCAGCCTGGAGGCCATGGCTGTCTGGAGTGTGCCCAGGAGCAGAGAAAGGCCAAGGTCAGCCGCGGGCCGCTGGGCTGGATGAGGATTCCACCTCTTCTGCCGGCTGCCCTGCAACTCCTGGGAAAGGTCAGCAGTGTGTGCAGCACTCTGGGCACCGGGGCAGGGAGCCGGGCTGCTTGGCAGGCTGGAGCACAGGGCAGCTCCTTCAGGCCCGGCACTTGTGCCAGGGGAAGAGAGGCCAGCGTGAGGCAGGGACAGCTTGGCAGGGCCCATCTGCAGGAGCCAGCGCCTCACGCAGCTCTGGGAGGAAGCGCCTGCAACCCTGCAGTTCTGCACTGAGCCAGAGCAAAGTGTGAGATGCAGAGTGTTTGGCAGAAATATTCAGGCCCACCAGGCCAGCCTGCTTTGTGCTCTCTGGCGCACAGCAAGCGCTGTGCAATGCAGCTCTGAGCTGCTGGGAGAGAGGCAGTCGGGGATGTGCCTGAGGTGAGTCAAGAGGATAGCTGAAAATGTAATGAGGATAATTGAAAAGTGAGGATGAGTGGAGGGGCCAGCTGGGAATAGAATTGGGATAGTAGAAGACTGCATATTTTAGTTAAGATTTTAAAATGAGTTAAGAAGCTAAGTTAGTAATACAGCTAGCAGAAATCACGTCCCTTAGTTAAAGAGTATCAAATATATTAGGAACGTAAAGCTAGGAGTGACAGGGATAGAGGAAGCAATTGTGAAGAAGCAGAGACCATAGAAATACCTTGCCTTAAGAATAATTGAACAGTTAGGAGAGCCTTGGACAATGAGCAGGTCAAAAGGTCATGCCAACTGGCCATGAGAGAAGAGTTCACCATGAGGAAGACGGCTTTCTTCTTCCCATACAACCACTCCCTCATTTCAAAATCCCATCAACCCAGTTAAGGGAATACAATTGCGCAGCTGTATAGGATATTCAGCTGATAAAAATGTGAAGCAGGAGGTAATAATTATGTATTATGGGTCCTTAGAAACCTAATGTAAAACCTTTTCTGTAGAAATATAGAGAAGGAGTCTGCAACTCCTTGCACGTGTCTTTGGAAACTAGTTCACATGTGTCCAGTGGTGCAATAAATACCCTTCTTTTCAACTATATTTAGTTGAAGAGTCATCTGTCCATGCTTCAGGGGTTATGCTGGAGTAGTGAACTGATTTGGAAGGGAGCAGAAGAGTTTCAGCAGGCAATTTTTGGAAGAGATGGAAGGCTCTTGTGACTGAAGGGAAAGCCATTTGGAATGGAGAAATGATCTCAAAGTCCATACAATTGTATCTTTGTGTCTGTCCTGGGTTGACTATGTGATGCTTTTATCCCCAATCATCTCATTCTGTTTATGTTGAATAATAATAAGTTTTGTACCTTTAAGAGTGTTCCAGAGAGTGAAGGGGGGGGGAGAGAAGAAGCGCGCAGTTTGTTTTCAGACACTGCACGCAGTCCTCCACATTTCTGCTCCTGACTGTGTTGTCTGTGGACAGACAGTGGGGAAGAAAGGTGTTCTTTTGCTTTTTAGTTAGTTTTTAGCTAGCTGAGGCAAAGAAGTTCCCTGGACTGTTTTTTTTCCTTTTTCTTTGGACCTCTTGAAACTGCTCTGGATTGAAAACCCAGGAGAGCACCGGCAGTGGCATCTGTGGCCCACCGGGCCGGGCCTGGCCTGCGACAATTCCAGCACTGGAGGGACTGATCAGAGACTGAGTGAGCTGAGCTTCAACCCAGGGTTTTCTCAGTTTGTCATTTCTTTTAGAGTAGAAAGGGGTCTCATTGTTTTGATATTGTTTTGGATTTATAGTTTAATAAACAGGTTTTTTCCACCTTTCTCCAAGGAGGTATTTTTTCCCTCCCGGACCAGTTGGGGGGAGGGGCTGATTGGATCTGCTTTTCCCACTGTAGCTCCTTTGGGGGATTCTTCCCCAAAGTTGCTCTGAACCTGGACAAATACATGAATTGGCACTCAATGCGCAGCTGGAAAAGGGGGAAAAAAGCCCTATTAATTGTGTGTTTGTTGTTATTAAAGCAGTTTGTAGCCATGCTGCTTGGACCCCTGATGTCTCTGGTTGTGAAAGCCTTTGTGTGGCTCTGGGCTCTAGACCTTTTTGAGGTTTCATTACCTTTCTGGTCATCAAGATTATTGTCCAAAGCATGTAATTTTTACAGTAGAGGTGTACGGATTAGAATAGCTGTTGTGCTGGCCTTGGTGATAATGATTTATAGAGCTTTTACAAAAATACTGGAGTCTGTTTACGATATGTATGGTTTATGGTTTCTTCATCCTACCCTGCATCCCAATTCCAGTAGTACGTTTTAGAAATTTATTAGTAATTACACTCAGTCTGTTAGAAGAAGAGCTGAGAATAAGGCTTTCCAGCCTTTACTTCCCTTCTTCTCCTTTGGATCTGTTATGTCACTTTTTGCGAATGTTCAGTTTCCCCTGAATGTTAAAGAGACCATCTTTCTGGTATTTAATCTGTAAGCTTCCTCTATATGGTCTGCAGCTTCTCTAGAATGAGGGCTGAGATATCCAGAGGAGCTGGTGAGACCCCTGACCCAGAAGCAGATGCAGGCGTGAAAAATCCTGAGTGGTGTGGAGAATGGGAAAATATAGGCCAAACCCTGAAAGAATTTTCTGATCCTGTAGACTGGGATTTTCCACGGGAACAAATTCAGAATGCAGCAGAGGTGGGAAAATACCTAAAAGAGAAGTGCCATGACGATTCTAAGGAGAAAAGGCTCATTGCAATAAGCTGGGCCCTGGCCTATGCTTATCACACTTTGTTAGATACTGTCGGGCAGCCGACAGAGGCAGGGGGGCAGGGAGATAAATCATGTATCCCAGTCACTCAAGCTGTAGCCAACAGCCCAGGCTCGAAGCCAGCAGCCAGACCAGATAGTGAGCCTAAGCCAGCATCTAAACCCATGGCTGTTGCTACCAGTACTAGAAGTGGGAAACACACGGAAAAAACTGATCGACCAGTGGATGATGATGATGATGGTGATACAGGAGAAGGAACCTCAATGCCTCATGACATAAAATCAGGAGTCAAAGCGGCAGGTGCAAGATCAGATGCAAATATTGAGTCTTATTTCCTGAAGGACCTTCATGGCCAAAGGAAGGATTACACCCGATGACCTGATGAATCCATAATTAGTTGGCTGGTCCGTCTCTGGGATGCTGCAGGCGAGGCTACAATTCTGGATGGCACTGAAGCCAGGCATTTGGGATCCCCGTCACAGGATCCTGCCATAGACCAAGGAATGATGAGCGGGGCTCACCCTCACAGCCTCTGGGAACGGGTCCTAAGAAGTGTAGCACAAAGATACCTGTGCGCAGACGATCTCTATATGCAGCAAACCCAGTGGAAAACCATAGAACAAGGGATTCAACGCTTGAGGGAAATGGCAGTAGCTGAGATTGTCTTCTCAGATGATGGAAACACTGTAAATCCAGACTTGGTACCATGCACATCTGTGATGTGGAGAAAACTTGTACGACTTGGGCCACGAGAATACGCTTCTGCTTTAGCAATAATGAAGTGGGATGATGGTGAGGAGACTGTGCTGGATATGGCAAAGAAGCTCTGAGCATATGCAGACACTGTGAATGGCCCAACACATGCCAGAATTGCAGCGGTGGAAACACATCTTCAAAAATTAGAGGACAAGATAGAGGATGGTCACAAGAAACTGAGGGAGGAGATTAAAGAGAGCTTTCTCCAAATCTCGGCAGTACAGATCAGAGGTTCTGGTACCCAACGCAGACGTTCCCCAGATGGCAAGAGAAGGTACATCCCACGAGCTGAGCTGTGGTTCTACCTGCGTGATTGTGGAGAAGACATGGGGAGATGGCATAGAAACCTACCGCTGCTCTGGTACAACAGGTGCGTGAACTGAAGACTCAGAGAGGAAGTTCCAAAAGGGAAGCAGCTCCAGTGGCCAGCAACCGAACTGTCACATATGATGATAATGACAATATTTTTGATCCCCTTGAAGGAACCTCCAAGGCATATGCCCAGGGAAAGAAGGATAACCATGCTTAGAGGGGCCCTGCCTCTAGCCAGGTAGAGGCTGGGGAAAACCGTGGTTTTTGGACTGTGTGGATTTATTGGCCTGTCAGATCTGAACCACAAGAACACAAAGCTTTTGTTGACACTGGTGCTCAATGCACATTAATCCCATCGAGACATGTGGGGACAGAGTGTAGTAGATAGGGTCAGGCGCTCGGAAAATCTCGCGATGTTACGGAAAGCAGTAGAGCTCCTCTCCCCCTAACTTCTAGTGATAAGGGATCACCCAAGAATGTAGTCCCCCCTAACATTAGTAACTTTCTACTCCTTACTAACCAATTACAGTAAAGTAAGGCCCCCTGACGTAGGGAAAAAACTTTCCTGGTATAAAACCCGACGAAACGGGACAATAAAGGTGTTGAACCGTCCACCATACTGGTGCCTGTGTGTGTTCTTGGCCCGAGTGACCCTGGGCAGTGGGTTGCCGCGCCGTTTCCTCGGAACCAGGTCACCTCGCCTTGCATCAGAAGGCAACAAGTGGTGCCGGAAACCCGGGATTGAGCCAGTGCTCGGGGAACGGGGATCGCCTGGACAGAGGACGGCAGCTGTAACAGCGGGTCCGATTACAGCGGAGGGGACGCCCTTGAATCATGGAAGCTATAGCAAAGGACGTAAGTGAAGTGTGCACACGATGGGAAATTGATTAAGCTTAAAGATACGACTCTCGCATTGTCGAGATTGATTAAGCTGGGGGCTATAGAGAGCCCCATGGATATTTTACACACGGAGGTGTGGGATAATTGTACGAAAACCCTGGCTGAGGATACCATGTGTTCAGGCTCGGGGAAAGCCCTAAAATCGTGGGGCAGAGCCATCCGGGCTCTGCAAAAAGCTCGACAAGAGCAAGAAACCTGGAAAGCTGCCAGAAGCTGCTTAATAGCCACTCCGCAGCTAGGGGTGGGGGCAGCGACACAGACCACCGCGGAAAGTAATCAGATTGCAGACGGGGACGTGCAGGGGCTAGGCGCGTCCCACCTCCCCCCGAACCCCAGCCCAGAACCCCTGGGAGACCCCCCAACCCCCCCGTGGAGCCCGCCAGATCCCAGTCCCCCCCCAGAGCCCCTCGACAAAACCGCGGCCCCTCTACCCGTCTCCCCCCCGCCGATTGCCAACCCAACACAAGAAGCAGAGCAACAAGAGCAGTGTTTTTGAAGAAGACTAGCAGAAGAAGCGCAAAAGGCAGCAAGACAGTCAGAAACCGCCCAGATCGATACGATCTCTCCGCCGCTGTATGAGCTCGAAAATAGCGACCGACCGCATAGTCAGAGCAGAAGAGAAGAAAAGACAAAGAGCAGAAATAGAGTCAGCGCACCTAACATGGCATGCGCGAAAAAGCAGAGAAGGCGGGCGTTCCCCGTGGTGAAGGGTGAGACCAATCAGAGCGCTCTATTCAAATTAAGCCCGTATAAGGCAAGGACCTCCCCCAGCAGGAGGCGGGGGGACCCCAGGGGGAGGGAACGGTCGGCCCCCCGCAGGTGGGGGCGGGGTCGGAGCCCGAGAAAAAGGCAGAGCAGCCCGGAAGTGTTCGGGCATTCCACATCTGACTCCGACTCAGACTCGAGCCGGGACGAGTCTGAGAGGGAGTCGTGGAGCTCCGATTCCGATACTAGCCTTAACAGAGGGAGAGCAGCAGCATATAAGGTCTCTAGTCGCAGCGTTCCCGCATGGGTGAAGGGATCATCGGAGAAAGACCGGACCCCACTTACAGACTGGCGAAAAATAAAGATAGCCTGCGCCGAGTACACCCCTTCAGCTAAGTTAGTGTTCCCTGTCCGTGTGGGGGGGTGGAGGCGAAAACCAAAGAAGGACCTATTCTCCAGTGAATCCAAAAGAGGTACAGGCGATTATTAAAGCGATTGCAGACAAGGGAATTAATTCTGCCATGGTTAACACACTCATAGACGGGGTTTTTGGGGGGGATGACATGCTTCCCTTTGACATCAAACAAACGTGTAGGATGATTTTCGATGGCGCGGGGATGATTGTTTTTGAACAAGAATGGGAGGACAATTGCATTAAACAGCTAGCCTTGGTAACAGGGGCAGACCACCCACTGCACGGCTCCAGCATACAGAGGCTAATGGGCACAGACCCCACTATGATCACCCCCCAGCAACAGGCTGAGGGCTTGCGAGCCCATGAGGTCATGACAACAACCCGTGCTGCCCGAGAAGCCATACGTGACGCTTCTAAAGTGGTAGCTAAACCATCGCCGTGGTCTTCCATAAAACAGGGTGAGAGTGAGAACTTCACTCAGTTTGTGGACAAACTTCAGGCCGCATTAGATTCCTCTGCGTTACCCCCAGAGATGAAGGGTCCCGTGCTGGCAGACTGCCTACACCAGCAATGCAATTCAGCCACCAAGGACATCTTAAGATCACTGCCACCTGGGGCTAACATAGCCGACATGATCAGACACGTGGCAAAGGAGGAACACCTTGCTCCCATCCAAGCAGCGGTCCACACTGCAATAACCAGTGTGATGGCATGCCTTGAGTGTGGCCAGGCAGGCCACGTGGCAGCAAACTGCCCCCAGCCAAGGTGCCTATCAGCAGCAGCTCCACCACGAGAAGGAGAACTTAGGGGACCGTGCTGAGCATGTGGGAAGAAGGGACATTTAGCTGAAGAATGCAGATCCAGGCTCCAGGGAAACGGGGCAGGGAGGGGGTGGCCGGGCTGTGTTCAGCCCCCTCCCACCTGGAATATGCAGCGGCCCAGCTACAGCAGCCCCGAGTGGGGCAGGGGGCCCTCGTACCCCATGCCCCCACAGGGAGCAGTCAATTTTACATCCCCACCTACAACGCAATGCCAGAACTGTACACCACCACCAGTAATGCTTTCGCACACCCCACCGCCACAAGCCGCGCCGGTGCCACAGGGCCAACAGGGGGCGCCCCAGCGCGGGATCCCTGGGTGGCCTTGGCCATGAGAATAGGGAAGGAGCCCCTGATGGTGTGGGGGACATGCCGCCTTTACAGCAGTCAGGATCCCCACGTCATAGGGTTTCAGTTCTGGGCAGACACGGGATCAGACTGCACGATTTTTCCCCAAGCACATTGGCCCGGGCATTGGCAATTCAAAGAAGTCCCTCCAGTGAACGGAGTGGGAGGGCAGTCCCAGGTGTGGAAAAGCACTCAGTTGGTGGCTTTAACGCTTCACACAAAAAAGGGACCAGGAGTGTCAACATCAGCAGCAGCCCTAATGCTGGAAGAAGCACTCTCCTTGCGACAGGGCACCGTGTCAGTCATTCGCATCAACAGCCACGACCCAGTCAAAGGTTACTTCCAGACCGGCAACGACAAAGCGGACGCCGCAGCGAAAGGCGTCTGGACGTTGCAGGAAGCCCTGAAAAAGGCCCAGATCGAGGAGCAGAGAAAGGCAGAGCTGGAGGACGAGAGGGACCACGGGAGAGACATGGATGAGGAGCTGCAGCAGGGGAAGCAGAAGCTGCCGCAGCGAACGACAAGGATGAAGCCGGAAGAGGAGGAAGATGTGCGAGAACTGAACGCGCTGTTCCTCAGTGCCAAGTGTGACATGATCTGGGACAAGCAAGTCCTGGGGAAGCAGATGATCCTCGAGGAACTGATGGAGGAAGAGAAGCACCTGAACAAGATGATAGAAATGGAGCGAGAGGAGGACATGGAGGTCCAGGAGGAGCTGGAGCGCCAGAAGAAGCAGGAGCTGATGAGAGCCCGGCAGGGCATTGTGAAACAGATGGAGCAGAATGCAGAGGAGCGGGCATTGAGGGCTGAGGAGCTGCACCAGGAGGGCCAGAGGCAGCTGGAGCGACTGGAGCAGATGAAAAAGGGAAGATCAGAAGGCCTGGGAGCAGAAACAGGAGCAGGGGGCCCACAGGTGGTAATTAGAAATGAGCTAGGCGAATGAGAACGGGGCTGGAGGTTGATGCTCATGGAGAGAGGGTACACAGCTGTCAAAAAGGACGGCAAATTAAGTGGTGTCCACTTAAGTCAATTAAGCCAGACCTCCATAGCGAACAGAATGAGACTGATGAGAGTTGTGAGTTTCTGTTTACAGGACCTGCTCGTGGGGCATCCTCGTGACGCGTACATCCCCATTCCAGAAGAAAGTGACAGACCACCAAGCCTTCAGGCAGCACCCAAGAGACCCGCACGGGTGAGACCCAGGCATCAATAGTGTTTCTGTGTGATTTTGCTGTTGGGGCTTGTTGCCAGAGGACAAGCCGGCCCAGATCACTACCCCCATCAGCCCTTCAAGTGGGTCACGCAACACCTTAGTAGTGACAAGGTGCTCAGAGAAATCACCACACCAAACACCCCATCCTTCGTGCTCCGCATCACCGACCTGTTTCCAGGACGGCCAAAGGTAGACCCCAATTCCCCACACTCCACACACATGTCCTTTCAGGTAGACCATTTAGCCGAGTCAGATTTAGATCCAATCCTTCGTATGTTAGAAGCTACCTTCCTATCCCTGAACGAATCTAACCCTAACCTAACCGAATCCTGCTGGCTCTGTTACAACGTCGAACCTCCCTTTTATGAAGGAGTCACTTTAAACACTCCCTTCAGTTACCCCACAGCAGATGCACCCAACCAATGTAGAGGGGACACCCCCCACAAAGGAATCACCCTGAGTCAAGTCACAGGCCGAGGCAGATGCTTTGGCAATGCAACCCTAGCTAGGCGGAAAGGCAACGTCTGCACCGAAGTTGTCAAACCCAACGGGAAAAACAGTAAGTGGGTAGTCCCATCCACGTCTGGGATGTGGGTTTGCCAGCGATCTGGAGTGAGTCCCTGTGTGTTCCTTGCCAAATTCAATGACTCTAACGACTGTTGTGTCCAAGTTCTGATTGTTCCTAGGGCCCTGTGCCGCGCAGATGAAGAAGTATATCGCCATTTCGAGGAACCCAGCCGGCTCCACAAAAGAGAAATAGTAACAGCTATAGCTATCGCAATGCTGCTGGGCCTAAGAGCAGCGGGAACGGCCACAGGAGTCTCAGCCCTGGCGACCCAGCATCAAGGACTGTCCCAGCTGCAGACAACAATTGACGAGGACCCGCAGAGGATCAAGAAACCCATCTCCCTTTTAGAGAAGTCAGTCTCCTCACTCTCAGAAGTGGTCTTGCAGAGCAGACGAGGCCTGGACCTCCTGTTCACGCAGCAAGGGGGCCTGTGTGCCGCCTTGAAAGAGGAGTGTTGCTTCTATGCAGACCACATGGCAGTCGTGAGAGACTCCATGGCAGAACTCCGAAACAGACTGGCTCAGAGACAGAAAGACAGGGAAGCCCAACAGGGTTGGTTTGAGTCCTGGTTCAATCGATCAACATAGCTAACCACTCTGATTTCTACCCTAACAGGTCCATTGGCAATGCTACTTTTAGCTGTCACCTTCGGACCATGCCTGCTGAACAAGCTGGTCTCATTCATTCAGACCCGTCTAGAACGGACCAACATCCTGTTCATAGGCCAGCAATTCACTGCTGTGAATTCGACCAGAGAACATTGCCAGTCACAAGATTTTCTACCCAGGTTCACCAAACCCCTTTCTCTGTCGACAACCCTATGCCTCAGCTCAGTACCTATGTATATGACTACTTCATTCATTTGTAAAAAAGGGGGGGGAGATGTAGTAGATAGGGTCAGGCGCTCAGAAAATCTCGCGATGTTACGGAAAGCAGTAGAGCTCCTCTCCCCCTAACTTCTAGTGATAAGGGATCACCCAAGAATGTAGTCCCCCCTAACATTAGTAACTTTCTACTCCTTACTAACCAATTACAGTAAAGTAAGGCCCCCTGACGTAGAGAAAAAACTTTCCCGGTATAAAACCCGACGAAACGGGACAATAAAGGTGTTGAACCGTCCACCATACTGGTGCCTGCGTGTGTTCTTGGCCTGAGTGACCCTGGGCAGTGGGTCGCCGTGCCGTTTCCTCGGAACCAGGTCACCTCGCCTTGCATCAGAAGGCAACAACAGAGTCTGTTTCTATTGCTGGTGTGACAGGGGGATCACAGGATTTTACTTTGGTAGAAGCTGAGGTGAGCCTGACTGGAAATGAGTGGAAGAAACACTCTATTGTGACTGGCCCAGAGGCCCCATGTATTTTGGGCATAGACTAACTTCGAAGTGGGTATTTCAAAGACCCAAAGGGACTCAGATGGGCATTTGGAATAGCTGCTGTAGAGACAGAGGGTGTCAAGCAGTTGAACAGCTTGCTTGGACTGTCAGAAAGCCCATCTTCAGTAGGTCTCCTGAAGGTGGAAGAACAATGAGTGCCAATTGCCACCTCAACAGTGCACCGCCGACAGTACTGAACGGATCGAGCTGCTGGGATCCCCATCCAAAAAATGATCCAAGAGCTGGAGAGCCAGGGGGTGGTCAGCAAGACCCACTCACCCTTCACCAGTCCTATTTGGCCTGTGCGAAAATCTGAAGGAGAATGGAGATTGACAGTGGACTATCATGCATTGAATGAAGTGACCCCACCCCTGAGCGCTGCTGTGCCGGACATGCTGGAACTCCAGTACGAGCTGGAGTCCAAGGCAGTATGGTGGTATGCCACTATAGACATTGCCAATGCATTTTTCTCCATTCCTCTGGCAGCAGAATGCAGGCCTCAGTTTGCTTTCACCTGGAGAGGCATGCAGTACACCTGGAACCGACTGCCCCAGGGCTGGAAGCACAGCCCCACCATCTGCCATGGACTGATCCAGGCTGCACTGGAAAATTGTGAGGCTCCAGAACACCTGCAATATATTGATGACATCATTGTGTGGGGGAAGACAGCAGCAGAGGTGTTCGAGAAAGGGGAGAAAATCATCCAGATTCTCCTAAAAGCTGGCTTCGCCATCAAGAAAAACAAAGTCAAGGGACCTGCTCAAGAGATCCAGTTTCTGGGAGTGAAGTGGCAAGACAGACGGCGTCAGATTCCCACCGATGTCATCAACAAGATCACTGCAATGTCTCCACCCACCAATAAGAAAGAGACACAAGCTTTCTTGGGTGCAATAGGTTTTTGGAGGATGCATATTCCTGAGTACAGTCAGATCATGAGCCCTCTTTACCTGGTCACGTGCAAGAAGAACACTTTCCACTGGGGCCCTGAGCAGCAACAAGCCTTTGTCCAGATCAACCAGGAGATCGCTCATGCAGTAGCCCTTGGCACAGTCAGGACAGGACCAGAGGTAAAGAACGTGCTCTACTCTGCAGCCAGGAACAATGGATTGTCCTGGAGCCTTTGGCAGAAGGTGCCTGGGGAGACTCGAGGCTGACCACTGGGATTTTGGAGTCATAGCTACAGAGGATCTGAAGCCAACTACACTCCCACAGAGAAGGAAATCTTGGCTGCCTATGAAGGAGTCCAGGCTGCCTCAGAGGTAATAGGCACTGAAGCACAACTCCTCCTGGCACCCCGACTACTGGTGCTGGGATGGATGTTCAAAGGCAAGGTTCCTTCCACTTACCATGACACCAGTGCTACATGGAGCAAATGGATTGCTGTTATCACACAGCGTGCCCATATAGGTAAATTGATTTGCGCTAGTATTTTTGAGGTAATTACAAATTGGCCTGAAGGTGAACATTTTGGTGTCACAGATGGAGAACAAGAACCAGTGACACAGGCAGAAGAAGCTCCTCCATATAACCAACAGCCACCAGAGGAAACAGTCTACACTCTTTTCACTGACGGTTCCTGTCGCATCGTAGGGATGAACCGGAAATGGAAAACAGCCGTGTGGAGCCCCGCATGACAGGTTGCACAAGCTACCGAAAGAGGTGGATCCAGCCAACTTGCTGAACTCAAAGCTGTTAGACTGGCCCTGGACATTGCTGAGAGAGAGAAGTGGCCAAAGCTCTACCTCTACACTGATTCATGGATGGTAGCCAATGCTCTGTGGGGATGGCTGGAGAGGTGGAAAAAGGCTAACTGGCAATGTAGAGGGAAACCAATTTGGGCTGCTGATGAGTGGAAAGACATTGATACCAGGGTAGGGAGGCTGCCTGTGAAAGTCCGCCATGTAGATGCCCATGTCCCCAAGAGTAGAGCCAACGAGGAGCACCAAAACAATGAGCAGGTAGACCAAGCTGCAAAGATAGGGGTGTCCAAAATAGACCTAGATTGGGAACATAAGGGAGAGTTATTCCTAGCTAAATGGGCCCATGATGCCTCAGGCCACCAGGGCAGAGATGCCACCTATAAGTGGGCACGAGACCGAGGGGTGGATCTAACCATGGACAGTATTTCTCAGGTTATCCATGACTGTGAGATGTGTGCTGCCATCAAGCAGGCCAAGCGAGTGAAGCCCCTCTGGTACGGTGGGCGGTGGTCCAAGTACAAGTATGGGGAGGCCTGGCAGATTGACTCCATCACACTGCCCCAGACATGCCAGGGCAAGCGCTACGTGCTGACCATGGTGGAAGCCACCACTGGATGGGTTGGAAACCTAGCCTGTGTCTCGTGCTACAGCCTGGAACACCATCCTGGGCTTTGAAAAGCAAGTTCTGTGGAGACATGGCACCCCTGAGAGGATCGAGTCAGACAACAGGACTCATTTCAAGAACAGCCTTATCAACACCTGGGCTAGGGAACGTGGCATTGAGTGGGTGTATCATATCCCCTACCATGCACCAGCTGCAGGAAAAGTGGAGAGGTACAATGGACTACTAAAAACCCAGTTGAAAGCTTTGGGTGGGGGATCTTTCAAAAATTGGGAGCAGCATTTAGCAACGGCCACCTGGTTAGTCAACACCCGAGGTTCCACCAACCGAGCAGGTCCTGCCCAGTCTGAGTCCCTGAATGTAATAGAATGAGACAAAGTCCCAGTGGTACATATCAGAGGTTTGTGAAGGAAGACTGTGTGGATCAATTCTGCCTGGAGTACAGACAAACCTATTCGTGGGGTTGTCTTTGCTCAGGGACCAGGTTGCACGTGGTGGATAATGCAAAGAGATGGAACAACACGATGTTGTTTTTCTGGGAGATCTGATTGTGGGGTAAGAATGATATGCAATATCACTGTATATGAATAATGCATGATGTGTTGTAGTATGTTGATGATATGGGGATAAGGGGTGGAATGTCCTGGGGTGACGTTATGATGCTTGTATCCCCATTCATCTGTTCTGTGCCTTTAAGACCGGCTCTGAAGAGTGGAAATTTTGTTTGGGTTTCTCTTATCAGGGACACAGAGACGGGCAGTACATAGGGCTGTTTTTCACTTCTTGCTTTCAGCTTGCTGCTTTGCTTGCTCCCTTTGCTGCTCTCGCTTCTGCTCTACTTTGGCCTCTGCTTATTAGCTAGTTTAGCTAAACAGTCCAAATTCCTTCCTGGACTGTTTCTCCTCTCCTGTTCCTGTGACCATCTCGAACCTGCTCCGGACTGGGACCCGGGAACACCGAAGGTTTGGCTGCAGCAGCTGCCCCAGCGCCGGAGGGACTGAGAACAGAGCAACCACCCCCGAAAGAGACTTTCTGATTTTGTCATCTTTCTCAGAGCGGTGTCATCGGGTATTGTTCATTTTGTGTGCTGGGGGGTGCTGTGCCTGAAATAAACAGGTTCTTTCCACCTCTCTCCAAGGAATTTTTTCCCAAACTGTTTGGGGGAGGGGCCATGTGGGTTTTGCTTTCTGGAGGGGCCCCCTTTGCAGATTCTTTAACAAATTTGCCCTAAACCAGGACAGTCCCCAAGGTCCCCAACATCCCCAGTGCCCCCAAGGTCCCCAGTGCCCCAACATCTCCAGTGTCCCCAAGGTTTTCCAAAGTCCCCAAGGTCCCCATCATCCCAACATCTCCAATGTCCCCAGTGTCCCATCACCCCAACATCTCCAGGGTCCCCAATGTCCAACCATCTCCAAGGTCCCCCAGGTTTTCCAATGTCCCCAAGGTCCCCATCACACCAACATCTCCAATGTCCCCAGTGTCCCATCACCCCAACATCTCCAAGGTCCCCAACATCTCCAATGTCCCCAATGTTCCATCACCCCAACATCTCCAAGGTCCCCAATGTCCCCAACGGCCCCAACACCCTCCATGTTCGCAAGGTCCCCAAGGTCTCCAAGGTCCCAAACATCTCCAGTGTGCCCAAGGTCCCCATCATCCCAATGTCCCCAGGGTCCTCAAGTTCCCCATTGCTCCAACATCCCCAATGTCCCCAGGGTCCTCCATACTCCCAAGGTCCTCAAGGTCCCCAACATCTCCAATGTCCCCAAGGTCCCATCACCCCAACATCTCCAAGGACCCCAACACCCTCCATATTCCCAAGGTCCCAAAGGCCCCCAACATTCTCCAATGTCCCCAAGGTCACCAATGTCCCCAAGGTCCCCATCACCCCAACATCTCCAATGTCCCCAGTCTCCCCAATATCTCCAATGTCCCAAAGGTTCCCAACATCTCCATGATTCCCAAGGTCCCCATCACCCCAACATCTCCAGTGTTCCCAGTGTCCCATCACCCCAATATCTCCAAGGTCCCCAATGTCCCCAACGGCCCCAACACCCTCCATGTTCACAAGGTCCCCAAGGTCTCCAAGGTCCCAAACATCTCCAGTGTGCCCAAGGTCCCCATCATCCCAATGTCCCCAGGGTCCTCAAGGTCCCCATTGCTCCAACATCCCCAATGTCCCCAGTGTCCTCCATACTCCCAAGGTCCTCAAGGTCCCCAACATCTCCAATGTCCCTGAGGTCCCATCACCCCAACATCTCCAAGGGCCCCAACACCCTCCATATTCCCAAGGTCCCCAAGGTCCCCAACGTTCTCCAATGTCCCAAAGCCTCCAATGTCCCAAGGTCCCCATCACCCAATGTCCCCAAGGTCTCCAATGTCCCCATTGCCCCCAAAGGTCCCCAACATCTCCGAGGTCCCCGAGGCCCCATCACCCCAACATCTCCAATGTCCCCAAGCTCCCATCACCCAAACATCTCCAATGTCCTCAAGGTCCCCAACATCTCCAATGTCCCCAAAGGTCCTCAAGCTCCCCAGCACCCCAAAATCTCCAATGTCCCGGCTGCAAACAGGACCCAGCTCCAACTTCCTCGACCATGGGAGACGTTCTCTCCCCGTTTTTCTTTTAGTCGAGACGAGGGGTCAGCGTTAGGGGTCACCATGTGTCATAGGAAGGAGACCAGGACACCAGAGGGTTCATCACAGGTCCAGTTTATTAAAGAAAGCATCCAACACTTATACAGCAAATAATAAGCTCATGAATATTCTGTAAGCCAAGCAATCTATTGGTTAAACTATACCATTAACTCATCCACATTCCTTTGGGCCTACGTTCTCTACTTCTCACACCTCGCTGTCCATTTCTTTATCATCCTCTGCTAGGCCCAAGGACACGTTTTCTTTGCAGGTGGAAGATTTGGAATTAACCACTGCCTTGTACTTTTCCATTCTTTAGCCTGCTGCTTTCTCAACAGACACCCTGCCTGCAAAAAGGCCTCTGCCCTAGTTAGGACATCTCTACCAAATCAATTCGGCTGTGTCCTCTCTCCTCAAGCCACCCTTTGACAAAACTCTCCACATCCCCAAGGTCTCCAATGTCCTCAGTATCCCCAAGGCCCCATCACCCCAACATCTCCAGTGTCCCAAAGGTCCCCAATATCTCCAGTTTCTCCAAGGTCAGCAATGTCCCAAGGTCCCCAACATCTCCAAGGTTCCCAAGGTCCCAATCACCCCAACATCTCCACCATCTCCAAGGTCTCCAAGGTCTCCTCACTCGTGTCTCCTTTTCCCCAGGCTTGTCCCCGGTGTCCTGCCACCCCATCCTGGTGGGTGACGCGTTGTTCCTGGTGGTGGCCCAGCTGCGCAGCGGCTCCTGGATGTGGTCCCATCACCCCAACATCTCCAATGTCCCCAATGTCCCCAAGGTCCCCATCACCCCAACATCTCCAATGTCCCCAATGTCTCCAATGTCCTCAAGGCTTCCAGTGTCCCCAAGGTCTCCATCACCCCAACATCTCCAATGTCCAAACATCTCCAATGTCCCCCAGGTTTCCAATGTCCCCAGTGTCCCATCACCCCAACATCTCCAGTGTCCCCAGTGTCCTATCACCCCAAAATCTCCAATGTCCCCAATGCCCTCCACCATCACCATGTCCCCAGGGTCCTCAAGGTCCCCATCACCCCAACATCTCCAATGTCCCAAGGTCTCCAATGTCCCCAGTGTCCCCAAGGTTCCATCACCCGAACATCTCCAATGTCCCAAGGTCCCCATCACCCCAACATCTCCAAGGTTCCCAATGTCCCCAAGATCCCAAAGGTCCCCAACATCTCCAATGTCTCCAAGCTCCCCAAGGTCCCCAAGATACCCATCACCCCAACATCTCCAATGTCCCAAAGGTCCCCAACATCTCCATGATTCCCAAGGTCCCCATCATGCCAACATGCCCAATGTCCCCAAGTTCTCTAAGGTCCCCAACATCTCCAATGTCCCCAGTGTTCCAATGTCCCCATCACCCCAACATCTCCAATGTCCACATCACCCCAACATCTCCAGTGTGCCCAAGGTCCCAATCACCAACATCTCCAAGGTCTTCAAGGTCTCCTCACTCGTGTCCCCTCTCCCCAAGGCTCATCCCCGGTGTCCTTCCGCCACGTCCTGGCAGGTGATGAGCTGTTCCTGGTGGTGGCCCAGCTGCCCTGGGTGTTCCTGTAGGGCGCCGGTGGCTTCACGCCGCACGCGGACATCCCGCACAGGGACATCCCGCATGCGGACATCCCGCATGTGGACATCCCGCACGTGAACATCCCGCACATCCCGCACAGGGACATCCCGCACGTGGAAATCCCACAAGCGGCCATCCCGCACGCGGCCGAGCCCTTCAGGGTGGAGGGGAGCGTGTTCTTCTGTCTCACCAGGTTCCTGGGGGACGCCAAGGTGAGGAACGGGGTGGGAGGGGTTGTGGGGGTTGGTGGTGGGGGCTGTTGCGGGGTTTGGGGGGTCCATCGAGGTTATGGGGGTCCATCAGGGTTATGGGATCAGGGGTTTATGGGGGTCCATCAGAGTCATGGGGTTATGGGGTTCCATCAAGGCCATGTGGTTATGGGGGTCCATCAGGGTCATGGGGGTCCATTGGGGTTATGGGATCAGGGGTTTATGGGGGTCCATCAGAGTCATGGGGTTATGGGGGTCCATCAGGGTTATGGGGTCATGTGGTTATGGGGGTCCATCATGGTTATGGAGTTATGGAGGCCCATCAAGGTAATGGGGTTATGGGGGGTCCATCAAGGTCATGTGGTCATGGGGGTCCATTATGGTTATGGGGTTCTATCAAGGTCATGGGGTTATGGAGGTCCATCAAGGCCATGTGGTTATGGGGGTCCATCAGGGTCATGGGGGTCCATCAGGGTTATGGGATCAGGGGTTTATGGGGGTCCATCAGAGTCATGGGGTTATGGGGGTCCATCAGGGTTATGGGGCCATGTGGTTATGAGGGTCCATCATAGTTATGGGGTTATGGACGTCCATCAAAGTAATGGGGTTATGGGGGGTCCATCAAGGTCATGTGGTCATGGGGGTCCATTATGGTTATGGGGTTATGGGGTTCTATCAAGGTCATGGGGTTATGGAGGTCCATCAAGGCCATGTGGTTATGGGGGTCTATCATGGTTATGGGATCATGGGGTTATGGGATATGGGGTCATGGGGTTATTGGGGTCGATCAAGGTCATGGAGTTATGGGGTTCCATCATGGTTATGGTGTTATGGAGGTCCATCAAGGTCATGGGGGGTTCATCATAGTTATGGGGTTATGGGGATCCATCATGGTTATGGGGTCATGGAGTTCCATCAAGGTCATGGGGTTATGGGGTTCCATCAAGGTCATGGGGTCATGTGGTTATGGGGTTCCATCATGGTCATGGGGTTATGAAGGTCTATCAGGGTCATGGAGTTATGGGGTTATGGGGTTCCATCATGGTTATGGGGTTATGGAGTTCCATCATGGTTATGAGATCATGGAGTTATGGAGGTCCATCAAGGTCATGTGGTTATGGGGGTCCATCTTGGTTATGGGATTATGGGGGTCCACCAGGATCATGGGGGTCCATCAAGGTCCTCGGGGTCCATCAAGGTCATGGAGTTATGGAGGTCCATCAGGGTCATGGTGGGTCAGCAGGGTCATGGAGTTCTGGGGTAATCAAGGTCACGTGGTCATGGGAAGTAACCAGGGTCATGGGGTTATGGAGCTCCATAAGGGTCATGGGGGTACATGGAGGTCATGGGGTTATGCAGTTCCATCAAGGTCATGGGGTCATGGGGTTCCATTAGGATCATGTGGTCAAGGGGGGTCACCAGGGTCATGTGGGGCCACCATGGTCATGATGGTCACCTCATGGCTACGGGGGCCAACTGGGGTGACGTGAGCCACCTCTGACCCCCTGACCCCATGTGCAGGTAGGTGATGGTGCTGGGAGGGCTCCAAACCCACCAAACCCAAACACCCCATGGTCCCACCACACATCTCATGGTTCCACTGCTGACCCCATGGTCCCACCACCACCCCATGGTCCCACCACCACCCCATGGTCCCACCACCACCCCATGGTCCCGCCACCCATCTCATGGCCCCACTTCTGACCCCATGGTCCCACCACCAAATCAGCTCAACCCAAATCAACCCAACCCAAATCAACCCAACCCAACTCAACCCAACTCAACCCAACTCAATCCAACCCAACCAACCCAACCCAATCAACCCAACCAACCCAACCCAAATCAAGCCAACCAACCCAACCAACGCAACCTAACCTAACCCATCCCAACCCAACCCAACTCAAACCACCAACCCAACTCAACTCAACTCAACCCATGGTCCCACCACCCATCTAACGGTCCCACTGCTGACCCCATGGTCCCACCACCAGCCCATGGTCCCATCACCACCTCATGGTCCCATCACTCATCCCATGGTCCCACAACTAAAACCAAAACCCACCCAACCCAACCCAACCAACAAACCCAACCCAACTAAACCCAACCCAACCAAACCAACCCAACCCAACCCAAATCAACCCAACCAACCCAACTCAATCCAATGAACCCAACCCAACTCAATACAACCCAACCCACGCCATGGTCCCACCAACATCCCATGGTCCCACCACTGACCCTACCATGTCCTGGTGATGCACTTGGGGCATTCCAAGCCAACCCAACCAAACCAACCCAACCTTACCCAACCCAACCCAACCAACCCAACCAAACCAACCCAACTCAACTCAACCCAACCCAACTCAACTCAACAAACCCAACCCAACCCATCCCAACCATACAAACTCAACCCAACCCAACCAAATCCAACACAACCCAACTTGACTCAACTCAACCCAACTCAACCGAAACCAACCCAACCCAACCCAACCCAACGCAACCCAACCCAACTCAACTCAACCCAACTCAACCCAACTGAACCCTACCCAACCCAACCCAACCAAACTCAATCAAACCAAACCACCCCAACTCAACCTAACCCAACAAAACCCAACCCAACCCAACCCAACCCAACTCAACCCAACACAACCCAACTCAACCCAACACAACCCAACACAACCAAATTTAACTCAACTCAACCCAACTCAACCTAACCCAACTCAACCCAACCCAGCTCAACCCAAATCAACCAAACCCAAGAAACCCAACCAACGCAACCTAACCTAACCCATCCCAACCCAACCCAACTCAACCCAACCAACCCAACTCAACTCAACTCAACTGAGCTCAACCCAACCCAACCCAACCCAATCAAACATAACCCAACCCTACTCAATCCAACTGAACCCATCCCAACCAAACCCAACCCAACACAACTCAACCCAACTCAATACAACCTAACCAACCCAACCAAACCCAACCCAACTAAACCAAACCCATCCCAACCCAACCAACTCAACCCATCCCAAGCCAACCGAACTCAACTCAACTCAACCCAACCCAACTCAACTCAGCTCAACCGAACTCAACTCAACCCAACCCAACCAAACCCAATGCAACTCAACTCAACTCAACCCAACCAACTCAACTCAACCCAACTGAACCCAACCATTTCAGCCCACCCAACCCAACCCAACCAACCCAACCCAACACAACCCAACCCAACCAAACCCAACCAACCCAACCCAACCAACCCAACCCAACCCAACCCAACTCAACCAAACCCAACCCAACCAAACCCAACCCAACCAACCCAACCCAACACAACCCAACCAAACCCAACCCAACCAACCCAACCCAACCCAACTCAACCAAACCCAACCAACCCAACCCAACCAACAAACCCAACCCAACCCAACTCAACCAAACCCAACCCAACCAACCCAACCCAACTCAACCCAACCCAACCAACCCAACCCAAATCAACCCAACCAACCCAACTCAATCCAATGAACCCAACCCAACTCAATACAACCCAACCCATGCCATGGTCCCACCAACATCCCATGGTCCCACCACTGACCCTACCATGTCCTGGTGATGCACTGGGGGCATTCCAAGCCAACCCAACCAAACCAACCCAACCTTACCCAACCCAACCCAACGCAGCCAACTCAACACAATCCAACCCAACTCAACCCAACCCACCCAACCCAACTCAACCCAACCCAAGCAAACCCAACTCAACCCAACTCAACCCAACTCAATCCAAACCAACCAACCCAACCAAACCCAACCCAACTCAACCTAACCAACCCAACTCAACTCAACCAACCCAACCCAACTCAACCCAACACAACCCAACCCAACTCAACCCAAGCCAACCAACCCAACCCAACTCAACCCAACAAACCCAACCCAACCCATCCCAACCATACAAACTCAACCCATCCCAACCCAACCCAACTCAACCCAACCCAACCAAATCCAACACAACCCAACTCAACTCAACTCAACCCAACCCTACTCAATCCAACTGAACCCAACCCAACCAACCCAACCCAACTCAACCCAACCTAACCTAACCCATCCCAACCAAACCCAATCCAACTCAACCCAACTTAATACAACCTAACCAACCCAACCCAACTCAACCCAACCCATCCCAACCCAACCAAATCAACCCAACCCATCCCAACCCAAACCAACTCAACCAAACCCGACCCAACTCAACTCAACTCAACCCAACCAACACAACTCAACCCAACTGAACCCAACCCAACCATTTCAACCCTCCCAACCCAACACAACCAACCCAACCTAACCTAACCCATCCCAGCCCAAACCAACTGAACCCAACCCAACCAACCCAACCCAACCAAACCCAACCCAACCAAACCCAACCCAACCAACCAAACCAACCCAACCCAACCCAACCCAACCCAACCAACCCAACCACACCATGGTTCCACCACCCATCCCTTGACCCATCACCCATGCTATGGTCCCATCACCACCCCATGGTCCCACCATCACCCCATGACCCATCATCCATCCCATGGTCTCACCACCATCTCATGACCCCCCTGGTGTGCAGGTGATGCGCTGGGAGGGCTCCAACCCAACCCAACCCAACTCAACCCAAGCCAATGAACCCAACCCATGGTCCCACCACTGATCTCATAACCCCATTGATCCTCCACCCACCCCATGGTCCCACCTCACACCCAGCTGCTGTGCTGCGAGGGCTCCATGGCCACCAGCTTCAGGGGCGCCACGCAGATCTACACCCACGTCACCGAGGACATTGGCACCTAGGGGACCTGTGGTGGTGGCATCTGGAGGGACGTGGCGATGGTGGCCACCATGATGTTTTGGATATGGGGACATCAGGGGACACTTGGTGGTGGCTGGAAGGATGTGGGGATGGTGGCCAGCACAACATCATGGAGATGGGGACATCAGGAGTCACTTGGTGGCATCTGGAGGGATGTGGGGACGGTGGCCACCATGATCTTGGGGAGATGGGGACATCAGGGGAATCAGGGAACATGTGGTGGTGGCACCTGGAGGGACGTGGGGATGGTGGCCACCACATCACCATGGAGATGGGGACATTCTGGGGACATCAGGGGACACATGGTGGCATCTGGAGGGACATGGGGATGGTAGCCACCATGATCTTGTGGAGATGGGGACATTCTGGGGACACCGTGGGGACACCGTGGGGACAGCAGTGCCACTGCGGCCTCGTGCAGCTGCAGGGACCGGGGGACGTCCCCTGGGCTCGGTCACCTGAGGGATGCGGGGACATCGGGGACCGGACACAGCCAGACCTGGGGCCACCCTCACCCCCTGTCCCCATGGCCACCGGTGACCCAATGTCCCCAAGGCCACCAATGACCCGATGTCCCCAGAGCCACCCTCACCCCAGTGTCCCCAAGGCCACCATCACTCAATGTCCCCACGGCCACCACTGACCCAATGTCCCCAGAGCCACTGTCACCTTGATGTCCCCTCCTGGTGCCACCATCGTCCTGATGTCCCCAAGGCCACCATCACTGACCCGATGTCCCCAAAGTCGCTGTCACCCCCATGTCACCCTTGGCTTTGTGTCCCCTCCTGGTGCCACCATGGCTCCGATATGTCCCCAAGGCCACCATTGTCACCTCAGTGTCACCTCTGGTCTCGTGTCCCCTCCTGGTGCCACTATCACCCCAATGTCCCCAAGGCCACCATCATTGACCCGATGTCCTCAAGGCCACCACCCCTGCCCCGATGTCCCCACAGTCACTTTCACCCCAGTGTCACCCTTGGCTTTGTGTCACTCTCTGGTGCCACCAATGTCCTGATGTCCCCAAGGCCACCAATGACCCAAGGACTTGTGTCCCCTGCTGATGCCACCATCTCCCCGTTGTCCCCAATGCCACCATTGTCACCTCAGTGTCACCGCTGCTCTCATGTCCTCTTCTGGTGCCACCATCGCCTCAGTGTCCCCAAGGCCACCAATCCCCCGATGTCCCCAAGGCCACCAATGCCCCGATGTCCCCTCCCGGTGCCACCGCTGTCCCCGTGTCCCCTCCCCCAGTGACCAAAATCCCATTTTTTCTTCCATTTTTATTCATTGCCTTTGTTGGGGACATTTGGGGACATTTGGGCATATTTGGGGAAACTTGGGGACATTTGGGGACATTTTGGGGCCATTTGGGGCCGTTTGGGGACATTTGGGGACATTTTGGGACATTTTGGGAACATTTGGGGCCATTTTGGGGACATTTGGGGTCATTTGGGGCTATTTTGGGGACACTTTGGGGACATCTCAGGCTCCTGTGGAGAGAGGGGCGGGTCAGGGGTGGCACTGTCCCCTCGGTGTCCCCTTGGTGTCCCCAAAGTGTCCCCAATGTTTCCAATGACCCCAAATGTCCCCAAATCCTCCCCAGTGTCCCCAAATTTCCCCAATCCCTTCAGTGTCCCCAAATGTCCCCAAAATGTCCCAAAGTGTCCCCAACCCCAATGTCCCCAAATCCCCTCCAGTGTCCCCAATGTCCCCAATGTCCCCAATGTCCCCAAATGTCCCCAAATGTCCCCAGATTTCCCCAATGTCCCCAGGTCCCACCTGGCCTTGCTGCGGCACTTGCACTGCCTACCTGAGGGGACACAGGGGACAGTGACACAGGGGACAGTGACACAGGGGACACAGGGGACAGTGACAGTGACACAGGTGACACAGGTGACACAGGTAACAGTGACACAGATGACACAGGTGACAATGACAATGTCACTCACTGAACAGGACGGCGATCCCCAGCACGCTCAGCACACACAGGTGACACACAGGTGACAATGACACACAGGTGACAGTGACACAGGTGACAATGACAATGACACACAGGTGACAATGACACACAGGTGACAGTGACACACAAGCAACACAGGTGACAGTGACACAGGTGACAATGACAATGACACACAGGTGACAATGACACACAGGTGACAGTGACACAGGTGACAATGACAATGACACACAGGTGACAATGACACACAGGTGACACAGGTGACAATGACACAGGTGACAGTGACACACAGGTGACAGTGACACACAAGCGACACAGGTGACAATGACACAGGTGACAATGACAATGACACACAGGTGACAATGACACACAGGTGACAGTGACACACACGTGACACAGGTGACAATGACAGACAGGTGATACACAGGTGACAATGACAATGACAATGACAATGTCACTCACTGAACAGGACAGTGATCCCCAGCATGCTCAGCACACACAGGTGACAATGACACAGGTGGCACAGGGAGGTGACACAGGTGACAGTGACACTCAGGTGTCACTCACTGAACAGGACAGCGATCCCCAGCACGCTCAGCACACACAGGTGACACAGGTGACAATGACACACAGGTGACAATGACAGTGACACACAGGTGACAGTGACACACAGGTGACACAGGTGACAATGACACACAGGTGACAATGACAGTGACACTCAGGTGTCACTCACTGAACAGGACAGCGATCCCCAGCACGCTCAGCACCGCAGCCACCATGAGGCCACCGACGCGCAGGTGACACCGGTCTGGGGACACACGGGGACACCTTGGGGACATCTGGGGGGGCACCTGGGGACAGCTGGGGACAGCTGTGACACACCTGGGGACACTTTGGAGACACCTGGGAGCACCTGGGGACACCTTGGGGACACCTGGGGAGACTTTGGGGACACACAGGACCTCCTTGGGGACACTTTGGAGACACTTTGAGGACACCTTGGGGACATTTTGGGACATTCTGGGGACAGCTGGGGACACCTGTGACACACCTGGGGACACTCTGGGGACACCTGGGGACATCTTGGGGACATTTTGGGACATTTGGGGCCATTTTGGGAAATTTCGGGGACATTTGGGGACATTTTGGGGCCATTTGGAGACATTTTGGGACATTTTGGGGCCCTCCCAGTTTGTCCCAGTTTGTCACTCACTGTACTGGAATGGACTGGAGGCACCTGGGGGGGAGGGGAGGGGTCAGAGACCAGTACGGACCAGTATGGACCAGTATGGACCAGTATAGACCAGTATAAACCAGTATAAACCAGTATGGACCGGTATGGACCAGTACGGACCCTCCCTCCCAGTATAAACCAGTAGCCCCAGTTTGTCCCAGTCCCTCCCAGTATGAGCCAGTTCCCCCCAGTTCCCTCCCAGTATAAACCAGTCACTCCCACTTTGTCCCAGCCCCCTCCCAGTATAACCCAGTCACTCCCAGTCCCTCCCAATTCTCCCTCAGTTCCCTCCCAGTCCCTCCCAGTCCATCCCAGTGCCCTCCCAGTTTGTCCCTCCCAGTATCACCAGTGCCTGCAGCCGCTCTCTCTCCATTCCGTGACCTTTGAGGGAACTGGGATGGACTGGGAGGGACTGGGAGGAACTGGGAGGGACTGGGAGGGACTGGGAGGAACTGGGAGGGACTGGGAGGGACTGGGAGGGACTGGGAGGGACTGGGATGGACTGGGATAAACTGGGATGGACTGGGAGGGAACTGGGACAGACTGGCGGATACTGGTTTATACTGGAAGGGACTGGGAGGGAATTGAGGGATACTGGGAGGAGGGAATGGGACAGACTGGGACAAACTGGGGGATACTGGGAGGGGAACTGGGACAAACTGGGAGGGACTGGGGGGAACTGGGAGGGACTGGGAGGGAATTGGGTGATACTGGGAGGGACTGGGATGGACTGGGAGTGACTGGGTTATACTGGGAGGGAACTGGGATGGTTTTGGGGTTACTGGGACAAACTGGGAGGGAACTGGGAGAGAATTGGGATGGACTGGGTTATACTGGGAGGGGACTGGGGGATACTGGGAGGGGATTAGGAGGGAACTGGGATAAACTGGGAGGGGATTGGGATGGACTGGGAGGGAACGGGGACAGACTGGAGGGATACTGGGAGGGACTGGGGGGAACTGGGAATGGATGAAGGGGGAACCAGAGGGACAAACTGGGAGGGACTGGGAGGGACTGGTTTATACTGGGAGGGACTGGGAGGGACTGGGAGGGGATTGAGGGATACTGGGAGGAGATTATGACAAACTGGGAGGGACTGGGAGGGGACTGGCAGATACTGGTTTATACTGGGAGGGACTGGGGGTGCACTGGGAGGAGGGAATGGGACAGACTGGGACAAACTGGGGGATACCGGGAGGGAACTGGGACAAACTGGGAGGGACTGGGGGGAACTGGGAAGGGATTGGGACAAACTGAGGGGGACAGGAGGGGTACTGGGATGAACTGGGAGGGAACTGGGTTATACTGGGAGTGACTGGGTTATACTGGGTGGGGACTGGGGCTGGGGGAGTCACTGGGATTCCTGAGCAGGGCGGGACTGGAACAAACTGGGACAAACTGGGGGGGACTGGGATAGACTGGGAGTAACTGTGATGGACTGGGAGTTACTGGGATGAACTGGGAGTTACTGGGAAGTTACTGGGAGGTTACTGGGAGTTACTGGGAGTTACTGGGAGTTACTGGGATGAACTGGGGCCCCACGCACCTTCCCAGAGCAGCCGCTGGAACTGGAAACGGGGGGAGGGGGGGTGGGGGTTGCAACTGGGAGGGGGCGGGGCCAATGGAGGGGGCGGGCCTAAGGAAAGAAGGGGCGTGGTCATATAAGGGGCGGGGTCAGAGCTGAGGAGGGGCCGGGGAGGGACTGGGACATACTGGGAGGGGACTGGGGCAAACTCGGACATACTGGAAGTGATACTGGGATGAACTGGGAGGGACTGGGATGGACTGGGAGTGATACTGGGATGGACTGGGGCAAACTGGGATGCACTGGGAGCGATACTGGGATGGACTGAGAGGCACTGAAGGGGTAAAAGAGCTGTTCCCGCCTCCACCGCCTGCCATTGGCTGACGCTCCCGCCCGTCACTTGCTAAGACCAATCAGCGCTCGGGAACACGACCTGGGGGCGGGGCCTGGAGGCGGTGCCATTTTAGAAACTTTTAGCCTTTAACTCCCATCATGCACCGCAACCCTATAGACGCCTAATGGAGCCGGGCCTACAGCTCCCGTCATGCCCCGCGGCCAAATAGACCCTAATGGAGCCAGGCTTACAGCTCCCGTCATGCCCCGCGCTCCCCACAGCGCCCGTTATCGCCTTCCCGTGCCCCATTGGCGCCCCCAGACCCTGCGGGACCCCCGGCTGCCCCCCAGAGCTCATCCGGGACTCCCAAACGCCTCCTGGGACTCCCAAACGCCCCAGGGCACGCAGAGGCCTCCGAGCGCCGCTTCCGGGCCTACATCTCCCGTCATCCCCCGCGGCCACAGAGCCCCCTCATGGCCGACTTCCGGCCCTGCCACTCCCGTTCACCTCCCGCGCCCCAAGGAGACCCCTCAGAGCCCCCCCAGGTGCCCCCCAAGGGCGGCCCGAGGCCACAGAGTCCTCTCAGGTGCCCTCCCGGACCCCCAAACGCTTCTCACAGCCACTTTCGGGACTACAGCTCCCATCGTGCCCCGCGGCCCTAATAAGCACCATTAAAGCAGCGCCTCAATCCCCCATGATGCCCCACGGCCTCGTTAAAGAAAGCCTTCATCTCCTGTGATGCACCGCAGCTCTAATAAAGCAGCGCCTACATCTCCCATCATCCTCCACGCCCCATAGATCCCTATTATATCCGTGCATACAACTCCCATCATCCCCTGAGATCTATAGAGCTCTATTATACCCGTGCATACAACTCCCATCATTCCTCGCGCCCCGTTGAGCCCCATTATACACAGGCCTCCATAGAGCTCTATTATACCCGCGCGTACATCTCCCATCATCCCCCGCGCTCAATAGAGCCGCCTTATACACAGGCCTCCAACTCCCATCATGCCCCGTGCTCCATAGAGCTCATTATACCCACGCCTCCAACTCCCATCATCCCGTGCGCCCCATAGATCCCTATTATATCCGTGCATACAACTCCCATCATCCCCTGAGCCCCATAGAGCCCAATTATATCCGTGCATACAACTCCCATCATCCCTCACGCTCCATAGATCCCTATTATACCCGCGCTTACATCTCCCATCGTCCCCCGCCCCCCGTTGAGCCTCATTATACCCGCGCCCACATCTCCATTATATCCGCGCATACAACGCCCATCATCCCCCGCGCCCCTTTGAGCCCCATTATATCCGCGCCTCCAACTCCCATCACCCCCCGCGCCCCACAGATCGCCGTTAATTCCCTCCCACACCCCAAAAACCCCCAAAACAACGAAAAAACCCCAAATTTCTTTGGCCACCAACACTCAGACACCTCCGAGCTCCCAAATCCTTCAATATTCGCAATTTCCCCCTGTTTAACCCCTCCCTCCCAACGAGTTCAGCTCAGCGCGTTTGACTGAGCTCCATCTCCTCCACCGGGGGTTTTTGGGGGGATTTGGGGTTTTTGGGGGGGGGTTTTGGGGTCCCTCAGAGCAGGGCCCGGCCCCGCTGGGTGGGCAGGACCCCGAATCTCCGTTTCAGGGCCAGGCGGTGCCGCGAGAATTTGTCACCGGGAGAGAAGCGGGCGGGGTGGGCCGAGCGTGTGGGGAGCCCGGCCGGGGACACTTTCTGAGGGGAAAATTACACAGAATCCTATAAAATCCCACAAATTATCCCAAATCCCCCCTCAGGGCAAGCAAACTCCCCCCAAATCCCCCCAAAATTCTTAAAGTTCCCCCCCCCCCAAATTCCTCTCCTCTGGACACCCGAAATTTCCCGCCAAATTGCCCCCTCAGGACACCCCAAAATTCCTCCAAAATCCCAAAACTGCCACCTCAGGACACGCAAAATCCCACGAATTCCCCCCGAAATGCCCCGAATTCCCCCCAAAATGCCCCAAATTCCCCCTCAGGATCCCCAAAATCCCCCAAATTCCCCCCAAATGCCCCCAATTCCCCCCAAAAATCCTCCAAATTTCCCCAAAATCGCCCAGATTCCCCCATCAGAGTCCCCCCCAAATCCCCCCCTCAAATTCCCCCCAAAATCCCCAAATGCCCCAATTTCCCCAAAATCTCCCAAATTTTCCCCTCAGGATCCCCCAAATTGCCCCAAAATCCACAAATTCCCCCTCAGGACACCCAAAATGCCCCAAATTCCCCCAAAATCCTCCACATTTCCCCCCAAATTCTCCAGATTTCCCCAATTATCCCCTCAGGACTCCCAAATTCCCCCCAAATTCTCCAAAATAACCCAAATTCCCCCTCAGGGCAACAAAAATCTCCCAAATTCCCCCAAAATCCACAAATTCCCCCCTCAGGACACCCAAATTCCCCCAAATGCCTCAAATTCCCCCAAAATCCCTGAAATCCCCCCTCAGGACACCCAAATTCCTCAAAATCCCCAAATTCCCCCTCAGGACACCCAAAATGCCCCAAATTCTCCAAATTTCCCCAAATTCCTCCCTCAGGAAACAAAAAATCCCCCAAAATGCCCCCAAATTCCCCCTCAGGATGCCCCAAATTTTTCAAATTTTCCCAAATCCCCCAAAATCCCCCAAATCCTCTAAATTCCCCCAAATTCCCCCTCAGGACATCAAAAATCCTCCAAAATTCCCCAGATTCTCCCCCAGATTCCTCCAAAAATCCCCCAAATTCCCCCTCAGGACACCCAAAATCCACAAATCTCCCAAAATTCCTCAAATTCCCCCCTCAGGACATCAAAAATCCCTCAAATTTCCACCAAATCCCCAAATTCCTCCAAAATCCCCCAAATTTTCCCTCAGGACACCCAAAAATCCACAAAAATCCCCCCAAAATTCCCCAAATTCCCCCCTCAGGAAACTTAAAATCACTCAGATTCCCCCAAAATCTCCCATATTGCCCCCTCAGGACACCCAAAATGCCCCAAAATGCCCCAAATCCCCCCATTTCCCCAAAATCTCCCAAATTTCCCCCTCAGGATCCCCCAAATTGCCCCAAAATCCACAAACTCCCCCTCAGGACACCCAAAATCCCCCAAAATCCCCCCAAAATCCCCAAATTCCTCCTTAAGACACCCAAATTTCCCCAAATTCCCCCTAAAATCCCTCCATTTCCCCCTCAGGACACCCCTAATTGCCCCCTCAGGAAACCAAAATTTCCCCAGATTTCCCCCAAATTCCCTCGACAATCCACGCTCAGGACCCCCAAAATGTCTCAATTTCCCCCAAAATCCCCAAATTCCCCCCTCTGGATACCCAAAACCCCCAAAATGCCTCAAAAATCCCCCAAATTCCCTCCAAAATCCTTCAAATTGCCCCAAAATTCCCCACATTTCCCCTTCAGGGCACTCAACTTCTTTCAAGTTCCTTCCCCCAAATTCCCTAAAAATCCCCTCTCAGGACACCCAAAATCCTCCAAATTTCCCCCAAATCCCCCAATTTCCCCCCTGAGGGCACCCAAATCCTCCAAAACCCCCCAAAATTCCCTCTCAGAACACCCAAATTCTGCCAAATCCCTCAAATTCCCCCTCAGAACACCGAAAACCCCCAAATTCCTCCCAAACTTCCACAAATTCCCTCAAAATCCTCAAAATTTCTTCCCAGATCCCCCAAATCCCTCAAAATTCCCCCAAATTCCCCCCTCAGGACACCCAAATTCCCCCAAAATTCCCCCTCAGGAAACCCAAAATCCCCCAAATTCCCCAAAATAACCCAAATTCCCCCATCGGGACAGCAAAAATCCCCCAAATTCCTCTCAAATCCCCCAAAATTCCCTCTCAGAACCCCCAAATTCTTCCAAATCCCCCCCCCCAGGACACCTAAAATCCCTCAAAATCCCCAAATTCCCCCCAAACTCCCCCTCAGAACATCCAAAATTGCCCAAATTCTCCCTCAGAACACCCAAACTCCCAAAAAGTGCCCCAATTTTCCCCCTCAGGATGCCCAAATTCCCCCCAAAATCCCCCAAATTCCCATAAACTCCACCAAATTTCCCTAAAATTCCCCCAATTTCCCCAAAATTTCCCAAATTCCTTCCGCAGGACAACCTGAATCCCACTAAAAAACCCCTTAGGACACCCAAATTCCCTCAAATTCCCCCCAAAATTCCCCCTCAGGATGCCCCAAATCCCCCAAGTTCTCCCAAAATCCCCCAAATTCTTCCCCAAATTCCCCCCTCAAGACATCCAAACTCCCCCAAAATCCCCCTCAGGTCACCCAAAGTCCCTCAAATTCCCCCAAAATCCCCTCAATTTCCCCCTCAAGACACCCCAAAACCCCTCAAAATCCTCCAAAACCCTCCCAAATTCCCTCAAATTCCCCCCAAATCCCCCGAATTATCCCTTAGGACACCCCAAACCCCCCCCAAAATCCTCCAAATTTCCTCCTCAGGACACCCAAATTCCCATGAATTCCCCCAAAATTCCCCTCTCAGGAAACCCAAACTTCCCCAAAATGCCTCAAACTCCCCCAAATCCCCCCTCAGGACACCCCAAATCCCCCAAATTCTCCAAAATCCCCCAAATTCCCCCCTTGGGACACCCAAAACCCCCCAAATTCCCATTTTTGACCCCAAACTTCTCACCTGAGCACCCAAATTCCCATTTTTAGTCCCAAACTTTCCCTTCCTTGACACAAATTCTCCTTTTTCAGTCCCCAATTTCCCTTTTTGGCCCCAAATTCCCCTTCTTTGGTCCAATTTTCCCCCTTTTTAGACTAAAATTCCCCTTTTTTAGATCCAGACTTCTCACCTGAGCACCCAAATTCCCCTTTTAGACCCAAATTCTCCTTTTTGAGCCCAAATTTTCCCTTTTTTCAGCCCAAATTTCCCTTGTGGGGCCCAATCTTCCCACCTGAGCACCCACATTCCCCTTTTAGACCAGAATTCTCCTTTTTTGGTACAAATTTCCCTTTTTTGGACCCAAATTCTCCCATTTTCAGCCCAAATTCTCCATTCTTGTCCCCAAATTCTCCATTTTTGAACACAAATTTCTCTTTTTAGTCCCAAATACCCTTTTTTGGACCCAAATTCCCCCCCTCCTTTTTTTTTTTTGTTACAAATTTCTCCTTTTTGGACCCAAACACTTGATTCCAGTTGGTGGGAGAACCCGGAGATTTTCAAAAAGGATGTATGGGAAAGAGTAGTTTTCCTCACTGTGTGTATACTTGGAGGATTGCTCTTTTTACTGTGCTTATTTATCTGTTTCACTAAAACAGCATTTGCCGTGCAGACCAACCTAAAGAAACCAAGGAAAGTGACAAAGTTAAGTAACTGTGATTACCAAAGTGCACAAGAAATTTACAGTCGATTCAAGAAATTAAATATGAAACCCATGAATCAAAAATTGTGAGTTGATGCGAGCTTAAAATTTAAGCTCGATCAAAGAGAAAGAGGGAGGACTGTTATGAACAAAATTCTGTTGATTTTTTCTGTGAGAAAAAGGTTACCACTGTTGCTGCTGGGGTTCTGCCTGTGTTATGGTAGTTACGGGTCGCTGTTGTTAATGGTTGTTTTTGTATCAGTGAAAGCCCTGGCTGGGGCGAGGTAATGGCCCCGCTCTGAGACAGTGAAGAGTGGGGACCTCCCGAACACCGAGGAGAAGAGACTTTGGAGGGGAGGGATGTGCAAAATACTCCAAGGACCAGCATGCTGTGTGGGACCCCTGCTCCGAATGCACTGAGAAAACCCCAAAAACAACGAGCCAGCTCAGAATTGAGAGATTGGAGTGATGTCTGGATGAGAGGAGCGTAGTGCTGGGCCTGCAGAGATGCTGAAAACCTTCGTTGTTCCTCACCCTGCGTTCGAGAGCCCCTGGGCCGGGTCTGGGAGGAAGTGAGACGGAGACCAAGTCAACATCGGAGGGTGTTGATGCCCTAAAGGCTCCCACGAGGACCGGACCGCCAGCTCTGCCCCTGGTGGACAAAGCTGCGCATGTCGTCCTCCTCCTCTGAGTCGCCCTGGGAGAGACAACGGGGACTGCAGCCCCGCCGAGCTGCCCAATCCTGAGCTGATCACTTTTAATAAAGGCATCAAAAAGGAGAAGAAGTCTCCTGGCCCTGTTTATTTCAAGCAGCACAAAGTTCCTTGGCAGGAGTCACTCTGCTCCTGAGGGGACATTTCAGGCACACCAAGGCAACAAAGCAACAACAAAACCAAACCAAATCCAGGCAATCAAACCAGAAATGAACCGAGAACAGTCCCTGTGTGTTTGTGAGACACAAGGACAGTGAGGGCAAGGATAAAAGGAATATGGCCTAAAAGCTTAACAGAGCTCAAACTTAACAGGACTTATACCTTAATTTTAACTGATACAGTCAACTACACAATTTAGCAAAAGAACAGAACTTAACAGTATTTAACCTAACTTAAAACCTATGTTAGAAATTTAACAGAGGAATAAAACTTAACAATATTCAACTTAGCTGATAAGTTATATTTAACATAACGTAGCAAAAGAACAACTCTTAGAAGCATTTGACTTAGCTTAGACCTCATGACTTGACCTTACTTACAGGTCTGACTGGCTCAGCTATCCAAGGCACTCCAGCCCCTCAGAGAGCAGCATTTCTGCCACATTTCCCCAGCACAGGCACTCCTGTGCACACACAGACACAAAGAGTCAGTGCAAGGCACCTGTGAGCAATTCCCCTGAGGGCAGGGAATGCTCACTGTGGATCTTTGGTATCTCCCCAGAGGTGAAGGGTTGAGCCTGGAGGAGTGGGGGGATCGGCCCAGGCTCCGTCGTTGTTCAGGATCCCCGAGTGCAGCAAACGGGAGAGTTCCCGGCTGGGAGAGGCCCCACTCAGAGGGAGTCGCTGGCCCAGGAGAGCTCCAAGGGCTCCTTTTGGAGCGCTGTTTGCAGGGCCCCAAGAGAGGGGCTTCAGTCCCAGCAATGGCTCATCCTGGCCGCACTTGGCATCAACAGCTTTCTTTGGCAGTGTGAGAACAGGGATGTTGTGTTACTGAGGGCACAAAAACAGTTCCCAGGGCTGCTCCTAGAGAAACCAGGAGCTGGTTGGGGAGCAGCAGTGCCTGGAGCAGACATTGTTTGTGATGAGCTGCAGAGGAGCTGAGCCCAGGTGCTGTTGGCCAAGGCCGAGCCCCAAGGAGCATTTCTCAGCTGGCAGGGCGGCCTGAGAAGGGGAGGGGGGGAATGCAGCATCGCAGGGGCCATGGAACCAAGGGATCATTGTGACACTGTGGGGCCCTGTGAGACCAAGGGACCATTGTGACACTGTGGGGCCCTGTGAGACCAAGGGACCCTGGTGACTTTGCTGGGCCTCATAAAACCAAGGGGACCATTTTGATGCTGTTGGGCTCCATGGAACGTTGGGATCATTGTGACACTGAGATGTCCCATCAAACCAAGGATCCATTTGTGACACCACAGGGCCTCATGGAACTGTGAAGCCCATTAGTACACTTTGGGGTGTCATGGAACCAAGGGGGCAAAGCAACACTGTGAGACCCCATGGAGCCAAAGGACCTTTGTGACACTGTGGGGCACCATGGAATCATGGAGAGATGATTAAGACACCTCACAGCCTCATGGAACAAAAGGGCCACTGTGACACTGTAAGGCCTCATGGAGTGAGCAAAACATTGCAACACTGTGAGGCCTCATGGAACAGTGAGACCACTGGGACCCTGTTGGACCCCACAGAACAAAGAGGACCATTGTGATACTGTGGGGCCTTGTGAAACCAAAAGGCCTTTGTGACACTGCTGGGCTGCATGAAACCAAAGGTCCATTGTGACATTGCAGGACCTCATGTCATCAATGGTCCATTGTGATGCTGGGGAACCAAAGGAGACCATTGTGACACTGCAAGGCCTCATGGAATCATTGGGACCATTGTGACACCTCATGGTCTTCTGGAACCTGGTGGCCATTGTGACATTGTGGGACCCCATCAAAACAAGGGTCCATTGTGAGATTTCATATCTTGTAATCAAGGGGCCATTTTGACACTGTGGGGCCCCATAAAACCATGGGAACATAGAATAGGTCTGGATGGTTTGGCTTCCTGTGCACTGTTTGACTGGTCCAGATGACCTTGGCATGTTGAGGGTCTCTTCTCATCCTCTGCTGAAACACTGGGGCTCCATGCTTTTCTTCCCAATGGAAAAGAACTGTCCTTTTCCTCCAGGAACCCATGGCCAGAATTGGGATTTCACCTCCAAATTTCCTTATATCCAGGGATTGCTCCCATAGGAATATTGCCAGGACAAATCTGTCTTGCAGTGGTTTTCACGAGGGTCACTTCCCATCTGTCCCCAAAATGCTGGGGAAGGCTCTGTACTCTCCTTCCTATGGGAAAAAAATGTCCTGCTTCTCCAGGTGTCCATGGCCGAGATTTTATTTTCACCTCCATAATTCCCTAAATCCAAAGACTGCTCCCAGACAAAATCTGCCTTTCCTGTCAAGTCTGGCTGGCCTTGGCCTTGTGAGGCTCTCACCAGCCTTCCAAACACTGGGGCTCTGTGCTTTCCTTCCTATGGAAAAGAACTGCCGTTCTCTTTAAGGCGCCTATGGCCAGAACTGGGGTTCCACATCCAACATTGCCTGTTGTGTCAGACTGGAGGAGATTTTTGGCTCAAAACATTTCATGTGTGAGGGAGGAAGGGGCAGGTCCAGCCTTGACCTACCCTGGAACCCCAATCCCCCCAGAGCCTCTATCCCAGCCCAGCAGTGTCTGCCAGTCCCTGGCACAGCACAGGCAATGCTCCACAGCCACCTCTGCAGCCCCAGCCCAGCTCCTGAGGGACCAAATGAGCCCAAGGCCCACCTGGGGGAAGGGCCCAGCAAGACCAAGGTGTATTGAAGGCTGACCACACGGCAAGCACACATCTTGACCCTGCCTCCTCTTGGAATTTCCACCTGAACAGTGCTGGAATCCAGGAGTTGGTAACTGTGTGTGTGCTTCTCTGCATCTTTTTGCCTTGCTCTCTTTCTGTGTCTTCTTCTGTTTCTGTGCTCCTGCAATTTTTGATTAATATTAAATGGAAGAGGCTTAGAATTTGTGAAGTTTAATGGCTCAACTCAATGCTTTGAGAAGTGTTTTATGTTGACTGAAAGTCTGTTGTAATTTGAGATGAGAAGAATTTTAAAAAGTAAAACTTTTTCATGTAAGTGACAATCTGTTAAACCACTAAGATACTGAACACGTCTCTGTGAAACAGAAATGTTAAAGATGAAAAAGTCCAGGAACCTCCTCTTTCTTTTCCAGTCAACAAAGAAGCAGCGGGCCGTGGCTCTGGCCCCCATCTCAACCAAACCAAACCAAACCAAACTGAACCAAACCAAACCAAACCAAACCAAACCAAACCAAACCAAACCAAACCAAACCAAACCAAACCAAACCAAACCAAACCAAACCAAACCAAACCAAACCAAACCAAACCAAACCAAACCAAGCCAAACCAAACCAAACCAAACTCAACCAAACCAAACTCAACCAAGCAACCCTGCCATGGGCTGAGCCCCTTCTCCCCTCCCCAGGCTGCCCCTCTCCACATTGGCCCCATTCTAACCAAACCAAACCCCAACAACTACCAAACAGGAAAACAAGAGGCTACAAAACCCCAACCAGAACAAAGCAAGACACAGCCATTGAAATCTTACCAAGTCCCCTCCCCCCAACACAACTAAAACATAAAACCCCTATAAACTACAACCCATACAAAATAACCTTACAACTAAAAAATTAAACATAAAAAAAGCCAAAAACCAACCATAAAACCAATTGTAGCACAACACAACCACGACTTCCACCACAAGTTACAGGCAGGTCAGATGTTAACCCTTTCAATACTTCAATCCTCCCTCGAGTTAAAGAAAAATCAAAATGCAAGCATATAAAAAAACCCCATAAAACCACCAAAGTCAGTAAAGAAGAAATGAAATCCCAATTTAAAAGAAAGAAAAAAATACCTTAATCTTAAAACTAAAATCTTCCTATAAACTATAAAGAAAAAACTCTTTTTCTTTACAAAACTTTTCTAAAAATTCAAATTTGTATCAAACAAAAACCTCCATGCTAAAACAAACAAATGTTAAAAACCTGCAGTTTCATGAGAAGTTTAAATAGGAAAAAAAATGTAATTCAGTATCCGCTAGAGAAGATCTCTATTCCCAGAGATAAAAATAATTTAAAAAGTAAGTAATAAAAACTTTATTATAACTCATCTTTAAAACAATACCCCACAAGTCAACATGGCCCATCAACAAGCTGTAAAAAAGCTTGTAGCTATAAACACAACTTCACAATAACGAAGTTCCCCAGACAACTGTTATCCATGACAAAATTAAGTACCACAAAAAAAAAAAATCCTCCTGTAAAAAACCTCCATAATCTTAACAAGAAAAACTTATCACCCTAAAACTGAAAAAAAGACAATTGTAGAAATAGTAAACCACTAGAAATTTTAAGTTCAGTTTCTTTATATTGTCAAGTTAAAAAAAATTGTAAAGAAAAATGTGTTCTAAAGAATTTATTTTAATTCTTACTACCTTTTTTCTTTTCTTTGCTTTTAAGAAAATTTTCTTTATACCCTTTAAAAATTTTAAGTCTACTTTACCTTTCTCGTAATCCTATCTCACAACAAAATAAACACATAAATAATTAACCGACACTAAAACCAACCACACTCATTAATCCATTAATTAAGAAATCTCAAGATGGGAAAAATATTAAATTAACAAACCAAAACCACTACTATGTTATCATGTTATCATTAACCCTTTGCCCAAGTTTCTCTCATTTTCTAAAGCTGCCAGTAAAGGCTGTTTGGTTGATTTGGGCTCCTGAGAATCTCTTGATGGTATTTCTTCAGGGACTCTAACTCAGAGTACACAAACAACTGTAATTCCTTTTAAATGTCTCCTTGAGAGAGTTGTTTGGGGGATGGCAGTCAGGGCTTCTGTGTCCTGCTTGGCACAGCCCAGGCAGGGCTTTCCCAGCCACATTCCACAGTCCATTTCCCAGCTGGAGCCGCTGCTGCCTCTGAGTTGTGCTGCCCCAGCCCCAGGGACGCTCTCCTTGTCTGCCCATTCCCCCACGGTCTCTGGGCAGGGATGGCCTCAGTGGGGGCTGCTGACATCCTCAGCAACTTGGAGGCTGCTGCTGAATTTTCCTGCTCCAGAGGCTTGTTCAGCCTTCAGCTCTTGAGTGCGGGAATTCAGTGTCCCAAGGTTCATTAACATTCAGAACAGCTGAACAAGCCAAGCCTCAGGGAATAATTTGATTTCAGTTTCCAAATCTTGTGTGGTTAAAAAGAGAGATTTCAGAAGTGCATTCACCTGAATATGTTCTATTTAAAAATACTGTGAGAAAACATTTTTTTGGACCTGTTTAGTTTTGGTTTTTTTCCCTGTTAATAGCTATCTCCACTTGACATTGAAACCAAGTACCTCTTCATGCAGTTTGAAGATATAAAAATCAACACCATTCATGGCTGACAATCAATCAGACTCTGTCCCTACCCCCACCCCACCATTTCCCCCATCCAAGCCCTGGCACTCAGAGCAGCCTTGTGCAAATCTGAGCTCCCTCCAGCCCAGGCTGCACCTGCAGCTTTCAGCTCCTTGGCTCCAGCTCCCGCCTGCTTTCCTTGGAGAAGGAGCTGCCCGAGACACAGAGGGATGTTCATTTCTTCTCAGCCAACAAAGCCAAGGGAAGGCACAGCTCCATCAAATGCAAAAGTCATTCTTCTCCCTGGCTCTGCCCTGCCCCTGATCCCCACAGCCTGTCCTGTTTCCTTCATCCCTCCTTTGCCAGGCTTTTTCTGGGACAAGGGGGCTGTGCTCTGGCTATGGGGGGAGGTCCAAGTTCCACCACTGGAGTGGGAATCACAACTCATCATGTTTGTGTCCTTTTGGGGGCAGGAACTGGTGAGACTCAGAGGCACAGAAAGTTTCTCTTCATGGCCAACAGACCATAGTGGAACAGGACAAAATTTAATATCAATCACACTCTTCCCTGAGCTATGTACAACACCCCAGCAGTATCTGATGAGTCCACCATCCACAAGTGATTTCCGTACCAGAATTATTTAGACAAACATAGTTCTATGATTGATGTAAACACAATTAAGTTCTTCTATCAGGATGCTCACCTGGAGTGGGTGCAGAGCAGCTCGAACAATTCCTGATTTGCAAAGCTGTCAGTGGTGGATGGAGAAGGGAGGTCAGGCTGTTTTTGGTGTTGAGGAAATGCTGAAACCAGCCTGACTCATTTCATCTCCTCCTGTCCTGGCTGATGTCTCCTCTTTCCCCTTCCACCCATTGGCTTTTGTCTCCCACCAGCCCCCAGTGAAGAGCCTGGCTCTGTGTTCTCCATCCTCTCCTTGCTGGCACTGCCAGGCTGGGATGAGGAGCCCCTCAGCCTTCCCTGCTCCAGGCTGGACAAGCCCAGTTCTCTCAGCCTCTGCTCACAGCCCAAGGGCTCCAGCCCCATTTTGGAGGCGCTTCCCAGATCCTGCTCCAGCTGCCAGACATCTTTCCTGCCCTGGCCAACCCAAACCAGGTCTCAGTGACCTGGATAATCCACGTCCTTGATGTCCTGGTCACACAGCCCTGGCCCCTTGTCCCCATGTCAGGCTCTGGGGTGGATCCTGTGGAACATCCTTTGGTGGAGGCTGTGGCTCCAGGTGGGCCGGGGGGATCCTGGGGGACAGGGACCCCACTGGGCACGAACAGCATTGGACTTGTTAGGAGAAACTGTGAGGGGGAGCTGGGGCAGAGTGACCAACCCAGTGACCTGACACAGCCCTGCTGGGATGTCACACAGCCCCTCTGGAATGTCACAGCCTGCTCTGTGATGTCACAGCCCATCCTCTAATGTCACACAGCTGGTCTCTGATGTTACAGCCAAATCTGTGATGTCATAGTCTGCTCTGTGATATCAGACTGCTGCCCTGTGCTGTCACAGCTTGCTCTGTGATGTCATAAATGCAATCTATGTAGCTGTATCTGTAGCTATGTATCTGATGCTGCAGCTTCTCCATGACCTCCTATCCTCCACTCTCTGATGTCAGAGCCCACTCTGTCACCTCATGTTACCAGATGATCAGTTATCTACACCAGCTGAGCTGACACCTGGAGCTTGTTCTCCAAAACCCCAGGCCTATGGAAACCACACAATGCCCATTGTGTGAGAAGGGGAACTAAAAGTTTACTAGCCTCCTGCCAGCTCAGCCTGCCCCACTAGAACATTGGGGTACACGACCACCAGGGACCACCAGAGAGACCCCAGGACAGAAGAACACATGGGAAAAGGGGAGGGGAAATTGTGGAGAGTTTAGTTCAGGCATGGCTTGAAGAAAAAGGCCATGAAGCCATGCAATTGAGAGAAAAGTAACAGGTAGCTGTGTAGCAGTTCCCAGCCTGACTTCTATAAACAATTAGACTCTCTCAGGCATCATTGTATAAACAATAAGGTTCTCAGGCAGTCTTCCCATAACAAGTGTAACACCCTCTCTGGGAAAAGATGGCACCCTGAGAACAGATGTGGAGGTTTTGGGAACCGTTCATATCACAGTGGGAACACTGGTTTTATTTTGTGTAAACAATCAACGGTATAGTAAAACAAAAGGTGTGGTTAGAGTTTTCTCTGTTAGCCTATCATAAACTTGGATTTTGGAATATGCATGAAGTTCGTTAACACTATTATTTAAACTGGCTGATTGATCAATAAATCGAGTTCGATGCATCAAAGGATCGGTCGTTCTCCCCTCACTTCAACAGGAAATATGTTAATGATTTTGGGGAAATTATTATCATATTTATGTTTAGTCAGGGAAAATCAATGAATATGTGTGCAATATACAGAATAGAAACAGAAACTTTCCTGCGCTCAGCCTGCACGGCTTTGGGAGGAGCTCTCCCCTGTGCATCCAGCCGAATAAAGAATGCTGCTTCTTAATGCTACATTGGGGTTAAGGAATTTTCTGTTTTACCGAATTTTTGGTGACACTCCCACTGCCAAGGAAAGCTCTGTCTGCTGCTGTTCACAAACAGAGAAGGGCTGGTGGCAGATGTGGCTCAAAGGCTGCCTGGGGCACAGTGATCATAGAATAATCAAGTGTTCAATGTTCTGTGAAAGAAGGAAGGGCAGCAACAAAACTTCTACACTGGAATTAGGAAGGGCAGACTTTGGCCTATTTAGGATGCTGATTTGGGGAGTACCAAATCAGGTCCTGATTTTTTTAAGGGAAACAGCCCTTAAAAACAAAGGGGTCCAGGAAAGATGGACACATTTCAAGAAAGTAACCATAAGGGGGAAGGAGCAGCCTGTCCCAATGTGGCAAAAGATGAGCTAGAGAGGAAACTGACTGGCCTGGCTGCCCATGGAGCTTTTGTGCAAACTCAGGGGAAAAAAGAGGGTGCATAAATTTTGGGCAGAAGGCCAAGAAATATAGGAAGTGTTTAAGGATGTTGTTTGGTTATGCAGAAAGAAAAGTACAGAGGTGAAAGATCAATTAGAGATTAACCTGGCAACTTCTGCAAAAAATAAATGGAAAATATTTCGATAAAACAAATGATAGCAAAAGGAGGGATAAGGAGAACCTCTCCTCTTTATTGGATGCAGTGGGGAATATTGTAACTAGAAATAAAGAAAATGCTGATACTTACCATATTGTTTGTCTCAATTTTCAGTATTAGGACAGGTTGTCCTCAGGACAAGTGCTCTGCTGAGCTGGTAGATGGGCACGGGGAGCAGAACAGCCCCCTGTAATCCGGGAGGAAGCAGCTGGTGACCTGCTGAGCCACTCAGATGCTTACAGGTGTGTGGGATCGGATGGGATCCATGCTAGGGGGATGAGGGAGCCGTAGATGAGCTCCCCAAGCTGATCTCCATCATTTACCATCAGTGCTGGCTCAGCAGGGAGGTGCGACAGGAGGTGCCAGTGTGAGCCCATCCCCAAGAAGGGCTGGAAGGAGGAGCTCCAGTCCTGTCAGCCTGACCTGTGTGCCTGGCAAGGTTAAGGAACAGATCACCCTGAGTGCCATCACAGGGCACCCACAGGATGGCCGAGGGATCAGATACAGCCAGTGTGGATATCAATATCTGCATTGATGGTGTGGATGAGAGGATTGAGTCCCGCATCAGCAAATCTGCAGATGAAACCAAGCTGGGTGTGAGTGTGGATCTGGTGGAAAGTAGGAGGGCTCTGCACTGGGCCCCGGACAGGCTGGATCCAGGGACCAAATCCAACAAGGTGAGGTTGAACAAGACCAAGTGCCAGGTCCTGCACTTTGGCCACAACAACCCCTGCAGCACTACAGGCTCGGGACAGAGTGGCTGGACAGCAGCCAGTCAGAAAGGGACCTGCAGGGAGTGATGGACAGCAGGCTGGACATGAGGCAGCAGTGTGCCCAGGTGGGCAAGAAGGCCAATGGCTCCTGGCCTGGATCAGGAATGGTGTGGCCAGCAGCAGCAGGGCAGGGATTCTTCCCCTATTCTCAGCACTGCTTGGGCAGCACCTTGAGTGCTGTGTCCAGTTCTGGGCCCACAATTTATGAAGGCCATGGAGGGGCTGGAGCATGTCCAGAGAAGGGCAACAAGGCTGGTGAGGGGTCTGGAACACAAGTCCTGTGAGGAGTGGCTGAGGGAGCAGCTGGGGTTGTTTATCCTGCAGAAGAGGAGGCTCAGGGGAGACAAGGCAATGTCAGGGCACAGGTTGGGCTTGATGATCTCCGAAGACTTTTCTAACCTTGCTGATTCTGGGATTCTCTGAAACCACCCTTGGAGCAGTTGCAGGAGGAACCCTGGGCCTCCTCTTCAGAAGCTCCAGCAGCCCAGGTCCCTCAGCTTCTCCTGCCAGTCCCAAAGCCCATCCTGTCAGTCCAGCAGAGCCTCTGCAGCTCCTCCTCACTTGCCCAGAACAGGGAGCCCCAGAGCCAGACACAGCAGCCCAGATGTGCCCCCCTGGCCTGGGGTTCCTCTGGCAAGGGAGCAGCACCAGGCACTGCAGGAGCCTGCAGACAATTCCTGCAGCACTTGTAGGATGATCCTGCAGACAATTCCTGCAGCACTGGTAGGATGATCCTGCTCCCCAGGTGATGTTTCCATGGTGCCAAGTCAGGAACTGCAATGGGGAGTGGGGCCAGAGAGGAAAGGGCAAACAGGGATGGGCTGTTTGCAGGGCAGGGAACAAGGCTGCGTTATAGGAAGGGATTTGTAGTAGGAAGGGAAAAGAAATCAAAGGTGAGGCCAAGGAAATGCTCGGGGCAGTTTGGGGTGGCTGCCAGGCAGCCCTGGCTCTGAGCAACAGTGTCTGCAGTGGGACAGGAAACTCCCAGCTGATGGGAGCAAACTTTCTGGCTGACTGCAGAGACCAGCACAAAGCTGAGTGGTTTCCCTGGTGTCCCCCAGCCCTTGCTGGCCCCAGGAGCTCATGGCATTTGTGCTCCCTCAGGTTCATGTCCCCACACCAACAGCATGGGCGTGCTTCCCCTGCTGTGTGCAATGCAATCTGGGCCTCCTGAGCCAGTGCTGCCATGTCTGTGCCTGCAAGGATGGGACACCTGTGTGAGCTGGGAGAGAGACCAGAGCTGCAGAGGGGGGATGTTGTTGGCAGCTCCATGAGGACACTCTGGGACGCTGCCCTGGACTGTGCAGCGCACTGGAGATGGATCAGCCCCTGCTCTGCTGCTCCTTCCCGTCTGCCCCAGGGCCCTTGCAGAGCCCCAGCCATGCTGTGTGCCCCCAGCCTGCCCACGGCCAGTCTGGGGCTGCTCACGGGGCTTTTCTGTGCTGAGCATTGGCCTGGCTGTGTTCTTGAGAGAGCCTGGGCAAGGAGCCTGGAGCCCCCAGGCCCCGGCCTGAGGTGTCAGCGCTGCCCCAGCTGTGCCCATGGCCTGTCCCTGCTGCAGCCCCGGCACTGCCACCCCAGGGCTGCGCCCGGCCCCGAGAGCACTCAGGCCCTGCAGCAACACCAGGGCCAGCTGGGCAGCGGGGCAGGGCCACGGCAGCAGCACTGGCAACACCAAGTGCTGCTGTGGCTGGGCACAGCTGCTGGGCCAGCCCTGATCTGCCCCCAGCTCTGCACACAGACATTGCTGCTGCAGCTCCAGAGAAGGCAACACAAGGGCATCTCTGCAGAAAACTCTGCTGGGAGATCCTTCAGTTCCTGTAAAGCCTCAAGGAAACCAGCCTGTCATTGACACAGTTTGTGACCGTAGGGAAGGTGGAGAAATGGCACAAAGAATGACATTTCTGTGTGGACAACATGAAAACAGTAAAAGTAAAGAAAACACCCACAACCAAACAAGAAGTATGAAAGGTGACTTTTATTACAAGTGATTTGAAGAAATTTGCCAGCAGTTTAATGTTTCTGAAAGCATCCAGTCATCAGTGTCCACACTGCAGCCTTGAGCTCCTGGTTCCTCAGGCTGTAGATGAGGGGGTTCAGGGCTGGAGGCACCACCGAGTACAGAACTGACAGGGCCAGATCCAGGGATGGGGAGGACATGGAGGGGGGCTTCAAGTGGGCAAACACGACAGTGCTGAGGAAGAAGGAGACCACGGCAAGGTGAGGGAGGCAGGTGGAAAAGGCTTTATGCCGTCCCTGCTCAGAGGGGATCCTCAGCACAGCCCTGAAGATCTGCACATAGGAGAAAACAATGAACACAAAACAGCCAAGTCCCAGACAGGCACTAGCAGCAAGAAGGCCCTGTTCCCTAAGGTAGGATTTGGAGCAGGAGAGCTTGAGGATCTGGGGGATTTCACAGAAAAACTGCCTCAGGGCATTGCCATGGCACAGGGGCAGGGAAAATGTATTGGCCGTGTGCATGAGAGCATGGAGAACAGCACTGGCCCAGGCAGCTGCTGCCATGTGGGCACAAGTTCTGCTGCCCAGGAGGGTCCTGTAGTGCAGGGGTTTGCAGATGGACACGTAGCGGTCGTAGCACATGACAGTCAGGAGATAGTATGCAGCTCCAATGAAGAACAGAAAGAAAAATGTCTGAGCGGCACATCCTGTGTAGGAGATGTCCCTGGTGTCCCAGAGGAAATTGTGCATGGCTTTGGGGACAGTGGTGCAGATGCAGCCCAGGTCGCTGAGGGCCAGGTTGAGCAGGAAGAAGAACATGGGCGTGTGCAGGTGGTGGCTGCAGGCTACGGCGCTGATGATGAGGCCGTTTGCCAGTAGGGCAGCCAGGGAAATGCCCAGCAACAGGCAGAAGTGCAGGAGCTGCAGCTGCCGCGTGTCTGCCAATGCCAGCAGGAGGAAGTGGCTGATGGAGCTGCTGTTGGACATTTGCTGGGGCTGTACTTGGGGACCTGTTGATGAAGAAAGACAGTGAAGTGTTAGAGGAGATACCTGCAACCAAAATCAAAGCCATTTCTTATCTACCATCCTCTGTAACATACATGGACATGCTTTTGTGTGTAAGATTTCTGAGGTTTTCATTTTAATCTCCCTCGATGTCCCTCCTGGTATTCTTGGAATGCAGAAACCCTCAGCATTTCTGCTGTCCTCTGGTAGAACAGAGTGAGTTCCCTGAGGCCAGATGATGAGTGGAGAGTGAGGGGAGATAGTCTGTTTTTTGTACCTGTTCAGAGTTTCTTTGAGCTTTAATGTTTCTCAGGTTGAGGGTGATCATCTCTCCGTGCTTCCCCTAAAATGTAACCAGGTAGTGGTGAGAGCAGGTGGATCCACCACAGTCCAGCTCCACATCTGTAGCCAAGGACTCACATTGCTCATTTCAGCAACCCAAAAACATTTTCACTGTCACAACACCTCTGCATTTCCCCATCAATCTTATAACTCAAGAGATGATCTACAACAGGTTTGCTCCCTGGATGGAAGCTCCCAGCTTGGACTGAAATCTCAGGGACACTTCCAAGTGTCCTTATGATGGCATTGGATTGAGGGAGGTGCAGCTCCTTCCCTGGCTGCACTGACAGCATTGCCCAGAGCCGGGCACTGGGGACAGCGTCACCCTGAGCCAGCTGTGCCCCCTGCCAGAGCCCCCAGTGCCAGGCAGCTGCTCCCAGCCCTGTGCTCTGCAGAGGGAACTGGGCCCAGGGCTGCAGAGCTGCCCCACGGCTCTGCTGCAGCTCTGCCTGCACAGGAGGGGCTGCACGCCTTGGAGCCCCGGTCCTGAGGGCAGAGGCTTGGCTGGGGGCACAGGAGGGAGGGGGCTTGTTCAGAGGGAGGGGCTGCACTGGAGGGGATCCTGTGGGCATCTCTAAACTCTCCCTGCCACAGCATTGCTGGGTATTGTTTTCTCTCATTGCCCAATCTTCTCTCTGCTTCCTGGAGATTTTCCTCCTGCAGGTGTTTCCCTGTGCCTGATCTCTCCATGCCAGCACTCACAGACCCCAAATATCTGTGTCCTCTCCTTGGCCTGACAGAACCCTGCCTGTTTGCAGGGCACTGACTGGGGCAGGTTCTGTTTGCAGCTGGGAGAAAAGACAGCTCAGACTGAGCCTGATGGGTCCAGCAAAGGTGATGCTTGTGCTGTCCATGGGCAGAGTGGCTGAAAGCACATTAGGGATCTCCTGCGAACATACTGGTGACTAAAAGTAAGAGTTTCAGATGCCTCAGACACTTGTCAAAATTAATAATAATAATTTTTAAGCAACCCTTAATATTTATCCCCCATCTCTGCCATTCTATTATAGTAGGAAACATAATGCAAAAGCTTAAAAAATTTCCTAATTTTTGTGGAAATCCTTGTCTCTGAAATATTCCATGACTGATCAGAGTCCCTCAGCATGTCAGAGCTTCATGAGGATTTCACCTCCGCTGCACCAAAAATACTCAGAGTTGTACTCACAGCGTCTGTAGGCATTGGGATGTTCCAGCTTTAGGACATCACTCCAGGAGCTGCAGCTGCATTGTCCTGCAGCCAGAGGTTCCTGTGCCAAGGGCTGGCAGTGATTCTGCCCCAGGAGCTTCTCAGCACCTTCCCGGCCCTGACAGATTGAAGCTCTCTGTGCCTCTGTGCTGTGCCCAGCGTAGCTGCAGGCATTGCCCCAGCCCTGCTGGGCTGGCAGAAGAGCTGCTCATCAAGAGAAATGTGTTTTTGAAGCTCTTCTCGATTACCAGGAGCTGCCTCTGTGCCTGGAGCCCAGCCCAGCTCAGCAGCACAGACACAGCAGAAGAACTTTAATGAGCCTCTGGGGCTTTGTGCTCAGGCCCTGAACATCAGTCCCTGAGAGGCTGCTGAAGAAACCTCTCCAGAACTCCAAGTCAGAATCCATCTCCAAAGTTTCTTTGACTTTTAATGGGTCCCACTGAGGGACAGGACAGAGAAAGTGTCCCCAGGCCCCAGGCAGAGCAGAGAACCTGAGGCACTGATGATGGGTGGGGACAGAGAGAAACCAAGTCCAGGGGTCCTGGGGCACAGCAGGGTCTGTGCCACCAAGGGCTGTGAGGAGACACCTTGTCCTGAGGCACTGGGGCCTTCTGGCACAGCCCCAGCCAGGCTGGGCACTGTCAGCCCCTTGTCCTGCTCTCAGCATCCCCCCCTAACCCACATCCCAGTGGCCTCCAGGATGTGCTGGAAGGAATCTCTGGGGAGCCTTGCTCAGGAATGGCTCTGGGGGCTTCTGAATGCTCCCTGCAGGGACTGCAGGTCTTTCAAAGGACTTTGGGTTTGGCTTTTTAATTGGTTCCTCTGTGATGAATGGCCTTGAATTATCTGCTTTAATTAGTCCCTTGAGATTCTGTCTGTTGCAACATCAATTGGGACTAATTAATACTTCAGGGTATTTCAGGATTTTAAGCTACTTGGTGTTTCCCTTTTGATACAGACTCTGTGAGATAGATTGTGCAGTCACAGCCTCCAATTATCTGCTTTAATGAATCCCTTGAGAGCTTTGCACTGACACTCAGTGGGGCTCATTAATACTCTGAGATACTCCAGGTTTTTAAGGTACTTTGGATTTTCCTTTCTACACTCTGAATCTCTGAGAGGTTTTTTTGCCATCCTGGTCTCCAATTCTCTCATCCAAGGAGTCCATGAGGATCCTGTGTTGGGGATGGACCTCAGTGGGACCCAGTAATGCTTTGAGAAACTTGGGGTGTTTCCTCTGACTTCAACTCCTGGAAAGGTTTGTGCAATCTCCTCTCAGGCCCTGATGTTCAAGGGCTCAGCTCCAAATGCACCACGGGGCTCATTAGGATCAAGCAAGTCCTGACAAACCATGGCTCTTCCTTGATTTCCCTCTGCTCTCATGCAGTTCATCAGGAAGTTTTCCTCTTAATGTTATGGAGAAATATTTCAAAGAGCTTCTAAGAAATATGTATTTCTATCTTAAAGGGTGTCTTTTATTGTTATTCTTATTATACAAGAGCTGATTGCAGCATTCTGTAATTGATATTGATCCAGGGTCTCTCCTAAGGAGGTCTGGCCTGGTCACAAATGTTTTACCTTGAGACCTGACCCAGTGTGGACAACCTTGCCCTACATTCCCCAACCCCATGTGAGAAACAATTTTCACTTTCAAAAATATAAATGTTTTATTAAGGCCTTATCTAAATACAACAGAAGACTGAATAAAGAAAGTATACCACATCACGAGCGAATAATTCAGTCAACATGTGCTCATCTACAAAATGGATGTTCTGTCTTTTATACCTCCAGCCCCTCCCAAAGTCTTGTCAATCGACTCCTTCTATCACTGTTTAGTGGTGAAGATCACTGTGTAACACCTTGATTGGAGGTCAGTTGCTGCCATAGTAACAAGCCAACCCTCCCAAATGCCCCAACTACTGAGGCCATCCTGTGATAACAATGCAAGGGGGAGGGGAAGGATAAGTATACATCTACAAAACGTCTTTTAACATGTTTAATATTCACCCCTTAATTGTGAGGGTCAACCATAGAATTACTCATCTGTAATAAGCCCCCCTTTTGTCTTTCTCTAAGTCATTTTGCTCGAACAATTAGGTAAAAAATTTTCTCTCTCTCTTGATTGAGTCCAGCAGCTATTGATGTCGGCAAGGACAGTGGGAACAAGAGAAAATAATCTCAGGTTTTTCTTAGACACATTTATTTGGAATGCACAAAAGGGCATCCCAGAAGTCCAGTATGTCATTGACTCCCATCTATTGTGCCTATGTGGCTGCTACCCATAGTTGGTATATCTTAGGGGTGAGTACAGAGGCCAACTTGGTCCTGCTCTCCAGTCTCTGTTGAATTAAAAGACAACTGAAAAATGATAGAGGTCTGGTATGGCCTTTTGTCCCCACCTTACCATGCCTAAGGGGTTGCTAACCACAGCAGGGCTATGGAGCCTTCTTGGTAGCAAACAAAGGGGCTAACATTGTCTTGCCCTCCTACCTTTGTCTTATTTTCTTAAAGAAGCTTTCCCATTACATTTTACAGTCCCTTGTGTACTTCCCCTCAACAGATGCTGGTAATTCCCACCCATTAAAAGAGGAAGACAGTTCTCGAGCTGGTTGGTGAAAGCTTGACTACTTTTTGGGCATCTTGGTGTTTTTCTGGTTGTCTCTCAGTCTCTGCTTGAAAGTCAATCTTGTTTCACCCAGCCTGGTTGTTACAGTCCATACTTTGGGTTCTTCTACTGGGCCTTTGACTCTGTTGGCATGAGTCCATCCCCACTCTGCAGTTCTCACGGCCGATTTGGTGGTGAGCAGTACCTGAAAGGGACCTTCCCACTGAGGCGTTGGAGACTGATCTCTCTATGACTTAATCATCACCCAATTCCCGGGATTAATATTATGGATTCTGAAATCCAGGGTGGTAGTTTGAGGAATTGCCCTTTTATGTGTTAGTCCTCCTAAGGTTTGTGCTGTAGACATCACTTATTTCTTGGCATTGTTTCCCCTTCCTCATAGGTGGCAACCTTCTGGGGTGAGGTCAGGAAGGGTAACCCAAACATCATTTCATAGGGTGAGACACCCAGATCTGACTGGGGTTGGCTTCTAATTCTTAATAAGACCAAAGTGAGACATTTTATCCATGACATTTGGGTTTCAATCATTAGCTTAACTAGAGCTCTTTCAAGAGTTTGATTCATTCTCTCAACCCAACCGGAACTCTGTGGATGCCATGGAGTGTGTAATTCCCATTTCACTCCCAGGGTCTGAACAACTTTCTGTAATGGCTTCGATGTGAAATGAGTTCCCCATTCTGAATCAATCCCATTTGCCATCCCATATCAGGCAATGATTGATTCTAGAATTGTTTTACTCACAACATTGGCATTGGCTTTCACAGTGGGTACCACCTCTACCCAGTGAGTCACGTGATCCACAATCACTTGCAAAAACTTCCACTGTTGTACCTGGGGAAGCTCAGTAAAGTCAGCTTGGATGTTTTGAAAGGGCCTTAAAGCTAGTTCTCGCCCTCCTCTGGGTGTTTTCCTCACGATTTTCTTATTCACTTGTTGACATATCACACACTGTTCAGTTACTTGCTTAGGTATTCTGAAAATTCCTATGCAGCCCAAATCCCTTAGAAATTGATCACTTAGCACTTGTGTACACCAATGTGTTGTTCCATGTATGCCTTCTAGCATTTTTTTGGTCAGGGGTTTATTCAACATTTGCCTCCCATCTGGTAATCTCCACTTCCTTTTGTTATCTTTCTTGGCTCCTATTTTAAGGAGTTCTTTCTCTTCTGTCCCACTGAATATCAGGACTTTTTGCATTTCTCTCATGGTTGTTAATACTATTATTAGTTATTCTGTCTTTGATTCAGTTGCATTTTTAGCTTCTAAATTAGCTAAATTGTTCTCTTACTCCCCTTTTTGATGTCCTTTAACATATATCACCCCTACTTTCTCTGGTAATTGTAAGGTTTCTAACTCTTCTAAAATAAGTTTTTTGTGAATCAATTCCTTTCCCCTTGATTTTAATAACCCCCTCTCTTCTCAAATTTTTCCAAAGGTATGCACTATTCCAAAAGTGTATTTTCAGTCTGTATCTATTATTCCCCTTTTCTGTGCTAATTTTTTCAGAGCTCACTTCAGGGCATAGAACTCACACACTTGGGCTGACCTGTTGGAAGGTAACTTTCTCTTTTCTATGGCCACTAACACTTCATGCACTATAGCGTACCCTGATACCCTGTGCCCCTTTATTACCCGTGAAGACCCATCGAGGTACAATCATTTTCCACCTTGGAGTGGTTGATCTGTTAGGTTCTCTTCTACTCTAGTTTGATGGTTTATAACTTCCAGGCAATTATGTATTAGTTTCTCATCTGTTTCTCCATCCAGAAACTGGGCAGAGTTGAGTTGGTTACTCACAATTAGCTCTAAACCATTTTGTATTAAGATGTCTTCATACTTTAGCACTCGGGAACCAGTGAGCGATTTCTCAGCCTTTTGGCTCAGGATACTCTTTACTGAGTTTGGGATATGTATCTTCAATTTTCCCCCAAAAGTGTAATTTTTTGCTTTCTGCTATGAGTAGGGCAGTCACTGCCACAGCCTGAATGCAGCTCGGCCACCCCCGGCTGACATTATCTAGTAATTCTGATAAATAGGCCACTGGTTTCCTGGATCCTCTCCAGTCCTGGGCTCATATTCCACGGGCTACCCCTTTTTCTATAGCCACAAACAATAGAAAGGTTTGTCTGAGGCAGGAAGACTCAATGCTTGTGCACTGACTAATTTTTGCTTTAAAGCTTCAAACTTTTGTTCATCACCTTTTCCCCACCTAATCTCTTCTTCAACTAACTTTTCATACAAGAACCAGATGGCCTGCATGTAGCCTTCAATCCATAGCCTACAATATCCCAACAGGCCTAAAAACCTTCTGACTTCCCTCTTGGTTTTTGGTCATGGGAGTGAGACTATCCCCGTAATTCTCTCAGGGTTCAGCTGCCAGCTCCCTTGACAAATCACATGTCCTAGGAATTTTACTTCCTACTCTACAAATTGTAGTTTCCCTTTTGATACCCAAAGTCCTTGATCTCCCAGAAAATTTAACAATACTATAGTGGATTCCCAAACTCCTTTTTCTTCCTGTCCTGAGCAAAGCAAATAATTTACATATTGGATGAGCTTTAACTCAGGTTTAATGGAAAAGAGTTGTAGTTCTTCTCTCAAGGCTTGACTGAAGAGGTCTGGGAATTCAGAAACCCCTTGGGGTAAACTTGTCCACCAAACCTGTTGCTTCCTCCCAGAATTGGGGTCCTTCCATTCAAAGGTAAATATATCCCACTTTCCTCTGCCAGTGAGCACACCCAAAAAGCATCTTTTAGGTCTATCACACTAAACAACTGGGATGTTACTCAGTACTGTAGAGGGGTTAGGCACTACTGGGTACCGATTCACTGTTCTTTTGTTCACTTCTCTCAAATCTTGAACAAGCCTGTAAGTCCCATCTGACTTCTTTACTGGTAATATGGGTGTGTTATGGGGGGACATACATGGTTCTAAGGTCCTGTCCTCAAGTAAGTCCTGGATCAGTGGCTGCAGTGCTCATCTCCCTTCCAGGGAGAGTGGATATTGTCGTACCCGAACTGGATGGTTCTCATTAACTATTCTATTACTATAGGTTTCATGTTCAATTTACCTCGTTCTTTTGGTTTTGCCCAGAATTCATCTCATGAATTTTGTCCTCATCTTCTTCCCTTAATTGGAGAAGCCTAACTACCATTTTCCCTTCCTCTGGAAGCACTCCAATGTCAAACTGCACCTGTAAATCCCGACCTGATAAATTTTACCCTGCTTCTGGAATTAACAGTACATCCCCAATTCCTATTTGGTTTGTTCCTTCAAACTTTATTTGCTTTATAACTGAGGCTTTGAACCCTTCCCCTTTAGCACCTACTACTTGCACAGTATCTTGACCTTTTTTGCACCCCTTTGGGATTCTACAAACACAAGTTCTTTCAGCCCCTGTGTCTACTAAGAATTCAAATGCTTCCTCCTGGGGATCTATTTTTGAAGTTATCAAGGGCTCCTGATGGTATCCTGTCCCCAGGAGGTAGAGCCCCTGCCACCCCTAATCTTCCGCTTCTCCTTTTTGCTCAGTCTCGTAGATCCTCAGCTCCTTTTCCCTCTAGGGGAAATTCTTTCTGATATGCCCTCTCTCTTTACAGTAAAATCAAACTGGTCCTGGGTTCCCTTATTTCCCAAATTCTCCTTTTTGTGCCCAGTCCCAAGGAGCTGCATCCCCCCTCCATCTATCTTTCCACACTTGGAATCCCCCTCCCTTACCTGGGTAGTTCTTTATGTTCTGGTTTCCTTCCCTAATGGCAGTTACCATTACCTTGGCTTTTGCCTTGGCCTTCTCTTAGTCCCTCTTTACATACTCCTTCTGTGCTTCTCTTAAAAGATCCTCTAATCTCCTTTCTTGCCAACCATCGAGCTTTTCTAACTTCTCCATATATCTGGCCAGGCATGAGTGACAAAATTTATCTTTAGTAAAATCTGTCCGGCCATCGTGTCAGGGTCAACTCCTGAATATTGCCTCATATTTTTTCTCAACATTTCTAACCACTCTGTTGGGGTTTCTTCCTTCTTTTTCTGCTCATCGAAAGCCTTATGGGCATTTTGATTACATGGAGCCGCCTCTTTGATGCCTTTTGTAATCAATGTTCTGCATTCCTCCATGTCTTGTCTTCCCCCAGTGCTGTTGTGGTCACTGGTGGGGTGCACTATGGGCATTTTCAGATCCCCAGGAGGTCCTTGCACATGCTCCCTTTCCCATATCCATATCTCAGCTGCATGGATCATCTGTCTTTCTTCTGGTGTGAATGGTCATTATTGATTGCATCTCTTCCCATGTATAAATATTGGGCCCCAGAAACTGATCTAACTTTTCCACTAATCCAGTGAGGTCCTCTAGTAATCCCTTCAATTATTTCTTGAACATTCTCACATCAGAAGAACTGAGAGGCACGGTTACAAATGTAATGACTCCCTGCACCTCACACAGTGGTACTTCCCTCAGAGGATACAATCCCACTGCTTGGCTCCCATACACTGATCTGCTTTCCTCTCATTTTGCCTCCCTGTTTGTGGTGTTTTGACTAGGCCCATCAGGGGGTAGGGGAAGTGCATCTGGGGCTATTGGAGGTGGAGAGGGTAAGTGTTCTAATGGGTCCCATTCTTTATTTTCTGATACCTTAAACATGTTCACCTTGGAGGGTGAACTCTCCCTCCCACAGCAGGCAGTGTAGTCACTCTCTTCCTGATTGAATGGTTTCTTAGCTCTTTCATGGATTTTTAATGCCTGACACATCCATCCTTCATCTGACCCATACCTCAGCCAGTATACATGATTGCTCCTAATTTCCCTTCTGGTCCATTCTACCATGCACTAGTGAATCATTTTGAGCTCATCCTTATCTCTGGTATTTGGGTCATATTTCCACTGGGCTAGTTTCCTTCCCAGTGGGCCATCTGGGGGTATAACTATTGGTACCTCTTCAATTTCTACTCCTCCCCTTGGGGATTCCCTATTTGCCCACAGTCCCATCCTGACCAGCCGATCACAGGCCCTCTTCTGACAGAGCCCACCTTTCCAACCACAGGCCCTCCGGACAGAGCCTGCCTCTCTCAGAAGGGAAAAAGAAAGGGGGAGTGGGAAAAAAAGAAACAAGGAAAGAGAAAGAAAGGGAAGAGAGAGAAAAAAACCCAAAAACTGTACTTCTCTTCTGAAAAGTAAAAATAAAAAACCTCATGATCCAAGGGCTTCTGTATCACCGGATTGGTCCCTGCCCTTCCTCTTCTCCTTGGTTCAATGCTCTGGTCCCACGGTCGCACTCTGCTCCCTCTCCCACCTGGCTCAGCTCGGCTATGACCTGCCCCTGGCCCAATTATCCTGGACAGCTGCAGTCCCACCCCTGGACCAACCTGGCTCAGCTTCGGCAGCTCCACAGGCCCCGATTCAACTCAGCGACTTCTATCCCTCTTCTGACCCAACTTGGTTCGGCTTCAGTGGCTTTGCCCACCCCAATTCAACTCAGAGGCTCAGCCCGCCCCAATTTGGCTAGGCGGCTGCAGTCCTGCCCCTGGCCTGACTCGGCTCAGCCTCAGCAGCTCAGCCTGCCCCGATTTTGTTCAGCTCAGCAGCCGGCACAGCCCGACCCCCTCGGTTTGGCAGCTCCACCGTGACGTGACTTGGCTTGGTCGCCGGACTGCCCTGACCCCCTTGGCTCAGCAGCACACAAACTGCTGCACTGGCTCCTGGGTGACCCCCTGCAGCAAACCCCTCGGTGGTCACCCCACTCCAGCCCAGCTCCGGTTGGCCCTGTTAATTACAGCCCTGGCTGCGCCCCAGAGGCTGCCCCTGCTCTGAGCGATGCACGAGCCACCGTGACATGTGGAGCTCACTGACTCCCTTGGTGTGTGCTGGATGGGAATCCCACCCTGGGTCCCCGTCCTGGCACAAACAGGGTTTCCCTGATGGGTGAACCCAGCTCCCAAGTCCCCACAAACCCTTCAATCCTACATGTCCCCCCGGCCATGGGGTCCTTGTCTATGGGATCCCTGCTCTCCTCCCCCGCCATGCGTTCCACTGTTCCTTTTTCCTCTCTACCGTCCAATATCCTGACACTTCAAGGGACCAGGATGGATTCAGTATATTACTAATGTGAAGCTCACTTTCATACACTGGAATTACAGAGTCACAATCTGGCCAAAAATAGTTATGTGGGTGGTGCTCACCCCCCTTCCCCTCTTTTCTTTATCCCAAAGTCTCCTGGTGTCTTTGGGCTTCCAACCTGCAACCATTGGTGGAACTGGGAGAGTCCGATAGACTCTGCCAAATCTGTGGTAGGGGGGGACCCTTTTGAAAACTCCTAAGGACACCAGGTGTATTTCCCAGACGAGTCCCCATTTGTGAGAAATGATGCTCACTTCCAAAAATTTAAAAGGATTATTAAAACCCTATCAAAAACAACAACAGAAGACAGAACACAGAAAATATTACGGCACAGGGAGCAAAGGATTTTTTTCAACCATGTGCTTGTCCACACAATGGATGTTTCGCCTTTTAACCCTTTAGCCCCTCTCAAAAGCTTGCTAATTAACTCTTTCTTCACTGTCCAGTGGTAGAAGTAATTTCCTTACATCTTGATTGGGGGTCAGGTGTTGCCATAGTAAAAAGCCAACCCTCCCAAATACTCCAACTACCAGGAAACAACAAAACAAGGGGGGAGTAAAACATAACTATAAAACTATGAAACTTGTCTTAGGATATCCATAATATGTGCCTTTTAATTGTGAGACTCAACCATCGCATTACTCATCTATATCACAATTATTTCAAAACTGCTTCCTGTTCCACCCTGACTGTCCCTGCAGAGGAACAGGCCATCTTTCATGCACTTCTGCAAGCTCAGGCTTCTCATTTCATGAGGAATTTGGCATGGAAATGGCCATATTAAGATGGAGAAAAGAAGAAGAAATGGATTAGAAATTCTTAGAAAAAATTACCCTTCTTACAGGCAAATTTCACCAAGTCATTCCCTGCATTTCTCCTTTCCAGATTCTTTCAGTCTTCTACTCTGGGAGATGCAGCTTGTTCTGCTGCTTATCATGAACTGATTGTTTTCATGCTCTTGATTTATACCAGCACAAGAGATGTAGAATCATCTAAACTGAAAACAGAAAGAAACTGCCTCTGACAACCAATTTTCATGTTGTAGATCACTTTCCAGGTGCCTATGGAGACGCGTGAATGATTATCACACAACTCTCCATTTCTGGCTGCAACTTCTGGAGATTCTTTCTCTGAATTCAGTCAGGGTTGCGTTCCCCAACGAGTCCTGTTACCACCTCCTGTTTTCCAAGGTTGGAACAGTCACAATGAAAACCTCACCAATGGCACAACTCCCCAGTCCTCCAGGAAAAGAAAGGACAAGTTGTCAAGTTCTCCAAACCTTTGTCCTGCTTTGCTGCAGCAGTACTGCTGCAGGCACATTGTGGAAAGCCAAGATAAGCTGCAGGTGGTGGCACATCTTGACAGGAGCTTGACCTCATTCTCCAGGAAAGGTTCTTGGAATGGGCAGACAGGACTGTGGAGAAGATTCCTGGAAAACTGAACCAGCTTTCCAGAAGTGAAATGAAAATGGAAAGAAACCATCTGAAATGTTTTTCTCTATTTATTTCTATGCTCCCCTTTTCCATCTTGCACTACTTCTCCATGCCATGAGTTCCAAATGGATCTCACCTCACAGATTGATGACATAGTGAGTTTTAGACACTCTAAAATACCATGAGCTGCACACACTTTGCCTTCCCCTGTTTTTGTTGGAAAGCAATGCTGGAGCCATCAGTGCAATGCTTGGGTTGGGCACGAATCCTGCAGGCAGGGAATGTGCCCCGGCAGTGTGTGACCCTCAGCAGGGACAATGCTCAGCAATCCTGCAGACAGGGAATGTGCCCCGTCAGCGTGTGACCCTCAGCAGGGACAATGCTCAGCAGCGTTGCTGTGCTCGGTCTCCATGGAACCATGCCAGGAGCAGCTGCTGATCTCAGAAGCCATCGCAGCCCCCGCCCTGCCCCAGAGCCCCTTGGCAGGGTTGGCTCCTTCCCTGGCTCTGTGTGCCAGGAGCCGGCAGCGCTGGGTGCAGGGAGCCCAAGGAGGGCACAGAAACGCTGGGTGAGAAATGCTGGGGCACAGCGAGATGGGCGAGTGCAGCCGGCCAGGGCAGAGGAACAGCACGCCCAGGGGGCACAGCCTGCAGGACACATGGCCAGGGGGAGAAAACAGCAAACTTCTCAGGAGGGTGGAGAACAAACTTTTAGTGGCAAACTTCAGAGAATGAGGTACTTGGGAAATCTGAAACAACATGGAATTACAATAAATCACTTGACAAACACTGATTGAGCACACTCTAACCTGTCCAACTTCAAGTCATGCAGATTTTGAGAAGAGGAAGTCAGGAGGAGAGGGAGATAGATCCACAATCAGCCTTGGATCCAGTGCCATCTCAGCTGCTGTGAGCTCTGGGGCCGTGGGACGTGTCAGTGTCACACCCCTGTCACAGCCTGACCTGCTCTGGTCCCTCTCTCAGGTGGGGTTTTCAGGGTGCCAGGGGCTTGGCAGCCACTTTGGGGCTGGGCCAGAGGCTGCAGTGGCTGGGGTGGAGCAGTGACCACCCCACCTACGCAGAACTCTCCCTGCCCCCAAACACACACTGGAGATGTCTGGGGCCGTTCATCATTTCTCTGCTCTCCAGCACTGAGGCAATGGACTCTGGATACGGCTCTGAGCTCATGCCCAAGGCAACCACCCCTGGCAATGGTGGTCCATGGAGCCATTCCCAGGAAACCCCCAAGAGCTGGGGAGTGCCCAAAAACAGCCTCAGAAACATGAGATACCTCAAAATCTCTTCAGAAATGTGGATTATTAAAAAATTCACTCAGTAATGGGCTCCCCCTCCCTTCATCATCCCCAAACCATGGCTGCTGCATTCCAGACCCCATCCCACCTCCCCAATCCCAACCTCAACCCATCCCAACCCTTCCTGGACGTCACACCCACTTCCCAAGCCATATTTCCCCCATTTTCCACCTCCCGAGCCCCATTCCACTCATCCTGCCCAACCCAATGCCCATCTCAACCCTCCTGATTTGAAGCCATCTTTGCTCAATCCCCTTCTAACCCCATTCCACACCAAAGAGTTGTGGAATCGAGGAATCTTGGGGTGAGATTGCGTAGTTTTCAGTGGCATTAAGGTGACAAATTGAACCCTCTTGTCCCTTTCAGTGCCAAGAAAGGGAGACAAGTATACCAAATATCCTCAAAACCCCCAAATTCTCCCAATTATCTCCCTGAATCCCAGATTCCCCTGAAACACAAGTAAAAAGTGAGGTTTTAGATGCCTTTGATTAATTTATTGATTTTTACCCCAATTTTCTCTGTTTTAAAGGGAGGAAGATGAATCCAAAGAAAATGAGGGCCAAAATAAAAGGATAACCAGCACAGTGTCTTCCCAACATGGATCACAGGGGAATGTGGATCTCCAGGGCTCTGACCAACGTGGGTCTTCCCATGGGGGATGAAGCTGGAGTGGTGCACGAAGCTCTTCCTGCAGTTGGGGCATTTGCAAGGCTTCCCTTACTGGTGATTCCGCTGTTTTTTGGTCAAGTGAGAGCTGCTGGTGAAGCTCTTCCCACACTGGGGGCACTCATAGGGCCTCTCCCTGTTGTGGATGCACAGGTGAACTGGGACCTGTGGCTGAAGCACTTCCCACACTCCCCACACTTTTGGGCCCATTCCCCACTGTGGATCATCTGGTGGCTGATCAGGGTCCTGCTGTGCCTGAAGCTCTTCCCACACTCCAAGCACTTGTGGGGCTTCTCCCTATCGTGAAGCTGCCCATTGACAACCAGCTCTGAGCTCTGGCTGAAGCTCAGCCCACTTTCCTGGCACAGGGTTGGTCTTTTCTCCTCAGAGCACACTGGGCTCGGTTTGCAGCCCTCCTCCTGTGGGATCTCTGGGGATTTTCCTCCCCATTGGATTCCTGCACTGTGGAGTCCCTCAAAATGGCCTTTCCCATGAGATTGTGCCATGGAGTTTTTTCTTCCACAGTCTCCATTCTCAGCTCCTTCTCTGGGGTAGGAAGGAGAAAGAGAGGATGGGATTTGCCTCTGTGCCAGAGGGAAGGGGAAGGAGATCCCCCCAGTGCATCCCCAGCAGGACGGCGTTGGCAGCAGGGTTGTCCTGCAGCAAGGGGATTTTCTGGGCTGGGAGATGAAGCAGGAGAGAGGGGGAAAGGGGCACTGACTTCCTCCTCATATGCCTGGGTGTCCCGGGGCATCTTCCTCTTCCTTGAGGTGTCTCCCTCCATCTGGCCAAGTTTTAGGAATGGGATATTCTGTTTTGGGAGGAAAACAAGGGATGAGCACAATGTCCTTTCTACTGGTTTGAAGGCAAACCTGGGGAGAGTCTCAGCCAGAATTCCAATTCAATAACAAAATAAGGATCAAGGCAATGATACAGAAACACTGCATTAAACTGACAGAGTCACGATATAACCTGACACCCTGCTGGGCAGGGTGGTGGAAGCAGTCCCATTAAATAGTGGCTGCAGTCCTGTTGGAGTGATGAACGTGATTCTGTCAAAGCAGTGATCCTGTAGAAGGGTCTGATCTTCCTCTGAAGGTCCAGTGATGGTTATGGAGCTCTTGTCCTCTGGGAATCCAGTAGGCAAGCTGCACCTGGTGCTTCAAGCCTCAGCTTATATCCAGGTAGGAATGCTTGGTTCCTCCCCCTAGGGGGAGCATCCCACAATGGGATGATGGAATTTTATCAGTCCTGCAGTGACATTCAATGGCCCATTCACAGAAGATATCTCCCCTGGAGAGCGTTATCAGGGGTGAGTCATGGAAGCAATAAAGAACACTGCCCCACCTGTTTATAACAGTTGATGAAGATGGTAATTGAAAACATGCATTTGGTTACATCTTACATTGCACCCTGAAACAGTGGGGTAATCCCTGCTTGGGTGCATGAACACCACCCCCCTTACCCAAACTGGCTCAGGTGTAAAACCCCCTCCCTGGGAAGCCCACACACACAGGGGAAAATGTCACACTTAGCCCCCTCCAGGGGAGGTCTCTGTCCCTGTCACGCTTTTTTCACAGGCTGGGCGACTTTGCCAAATGTTAGAATAATTTTTCTCTTTGTCCCTGTCACCTTTGTGACAGCTACACAGAGCTTCCCCTTCATTTTCATATTCTGTATTGGGCCTAATTTCCACTTTTCTTTTATCAGAATGTGCCAGCAGCTGAGCTGGAGCTGTGCAGGACCAATGGAATTTGGATTTGCCACAAAATATCTTCTCTTGTCAGTTTATAAAATTTTGGGATTTGTTTGCGTTTTCATCACGTGAATTGTGGAAAAAGCAAATATTCATCAAAGTATTTTATGCAGAGTTAAGTTTGATTTCTGCAAAGTTTATTTTGTCTGGTGCCCAGGGGATGCTCTGTGCCTCTCACCCTGGAGGATGCTTGGGAGGGGCTGGGGAGGGTCCCTTTCCCTGTCACCCCAGGCCATTCCCCAGGGAGTGTCCCTTTCCCTGTCACCCCAGGCCATTCCTCAGGGAGTGTCCCTGTCCCTCTCTCCCCAGGCCATTCCCCTGGGGGTCTCCATCATTCTCACCCCAGGGAATGCCTGGGGGGTCTCACTCCTGTGCCAGAGGGTGCTCAGGGCAGTCTCTGTCCCTCTCACCCCAGGGGATGCTCAGGGGTCTCTGTCGCCGTGTCCTGAGGGATGCTCGGGGGGTCTCCATCCCTCTGGCCTCAGGCAATGCCTGTGCAGGGCTGGGGACCAGGGAGTCTGTGTCCCTCTCACTGCTGAGGGTGCTCGGGGCTGGGGGGGCTCTCCAACCTTCTCACATCTGGGGAGGCTGGGGGGTCTCTGTCCCTCTCAGCCCTCGTGTGCCTGCACCCAAACATCATTGGGGTCAGAGGGACAGAGACACCCCAAATGGGTGTCACCCCAGATGGGCTGAACCTGGGATTTGGTTTGGGGCTGAGGATTTAGGAAGGGGCTGCAACTGGGGCTTGGGTTGGAGTTGGAGCTGAGATTTGGATTAGAGCTGGGATTGGGGCTAAGGCTAAAAGAGGGATTGGCTTTAGGGCTGGGATTGGGACTGGGTCTGGGGCTAGACAAGTCTGAGACTGGGATGAGATAAAGTACAGAACTGTGAGGATGCCTAAATATGGAATGAGATTGAGACCAGGATCTGGGTCAAGTTTGGGACTGAGCTCACCCAGAGTGAGACAGGGGGGATGTCTCTATGACATAGTCTGGGGAAAAACCTGGTTTGGGAAAAACAAGGTGTGAATGCCTTCAGTCTGGGATTCCTCTTGCCCAAGTCAATCTCTAGAAGTCACCTGATGTCCCAAAATCAAGAGTGAATAAAAAAAGGCTACCAGGAGTGTCCCATGTCCAGTTTCATCCCTCTCGGGTTCTGGTGGTCCCCCATCTCAGGGCTGCTGGGGATCCCCCCTCTCCAGGGTCCTGCTTTTGGATTTTGGGAGTTTTTGGAGTCCCAGGGTCCCCCTCTCCAGCCTCCCCTCAATCCAGCCACTTGGGGTTCCCCTTTCTTTCCACCACCCTGTCCTGGTTTAGGGCAAATTTGGTTGAAAATCTCCAAAAGGAGTTTCCTCTACAATGCAGATTCAGCAGCCCAACCCTCGGCCAGTTTGGGAAAATTCTCGGAGAATAGTTAAAAAAACCCTTTATTTAACAGGCAAAGCATTCACCAGCAAAAAAATTGAACAATATTAAGCAATACTACCTCCTGCTACTCCAAAAGAGATGAGAAACTCATAAAGTCTCCCTGGTCTGTAGCTCGGCTCACTCAGCCTCTTATCAGTCTCTTATCAGTCTCTTATCAGTCTCTTATCAGCCCCTCCAGCACTGGAAATGCCATGGCCCAGGCCCTGCCAGGTGGGCCAAAGGTGCAAGCTGCCGGTGCTCTCTGGGTGTTCAGTCCAGAGCAGATTTAAACAGCTCCAAAGAAAAAGAAAACTCACAGTCCAGGGAACTTCTCTGCCTCAGAGACCTAAAAACTAACTAAAAGCAAAGGAGAGCTCTGTCCTGCTGTCTTTCCATCCAGCAAATGGAATGTAGAGGAGTGAGTGCAGTTTCTGAAAACAAACTGCAGCTTCTTCTTCCTCCCCTTCGCTCTCAGAACCAGCCTTAAAGGTGCAGAACTCATTTCTGGGCTAAACAGACCGATGGGCGTACGAGCACCATGAAGCCACCCCAGGACACGCCCCTGTCAGGGTCAGGGGGTCCTGTCCCCGCCTCATCTCCGGGCTGTCGGGGGTCCCCCAGCTCCAGTATCGCCCCTTCCCCTCTCCCCACCCCGGGCGTCCCCCGTTCCACAGCCCCGGCTCTCACGGGGATCCCCAAAATCAATGTCCCATCCCGTCGGTACCAGGCCATCCCTATTTGGAACCCCCGGGACCTTCCCGAGGGGTGATCACAGGTCCTCTGTCCCTGAAAAAGCTCCTCTTAGGGAGCCCGGAGATATCCGAGGCTCAAGAGATCTGCCAGCTCTGAACACTCTCCAAAAAAATCCTCCCAGAGACCCCTGGCCAGAGTTATTTGGAAATTTTGCAACTTGGGCTGGGCATCTTATAGGACTTTCAGCAGCCTTGTGTTCCTCACCGCAGTGTGAATGAACCTTGTCAGTCTCTCTGGTAACATTTGCTCCCTTTCCTCCAGTGATTTTAACAAACTGTTCTGGAAGGACAACAAAACATTTACTTTACACTGGCCACCCACAATGGCCATTTTCCACATCAGTTCTCCCAAAAGTCGCTCAAAGGAAGCTGTGTCCATGTTTCCCAGAGTTATTTCAGAAGGAACCACAATCTCCTCAGTGGAGGGAACCATGCTGTACTCAAAGGCACTTGGGGTCAAAGAACAGTGCCTGAACTCACAGTGCCAAAATATTGTTGCAATATGGTTAAGAAAATGGTAGAGAGATGCCTCTGCCCCAATTAAGGTGCTAACGAGACCAAATCCAAAGTAGATTTTATTAAACAGTAAATGTGAAGTAGAGAGTGACATCGAAAAAAGAGAAAAGGGGGGGAGAGAGGGAGTGACAGGGACAGAGACCTCCCCTGGAGCAGGGCAAGTGTGACTTTCTCCCCTGTGTGTGTGTTGCCATCCCATGGTAGGGGTTTTACACCTGATCAAGTTTGGGTAAGAGGGGTGGTGTTCACCCCCTGAGCAGCGATTACCCCACTGTTTCAGGGTGCAATGTAAGATGTAACCAAATGCATGTTTGCAATCCCCATCTTCATCAGCTGTTATAAAAAGGCAGGGCAGTGTTCTTTATCTCTTCCATGACTCACCCCTGATAACGCTCTCCAGGGGAGACATCTTCTGTGAATGGGCCATTGAGTGTCACTGCAGGACTGATAAAATTCCATCATCCCATTGTGGGATGCTCCCCCTAGAGGGAGGAACCAAGCATTCCTACCTGGATATAAGCTGAGCCTTGCAACATTAGGAGCAGCTTGCCTACTGGATTCCCAGAGGACAAGAGCTCCATAACCACCACTGGACCTTCAGAGGAAGACCAGACCCTTCTACAGGATCACTGCTTTGACAGAATCACGTTCATCACTCCAACAGGATTGCACCCACCATTTAATGGGACTGCTACCACCACCTTGACCAACAGGGTGTCAGGTTATATCCTGACTCTGTCAGTTTAAGGCAGTGTTTCTGTATCATTGCCTTGGTCCTAATTTTCTTATTAAATTGTAATTCTGACTTAGACTTTCCCTCATGTTTGCCGTCAAACCAGTACAAAACTCAATGTGCACATCCCTTGTTTTCCTCCCAAAACAAAATTTCCCATTCCCAAACCTTCACCTGATGGAAAAGAAAGCTGTGAGGAAGAGGAAGATGCCCTGGGACACCCAGGCAGGTGAGGAGGAAGTCAGTGCTCCTTTCCCCCTCTCTCCTGCTCCAGCTTCCAGCCCAGCACTGCCCCCAGCTGCAGGACAACCCTGGTGCCAATGCCATCCTGCTAGTGATGCACTGGGGGGATCTCCTTCCCCTTCCCTCTGGCACAGAGGCAAATCCCATCCTCTCTTTCTCCTTCCTTCCCCAGGTAAGGAGCTGAGGATGGAGACCAGGGAGGAAAAATCTCCACATCAGAACCTTGTGAAAGAGGCCGTTTTGTGCTACTCTAGTGCAGAGGAATCCAACATGGAGGAAATGCCACAGAGATCCCACAGGAGGAGGGGCTCCAAAACCAGCCCAGGATTCTCTGAGGAAGAAAGAACCACCCAGAGTCAGGAAGGGGGACAGAGCTTTAGGCAGAACTCAGAGATGGTGGTTCATGAGCAGCTTCGTGATGGGGAGAAGCCCCACAAGTGCTTGCAGTGTGGGAAGAGCTTAAAACAGAGCAAGCACCTGGTCAGCCACCACATGATCCACACCGGGGAATGGGCCTACGAGTGTGGGGAATGTGGGAAGGGCTTCAGCTACAGATCCACCCTTGTGACCCACCAAGGCATCCACACTGGGGAGAGGCCCTGTGAGTGTCCCCAGTGTCAGAAGAGGTTTCACACCAGCTCCAGGCTCCTCCAGCACCCACAGATTCACTCAGAGGAGAGGCCCTTCTGCTGTCCTCACTGTGGAAAGGGCTTCAACCACAGCTCCCACCTCATCAGGCACCAGCGCATCCACACAGGGGAGGGACCCTACCAGTGCGCCCCATGTGGGAAGAGGTTTCACACCAGCTCCTATCTCCCCCTGCATGAGCGGATTCACACTGATGAGAGGCCATTTTGCTGTCCAGACTGTGGGAAGGGCTTCAAGCACAACTTTACCCTCATCAGGCACCGGCGCATCCACACTGGGGAGAGGCACTTCGAGTGTCCCCAGTGTGGGAAGAGCTTCACCCAGAGCTCTCATTTGACAAGACACCAACAGAGCCACCAGTAAGGGAGGCCCTGCAAATGCCCCAGCTGCAGAAACAGCTTCATGCACTGCTCTATCTTCATCACCCATGGGAGAACCCACATTGAGAAGAGCCCTTGTGATCCATTTACTGTGTGATCCATGCTGGGAAGATATCTGCCTGTCATCCTGCCCCTGCCCTTGACATGATGTGGGATTGAAGAACATGAGAGTCTGGCCATGGCCCTGTCATTACATTCACTCCAACCTCAGGTTATGGCCAGGGGCAGGAAAGGGACTCTGTATGTCTCGTTCCCTGAGGAGAGGAGTGTCCTTTCCAGGCAAGGGGAAATACATGGCCAGGAAGAGCCTGCTGTTGATGTTGTAGTTTTCCCTGTAAATAGCTTTTCTTATCTCTTCTGTTATCAATATTGTTTCTGTTCCATTTTTTCCTTATCTCGTTGCTGTTCCCAATAAATTGTTCTTATCCCAGCCCAGAATCTTTGCCTTTTGTGCTTTCCATTGGAGGCAGGAGGGCAGTGAGGGCAGCGAGGTTTTAGCAGGAGCAGGAAATTGGGGAATCCCATTCCTGAACCCCGGCCTGTGGAAACCGAGCATCCCAGCTGGTCCCAGCCCTGGTGGCCATGGCAACAGCCTTGGGAGCGGGTCCCTGGCTGGGGCTGTGGGAACCTCTTCCCTCTGGTGCCCAGGGACAGGAGTGGAGGGAAGAGCTGCAGCTGAGTCAGGGCAGGCTCAGGTTGGATGTCAGGAAAAGGTTTTTGCCCAGAGGCTGCTGGGGCCCTTCCCAGGCTCCCCAGGGAAGGGTCCCAGCTCCAGGGCTCTCTGAGCTCCAGCAGCGTTTGGACAGCACTGCCAGGCCCAGGCTGGCATTGTTGGGGTGTCCTGTGCAGGGCCAGCAGTTGGACTGGAGGATCCTGATGGGCCCATTCCAGTTCAGCCAATTCTGTGGTTCTGGGATCCCATGAGCCTGGGGATGGGGCTGCCAATGGTTGCCATGGAAACGGGCTCTGGCTGCAGGCCTGAGCTGGTGTCCATGGCAACCACCTCTGGCATGGGGTGTCCATGGAGCTGCACAGGAACTGACCATAGCAAGAGGGGCTGGTGATGGTTGCCATGGAAACTGACCATAGCAACAGGGGGCTGGTGATGGTTGCCATGGAAACTGACCATAGCAACAGGGGGCCCCTGATGGTTGCCTGCTAAGGATCAGATTTGCCACAGGCCCTTAGAGGGGTTCCATGGGGATTTCCAAGAGTCTCCAGGCTGTTCCAGAGTTGGAATGTCACAAGCACAGACAGGGGCTCCATGGAGACCAGCCAGGGCTTTCTGGGAATGGTAAAGAGCCCTGTGGTCAGAGGCAGTCACAGCCATTCCATGGTGACATCCCAGGGGACCTTGGGCTGCAAAGGCACCGATCTGTCACAGGCACTCACAGGGGCTCCACGGGGACATCCCAGGTGTCCCCAGGCTGCCAAAGAGCCGGGATGTCCCAGACACTCACAGGGGTTTCTGTCATGGGCACAGTGGGATCTTCAGGCAACGTTTATTAGAGAAGCTCCTGTTGGGTCACAAGGTGCAGAAAGGATTCTCAATAGCCCCCATAAATCCCCAAATGTCATTGTTGAATCAGAGATGACACAGACTCAGATCAGAAGGCTAAGGGCTAAAAGCCACCCTTTTTTCAATCCTCTTCTTTTATACCTTAGTTTGCTACACATGGACCTCATTGGTCATTTAATCAACACATTTCACATGATTGGCTAATTAAGACAACATTCTTCATTAAACAACTTTATGGAAAAAACAACCTATTATAAATATTGTCAAGGTGCCAGTTATTGATGTTTGTTTTACATTCGGCCTTTGTGGGCGCTCTCTGGATGTGGGAAACCCTCCTGTAGCAGTTCTGTGCCAGGTAAAAGGAGATACACAAGACTTTTTCGGTCTTCAGCTTCTTGTGTATTGTTATCTTCTCTAAAGTTTTGCATGCTGTGCATACCAGGCTAAGCATGCTGGATAAACTCCTCAAAATGGCTCTAAAATGTACGGTTTCAAGGTCTTTTAAAGTTGTCTCACCAATTAACTCTTAAAATGTATATTATTTCTACTTATCTACCAATTACTCATCCCTTGACTGTCCACATAACCTCTACACTGTGCTTTCCTCGACCAATGACCCTGTGCCACTAACACTGCAGAACATGGAGTGGATGAAGAAGATGAAAGGGACTACATCCAAATTCCTCCATCTTGCTTCCTATCTACATCATATTAAAAATCCCAACAACTTAATTTCTCACCCAAGGCACATGCTATACTACCCTCTAATCTATTTTGGACTTTGATAAATTCTAATCTGTCTCAAAGTCCTGGAAGTCCTCTCCATGGGCAAAGGTGAAAGGCAGTGTTTCTCTGGGGGTCAGGACCCCTTTAGAGCAGACAGAGAAATATTCCCTGTGCCCTGGATTCCCACACATTTAACCTAAAACCCTTTAATCCTTGACATGTGAAGTTACCAAAAATGCTCCAGCTAAGTAGGATTAGAAGGAGAAGAAATAGAGAACAACAGAAAGACAGAAGATCCATAGAAAGAGACGCACATAGGTACCACCTGCTGGGGTTCCAGCATCACCAACAGAGAAACCCCAGGAGAAGGCAGGATCCAGACCATGGGCTGGCCTCCTGCTCTGGCTTTTAACCCCCTGCTCCTTCATGGGCCCACCCCTGGGGTGGGAATGCCAGTTGCTTGTCCAATCAGAGCCAGGGTAGGCACCAGCTGCTAGTGTGTGATTGATTGATTAATATCTGGGCTAATCAGAGCTGGATTAGCACAGCCCATGCTGTGGGATTGACAGCTCTGCCAGACCAGGGCTGGGGGCGGGGCTCTGTTCCCCCACAAACCTGACCCGGCCCTGGCCCCACACGGGCATTCCGAGCACCCCAAGGTGTCTTGGGACATCGATCTCATCCAGCCTCTGACAGCGACCACGGTGACACTACGGAACCTCATGGAACCAAGGGTCAGTTGTGACAATGCATGTCCAAGGACACCACAGTGACTCTACGGAACCTCATGGAACCAAGGGGCCATGGTGAGACTATGGTGCCTCATGGAATCAAGGAGACCATTGTGAAACTCGGGGTCCCCAAGGAACCAAGGGTCCATGGTGACCTTGTGCAGCCAGTAGTGTCACAGAGGAGCAACTGTTACACAGCGAGGGCGCATGGAGCCAAGGGGCCATGGTGACACATCAGAGCTTTGTGGAACCAGGAAGCCATTGTGACATTGCAAGGCCTCATGGGAGCACTGGACCGTTGTGACACTACAGAATCAAGGAGAACATTGTGACACTCCAGGGCCTCATGGAACCAAGGAGACCATTGTGCCACTGTGGTGTCCCATGAAACCAAAAGAACATGGAACATGTCTGGCTGGCTGGTCCTCCTAGCAATCACCTGACAGGTCTGGCTGACCTTGGCATGTTGAGGGCTGCTTCTCATCAGCCCCTGAAGCACTGGGGCTCTTGGCTTTCCTTCCTATGGGAGAGAACTGTCCTTCTCCTCCAGGGGAGCATGGCCAAACTTGAATTCCTCCTCCAAATTTCCGTATATGCACAGATTGTCCTCAGATGAAATCTGCCAGAAGAGACAGGTCTGCCTGCCTTGGCCACCCAGGGGCCACCTCTCATCTGCCTTTGAAACCCTGGGACCCTGTGCTTTTCTTGCTTAGGGGAAAATAACATCTATCTCGACCAGGTGCTCATTGCCAAAATTGAGAATCTGCCTCCAGAATTCCCAATATCCAAGGATAGCTCCCAGACAAAAGCTGCCAGGACTTACAAATCTGGCTGGCCTTGTCTTCCTGAGGGCTGGCACTCAACTGCCCCTGAAACACCGGGGCTCTGTGCTTTCCTTCCTAATGAAAAGAACTCTTTTTCTGTCCAGGCACCCACGGCCAAAGTTGATGTTCCACCTCCAAAATGCCCTATGTCCAAGGAGAGTCCCTAGATAAAAGGTGCCAGGACAGACAGGTGGCCACCTCTCATCTTCTTCAAAAACACTTAGACTTGGCATTTTTCTTTCCTATTGGTAAAAACCGTCCATCCTGACCCAGTGCCCATAGCCAAACCTGGAATTCTACCTCCAAAACTCTGTACATCCAAGGATTGCTCCCAAATGAAAGCCAGACAGGGCTAGCTGCCCTTGCCACTTGGGAGCTGTCCCTCACCTGCCTCAAAACACTGTGGCTCGATGCTTTCCTTCCTATGGAAAAGAACCATCCTTCTTCTCAAGGAGTCCAAGGTCAAAAGTGAGATTTCTCCTCTGATATCCAAGGACCCTCAATGACAAAAGTTGCCATGACAATCAGGCCTGGCTGGCTTGGGAGCCAGGACAGGAGCCACCTGTCCCCTCTTTTGCCTTTGAAACACTGTGGCTCGATGCTTTCCTTCCTATGAAAAAGAACTGTCATTCTTATCTACAAAGAAATGGCCAAAATTGGGATTCCACCTCGCAAATTCCCTATATCCAAGGGTTGCTTTCATACAAAAGCAATTAGAACAGAGAGGTCTGGCTGACTTAGGCCTCTGATGGCCACCTTTCATTTGCCCCTCAAATATCGGTGTTCCCTGCTTTCCTTCCTATGTAAAAGAACCGTCCTTCTCCTCCAGGTGTCCATGTCTGAAATTGGGATTCCACCTCCAAAATTCCCTATACCAAGGGTTGCTCCCAGGTAAATCTGTCAGTACCGTCAAGTCTGGCTGGCCTTGGCCTCTGGTGGATGCCCCTGCAACACTGGGGCTGGGTTCTTTCCTTGGGAAAGAAGGAAGATCCCTGGGACACTCTGGGGACCTCATGGAACCAAGGGGATCCTTGTGGCACCACTGGAGCCCATGGAACCAAGGGGACATGGTGACACAGAAAGGCCCCATGGACCCAGAGACCATTATGACTCTGTGGGGCCTGATGGAACCATGGAGACCATTGTGACCCTTCAGGGCCTCGTGTCACCAAGGGGGCATTATGACACTTCAGGTCCTCATGGAAGCAAGGGACCACTGGGACACTGTGGGGCCCCATGGAACCGAGGGAACAGGGAGCAGGTCTGGTTGCAAGTACTGAGCCCAGCTGGGGTCACGGAACCATCTGCAGGCCCCGGGTGAGATATGAACTCTTTCAGTGCTTCCATCCTCCCTCGAGTGAGAGAAAAGGACAAAGTGCAGGCACATAGAGGAGCAACATGAAGACACCGAGGTCAGTGAAGAGGAAGTTGAGTCCCAGATGGGAGGGATGAGGAGATGTCCTGATCTTGGGGCTGAAATCCTCTTGTAAAGCCATGGAGAAGGATGTAACTAATACATCAGACTCTCTTTTTCCCTGTATCGCATTGAAAAGTATAGGGACATGACTTGTTCAGCAAAGGCCTCCATGCTAAAGTAGCAAATGTCAAAGTAGCTGTGATCCCATGAGAAGTTTGAACGTGGAAAAAGGGAAGTGTGATGAGATCCTGTGCCTTCACAGGGAGAAGAAAAAGATGTCTTCAGAGATGAAGATGATTTCAGAAATAGATGAGGAGAATCTTTGCTCTTACACAGCTCATCTTTTAACTAATACCCCATAAGCTGACATGGCCCATAAACACAACTGTAAAAGAGCTTTGAACAACTGGGAGGCATGTCACATTTGCAGATCTTTCTGGGCAGTTGCTATTCATGGAAATTGAGAGCGACAAGAGAAGTGTCTCTTCTGGAAAAGTCTCCATAGCATGAAAGAGAGACTCCTCTCCCTAAGAGAACTCAAGAAAGACTATTCTAGTTGGGGTAAACTGACTGAAGATTCTAGGTTTGTCTTTATATTGTCAGTAAGAAAGAAAAGGTTGTAGGGAGACGAGAAGTTTTCTGAAAGTTTTGCTCTTATTACTCTTTCTTTTAGTTGCTATTCATGAACTTTTCCTTATACCCTCTTAAAGTTTTGAGCCTGCTTTGCTGTTCTAATCTTATCACACAGGAGGAAATGAGTAAGTATATTCTAGTGAGTGCACTCGTAATTAGCCAACACTGAAGCCACCACAATAATTGCTGCATTCTCCAAGAAATCTCAAATTGGTGAACCAAAATCACTACAGAAATATTTCTGATGAACTGCACTAGAGCAGAGGGAAATCAAGGCAGAGCCATGGTTTGTCAGGACTTGTTTGATCCTAATGAGCCTCGTGGTGCATTTGGAGCTGAGCCCTGGAACCTCAGGGTCTGAGAGGAGATTGCAGAAACATTTCTAGGAGTCAAAGCCAGAAGAAAACCCCCAAGTGTCTCAAATCATGGATGCATCCCACTGAGGTCCATCCCCTAGACAGGCTCCTCATGGACTCCTTGGAGGAGTGATCTGGAGGCCAGGATGGCACAAAAACTTCTCAGAGATTCAGTGTGGAAAGGAAAATCCAGAGTACCTTAAAAATCTTGAGTATCTCAAAGTATTAATGAGCCCCACTACATGTAAGTGCAAAGCTCTCAGGGGACTCGTTAAAGCAGATAATTAGGGCCATGATTGCACAAACCTCTCACAGAGTCTGTTTTAAAAGGGAAACACCAAGTACCTGAAGTAACTGAAGTACCTTGAAGCATTAATGAGCCCACTGAATGTTGTTACTGACAAAGCCTCTCCAGGGACTCATTACAGCAGATAATTGGAGGCCATGATTGCACAAATCTCTCAGAGACTCAAAGGCAAAAGCCAAACCCAAAGTCCTTTGAAAAACCTGCAGTCCCTACAGGGAGAATTAAGGAGCCCCCAAGGGCATTCCTGAGCAAGGCTCCCCAGGGACTCCTTCCAGCACCCCTGGAGGCCACTGGGATGTGGGCTAGGGGGATGTGCTGAGGGCAGGACAAGGGGCTGACAGTGCCCAGCCTGGCTGGGGCTGTGCCAGGAGGCCCCAGGGCCTCAGGACAAGGTGTCTCCTCACAGCCCTTGGTGGCACAGATCCTGCTGTGCCCCAGGGGACTAAGACTTGGCTTCTCTTTGTCCCCACCTGTCATCACTGCTCTGCCTGGGGCCTGGGGACACTTTCTCTGTCCTGTCCCTCAGTGGGACCCATTAAAAGTCAAGAAACTTTGGAGTTGGATTCTGACTTGGAGTTCTGGAGAGGTTTCTTCAGCTCCCTCTCAGGGACTGATGTTTAGGGCCTGAGCACAAAGTCCCAGAGGCTCATTAAAGTCCTTGTGCTGTGTCTGTGCTGCTTAGCTGGGCTGGGCTCCTGGCACAGAGGCAGCTCCTGGTAACCAAGAAGAGCTTCAAAAGCACATTTCTCTTGATGAGCAGCTCTTCTGCCAGCCTAGCAGGGCTGGGGCACTGCCTGAAGCCACCCCCGGCACAGCACAGAGGCACAGAGAGCTTCAATCAGTCAGGGCTGGGAAGGTGCTGAGAAGTGCCTGGGGCAGAATCACTGCCAGCCCTTGGAACAGGAACCTCTGGCTGCAGGACAATGCAGCTGCAGCTCCTGCAGCCATCTCCTGCAGCTGGAATATCCCAGTGCCTACAGACACTCTGAGTACAACTCTGGGTATTTCTGGTGCAGGGGAGGTGAAATGCTCCTGAAACTCTGATATGCTGAGGGGTTCTAATCAGTCATAGAATATTTCCAAGTCAAGGATTTTAACAAAAATGAGAAAATTTCCTAAGACTTTTGGAGAATGGCAGGGAGGGGAGATAAATATTAAAGGTAGGTGTTGAATTATTAATTATGAATTTTGACAAGTGTCTGAGACATCTGAACTGTTATTTTTGGTGATTATAGGGTCACAGGAGATCCCTAATGTGCTTTCAGTCACTCTGCCAATGGACAGCACCAGCATCACCTTTGCTGGACCAACAGACTCAGTCTGTGCTGTCCTTTCTCCCAGCTGCAAACAGAACCTGCCCCAGCCAGTGCCCTGCAAACAGGCAGGGTTCTGTGAGGCCAAGGAGAGGGTACAGAGATTTGGGGTCTGTGAGTGTTGGCAGGGAGAGATCAGGCACAGGGAAACACCTGCAGGAGGAAAATCTGCAGGAAGCAGAGAGAAGATCAGGCAATGAGAGAAAACAATATCCAGCAATGCTGTGGCAGGGAGAGTTTAGAGATGCCCACAGGACCCCCTCCAGTGCAGCCCCTCCCTCTGAACAAGCCCCCTCCCTCCTGTGCCCCCAGCCAAGCCTCTGCCCTCAGTGGCGGGGCTCCAAGGCGTGCAGCCCCTCCTGTGCAGGCAGAGCTGCAGCAGAGCCGTGGGGCAGCTCTGCAGCCCTGGGCCCAGTTCCCTCTGCAGAGCACAGGGCTGGGAGCAGCTGCCCGGCCCTGGGGCTCTGGCAGGGGGCACAGCTGGCTCAGGGTGACGCTGTCCCCAGTGCCTGGCTCTGGGCAATGCTGTCAGTGCAGCCAGGGAAGGAGCTGCATCTCCCTCAATTCAATGTCAGCATAAGGACACTTGGAAGTGTCCCTGAGATTTCAGTCCAAGCTGGGAGCTCCAATCCAGGGTGAAAACCTGTCCTAGAGCATCTCTGAGTTATAAGATTGATGACGAGATGCAGAGGTGTTTTGACACAGAAAATGCTGCTGGGTTGCTGAAATGAGCAATATGAGGTTTTGGCTTCAAATGTGGAGCTGGGCTGTGGTGGATCCATCTGCTCTCACCAGGACCTGGTGACATTATAGGGGAATCATTGGAATGTGACCCCCCTCCTCCTGAGAAAGGTTAAAGCCCAGAGAAACTCTGAACAGGTCAGAATGAGAGACCATCTACCCTCACTTTCCATTCATCACTTTGCCTCACAGAATGCACTCTGTTTCCCTGGGGGCAGCAGAAATTCTGAGGCTTTCTGATATCCAAGAACAGCAGAAGAGAAAGGGAGAAGCTTTTTAAAAGAATCCCAGAACTCCAAAGAAAAAAAAAAAAAAAAAAGAGTGTGTGTGTCTATTCCAGAGGAGGGTATATAGGAAATGGCTTTTATTTTGGTGACAGGTATCTCCTCTAAATCTTTGCGGTCCTTTCTTCATGAACAGGTCCCCATGGCCAGCGGCAGCAAATGTCCAACAGCAGCTCCATCAGGCACTTCCTCCTGCTGGCATTGGCAGACACACGGCAGCTGCAGCTCCTGCACTTCTGCCTCTTGCTGGGCATCTCCCTGGCTGCCCTCCTGGGCAATGGCCTCATCATCAGCGCCGTAGCCTGCGGCCACCACCTGCACACGCCCGTGTTCTTCTTCCTGCTCAACCTGGCCCTCAGCGACCTGGGCTCCATCTGCACCACTGTCCCCAAAGCCATGCACAATTCCCTCTGGGACACCAGGGACGTCTCCTACACTGGATGTGCTGCCCTAATCTTTCTGATTTTTTTTTTTCTTGCAACAGAGATTTGCCTCCTGACCATCATGTGCTATGACTGCTATGTGTCCATCTGCAAACCCCTGCACTACGGGACCCTCCTGGGCAAGAGAGCTTGTGCCCACATGGCAGCAGCTGCCTGGGCCAGTGGCTTTCTCAATGCTCTGGTGCACACAGCCAAACATTTTCCCTGCCCCTGTGCCGTGGCAATGCCCTGGGCCAGTTCTTCTGTTAAATCCCACAGATCCTCAAGCTCTCCTGCTCCAAATCCTACCTTAGGGAATTTGGGCTGCTTGCTGTTAGTGCCTGTTTATCATTTGGTTGTTTTGTGTTCATTGTTTTCTCCTATGTGCAGATCTTCAGGGCTGTGCTGAGGATCCTCTCCGAGCAGGAACGGCACAAAGCCTTTTCCACCTGCCTCCCTCACCTGGCCGTCGTCTCTCTTTTCTATAGCACTGGCACATTTGCTTACCTGAAGCCCCCCTCCATGTCCTCCCCATCCCTTGATCTGGCCCTGTCAGTTCTGTACTCAGTGGTGCCTCCAGCCATGAACCCCCTCATCTACAGCCCAAGGAACCAGGAGCTCAAGGCTGCAGTGTGGAGACTGAGGACTGGATGGTTTCAGGAACATTAAACTGCTGGCCAGTATTTGCAAATCACTTGTAATAAAAGTAACCTTTAATACTTCTTGTTAGTTTAATTTTGGAGGTTCTTTGTCCTTGTTTAAAATTATAAATATTTTCTACAAAGTGATGTCATTGTTTGTGCCAACTTGGTGTTGCCAGTGCTACTGCCGTGGCCCTGCCCCGCTGCCCTGGTGGCCCTAGTGTTGCTGCAGGGCCTGAGTGCTCTCGGGGCCGGGCGCAGCCCTGGGGTGGCAGTGCCGGGGCTGCAGCAGGGACCGGCCATGGGCACTGTTGGGGCAGCGCTGATGCCTCAGGCCAGGCCCTGGGGGCTCCAGGCTCCTTGCTCAGGCTCTCTCAAGAACACACCCAGGCCAATGCTCAGCACAGAAACCCCCGTGGGCAGCCCCAGGCTGGCCGTGGGCAGGCTGGGGGCAAACAGCATGGTTGGGGCTCCGCAAGGGCCCTGGGGCAGACGGGAAGGAGCAGCAGAGCAGGGCCTGATCCATCCCCAGTGCGCTGCACAGCCCAGGGCAGTGTCCCAGAGCGTCCTCATGGAGCTGCCAACAACATTCCCCCTCTGCAGCCCTGGCCTCTGCCCCAGCTCACACAGGTGCCCCATCCTTGCAGGCACAGACACGGCAGCACTGGCTCAGGAGGCCCAGATTGCATTGCACACAGCAGGGGAAGCACGCCCATGCTGTTGGTGTGGGGACATGAACCTGAGGGAGCACAAATGCCATGAGCTCCTGGGGCCAGCAAGGGCTGGGGGACCCCAGGGAAACCACTCAGCTTTGTCCTGGCCACTGCAGTCAGCCAGAAAGTTTGTTCCTGTCAGCTGGGAGTTTGCTGTCCCACTGCAGACGCTGTTGCTCAGAGCCAGGGCTGCCTGGCAGCCACCCCCAAACTGCCCTGAGCATTTCCTCTGCTTCACATTTGCTTTCTTTATACCCCCTGCTTCACATTTCTTCTAATTGCCCACCCCAGGGGGCCCACAACTGGACACAGCACTTGAAGTGCTTCCCAACCAGTGCCGAGCACAGGGGAAGAATCCCTGCCCTGCTCCTGCTGGCTACACCATTCCTGATCCAGGCCAGGAGCCATTGGCCTTCTTGCCCACCTGGGCACTCTACTGGCTCATGTCCAGCCTGATGTCCATCAGTCCCTGCAGGTCCCTTTCTGCCTGGCTGCTGTCCAGCCACTCTGTCCCCAGCCTGTAGCACTGCAGGGGTTGTTGTGGCCACAATGCAGACCCAGCACTTTGTCTTCCTTAACCTCACCTTTTTGGATTTGGGCCCTGGATCCAGCCTGTCCCAGGCACTGTGCAGAGCCCTCCTACCCTCCAGCAGATCAACACTCGCACCCAGTTTGGTGACATCTGCAAAGATGTCCTTGGTTCCATGGGGCCCCTCAGTGTCACAAAGGCCTCTTGGTCACACCAGGCCATGCACTGTCACACTGGTCTCCTTGGATCCATGTGACCATGCAGAGCAAATGGTGTCCTTGTTTCCATTGAGCCCCAAATATGACAATGGTCTCCTTGGTTCCATGGGGCTACACAGTGTGACAGTGTTCTCATTGGTGCTGCAGTTTCACAGGAGCCCCTTGGTTCCATGTGCCCCCGCAGTGTCAGAAAGGCCCCTTCGTTCCACTGGGCCGTGGAGTGTCCCAATGGTCTCCTTGATTTTGCAGTGTCAAAATAGTGAAACCCCTTGGTTACACAAGGCCCTGCAGTGCCACAATTGCCTCTGTGGTTCCATGAGGACCCCGAGTGTCACGATGCACTCCCTGGCTCCATTTGGCCGCAGAGCACCACACTGGACCCCTGGTTCTGTGGGCCTGCACGGTGTCACCATGGTCCTCTTAGTTCCATGAGGCCCTGCAGTGTCACGATGGCCCCAGCGTGTCCCAATTATCACAAAATGACAGAATCAAATAGGCTGGAAAAGACCTTTGGGATCATCAAGCCCAACCAATACCCTAATACTCCCTTGTCACCCAGATCATGGCACTAAGTGCCACTGGAGAGGGACAGTGACTCTGCCACCTCTCCCCTGGCCAGCCCATTCCAATACCCACTCACCCTTTCTGTGAAGAACTTCTTATTGTCCAGCCTGAACTTCCCCTGGTGCAGCTTAAGGCTGTGTCTTCTTTACCTGCCCTCCAGCAGATCCACACTCACACCCAGCTCGGTGCCATCTGCAATTTGTGCACGGTGGACTCGATCCCCTCAGCCAGATCATCAGTGAAGATATTAAACAGGATTGGGCCCAGCACAGATCCCTGGGGGACACCATCAGTGCCTGGATACCAGCTGGGTGCAGCACCATCCCCACCACTCTCTGGACCCAGCCTCCAGCCAGCTCTTTACCCTGGGAAGGGTGAACATGTCCAAGCCATGGGCTGCAGTTTTTCCAGGTAATTCTGTGGCTCATGGTTTTAAAGGCTTTGAAGTCCAGGCACATAACATCCACAGCCTTTCCTGCATCCATAGGTGGGTCACCTGGTCATAAAAAGAAAATCAGGTTGGTCAGGCAGGACCTGCCACCCCTAAATCCACACTGGCTGGCTCTGATCCCTCGGCCATCCTGTGGGTGCCCTGTGATGGCACTCAAGGTGATCTGTTCCATAACCTTGCTGGGCGCCCAGGTCAGGCTGACAGGCCTGGAGTTCCCCAGCTCCTCCTTCCAGCTCTTCTTGGGGATGGGCTCACATTGGCACCTCCAGTCCTCTGGGACCTCCCCACGGAGCCAGGACTGATGGTAAATGATGGAGAGCAGCTTGGGGAGCTCATCCACAGCTCCCTCATCCTCCTTGGATGGATCCCATCTGATCCCACACACCTGTGAGCATCTGATTGGCTCAGCATGTCACCAGCTGCTTGCTCCTGGATTACAGGCGGCTGTTCTGCTCCCTTTGCCCATCTACCAGCTCAGGAGAGAGCACTTGTCCTGAGGACAGCCTGTCCTAATATTGAAAATTGACACAAGATATTAAGTAGCTTAGTCTTTTACTTATCTTCAGTTACTCTGTTCTCAACTGTAATCAATAAAGGGTTGTGGTTCTCCTTCTCCCTCATTTTGCTATAAACTTTTTATAAAAACATTTTTTATTCTACTTATAGAAACTGCCAGGTTAAGTTCTAATTGAGCTTTCACCTCTAAACTTTTTTTTCTGCATAACCTAACAATATCCTTAAACATTTCCTGAGTTGCTGGCCCTTTTTCCCTGAGTCCCTACAAAAACTCCATGCCCTGCCAGGCCAGTCATTTTCCTCCCTAGCTCATCTTTTGCCACACTGGGACAGGCTGCTCCTTCCCCCTTAAGATGATTTTCTTGAAATGTGTCCATCCTTCCTGGACCCCTTGGTTTTTAAGGCCTGTGTCCCCTAAAAAAAATCAGTACCAGATTTAGTACTCCACACATCAACATCCTAAAGAGATCAAAGTTTGCCCTTCCTAATTCCAGTGCAGAAGTTTTGTTGCTGCCCCTCCTTCTTTCACAGAACATTGAACACTTGATTATTCCATGGTCACTGTGCCCCAGGCTGCCTCCGAGCCCCACATCTGCCACCAGCCCTTCTCTGTTTGTGAACAGCAGCAGACAGAGCTTTCCTTGGCAGTGGGAGTGTTACCAAAAATTTGGTAAAACACAAAACTCCTTAACACCAATGTGGCATTAAGAAGCAGCATTCTTTATTCAGCTGGATGCACGGGGGAGAGCTCCTCCCAAAGCTGTGCATGCTGAGTACAAGGAAGTTTCTGTTTATATTCTGTATTTTGCACATATATTCATTGATTGTCCTAGACTAGACATACATATGATAATAATTTCCCCAAAATCAATAACATATTTCCCCTCCCCTTTATCCATGTGTTCTTCCAGACGCTGGGGGTCTCTCAGATGGTCCCTGGTGGTCGTGGACCCCAATGTTCCAGTGGGTCTGGCTGAGCTGGGAGGACACTGAGGCTGCTGAACTTCCAGTTCCCCTTCTCACACAATGGGCATTGTGTGGTTTCCATAGGCCTGGGGATGTGGAGAACAAGCTCCAGGTGTGAGTTCACCTGGTGGAGACAATTTATCATCTGGTTACATGAGGACACAGAGTGGGCTATTACATCATAGACTGCCTCTGTGACATTACACAGCCAGCTGTGACATCACAGATAAGCTGTTCCATCACAGACCATCTGTGGGGCATTGGAGAATGGGCTGTGACATCACAGAGGGGCTGTGTGACATCCCAGCAAGGCTGTGTCAGGTCACTGGGTTGGTCACTCTGCCCCAGCTCCCCCTCACAGTTTCTCCCAACAAGTCCAATGCTGTTCGTGCCCAGCAGGGTCACTGTCCCCCAGGATCCCCCCCGGCCCACTTGGAGCCACAGCCTCCACCAAAGGATGTTCCACAGGATCCACCCCAGAGCCTGACAGGTGACAAGGGGCCAGGGCTGTGTGACCAGGACATCGGACATCAAGGACGTGGGTTATCCAGGTCACTGTGGCCTGGTTTGGGTTGGCCAGGGCAGGAAAGATGTCTGGCAGCTGGAGCAGGGTCTGGGAACGGCCTCCAAGGTGGGGCTGGAGCCCTTGGGCTGTGAGCAGAGGCTGAGGGAACTGGGCTGGTCCAGCCTGGAGCAGGGAAGGCTGAGGGGCTCCTCATCCCAGCCTGGCAGTGCCAGCGAGGAGGGGTTGGAGAACACAGAGCCAGGCTCTTCACTGGGGGCTGGTGGGAGACAAAAGCCAATGGGTAGAAGGGGAAAGAGGGGAGATCAGCCCGGACAGGAGGAGATGAAATGAGTCAGACTGGTTTCAGCATTTCCTCAACACCAAAAGCAGCGTGACTTCCCTTCTCCATTCACCACTGACAGCTTTGCAAATCAGGAATTGTTTGAGCTATTTTGTCCCCACTACAGAACGAGCATCCTGATACAAGAACTTAATTGTGCTTATATCTATCACAGAACCACGTTTCTATGAAATTAGTTTTAGTATGGAAATCACGTGTGAATGGTGGACTCATCAGATGCTGCTGGGGTGTTGCACATAGCTCAAGGAAGAGCGTGATTGTTATTAAATTTTGTCCTGTTCCACTATGGTCTGTTTGCCATGAAGAGAAACTTTCTGTGCCTCTGAGTCTCACCAGTTCCTGCCCCCAAAAGGACACAAACATGATGAGTTGTGATTCCCACTCCAGTGGTGGAACTTGGACCTCCTTCCATAGACAGAGCAGAGCTCCCTTGTCCCAGAAAGTCCCTGGCAAAGGAGGAATGAAGGAAACAGGACAAGCTGTGGGGATCAGGTGTGGTATAGAGCCAGGGAGAAGAATGACTTTAGCATTTGATGGAGCTGTGCCTTCCCTTGGCTTTGTTGGCTGACAACAAATGAACATCCCTCTGTGTCTAGGGCAGCTCCTTCTTCAAGGAAAGCAGGTGGGAGTTGGAGCCAAGGAGCTGAAAGCTGCAGGTGCAGCCTGGGCTGGAGGGAGCTCAGATTTGCACAAGGCTGCTCTGAGTGCCAGGGCTTGGATGGGGAAATGGTGGGGTGGGGTAGGGACAGAGTCTGATTGATTGTCAGCCATGACTGGTGTTGATTTTTATATCTTCAAACTGCATGAGGAGGTATTTAGTTTCAATGTCAAGTGGAGATTGCTATTAACAGGGGAAAAAAAATAAAAAAAATAAACCAGTCCTAAAAAATGTTTACTCACAGTATTTTTAAATAGAACATATTCAGTTGAACGCACTTCTGAAACCTCCCTTTTTAAACACACAAGATTTGGAAACTGAAATCAAATTATTCCCAGGTGCTTGGCTTGTTAAGGTGTTCTGGATGTTAATGGGCCCTGGGACACTGAATTCCTGCACTCAAGAGCTGAAGGCTGAACAAGTCTCTAGAGCAGTGAAATTCAGCAGCAGCCTCCAAGTTGCTGAGGATGTCAGCAGCCCCCACTGAGGCCATCCCTGCCCAGAGACCGTGGGGGAATGGGCAGACAACGAGAGCGTCCCTGGGGCTGGGGCAGCACAACTCAGAGGCAGCAGTGGCTCCAGCTGGGAAATGGAGTGTGGAATGTGGCTGGGAAAGCCCTGCCTGGGCTGTGCCAAGCAGGACACACAAGCCCTGACTCCCATCCACTAAAAAACTTTCTCAGTGAGACATTTAAAAGGAATTGCAATTGTTTGTTTCCTCTGAGTTTGACGCAGTGCAGAAATTCTGACAAGAGATTCTCAGGAGCTCAAAAGAACAAGACAGCTTTTACTAGTTATATTAGAAAAATATGGAAACTTGGAAAATGGTTTAATATGACTTTCAATGAAAAAAAAAACCACTTATCAAAGCTTTTAATTGGGACATTCCCCTTCACAAACTCTAAGCCTTTGCAGTTTTAAGTTACCCAAGATTTGCAAGAGAACAGAAATAGAAGAAATATACACAGAAAGAGAAAAACAAAAAACATATACAGAAGCACCCACACTGCTACCAAGTCCTGGATTCCAGCAGTATTCAGATGGAAATTCCAAGAGGAGGCAGGGTCAAGATGTGTGCTTGCCTTGTTGTCAGCTTGGTTTCCCTGGGCCCTTCCCCCAGGTGGGACTTGGGCTCATTTGGTCCCTCAGTAGCTGGGCTGGGGGCTGCAGAGGTGGCTGTGGAGCATTGCCTGTGCTGTGCCAGGGACTGGCAGACACTGCTGGGCTGGGAGGGAGGCTCTGGGGCGATTGGGTTCCAGAGCACAGCAGCATTGGAGTTCCAGGGCAGGGCAAGGCTGGACCTGCCCCTTCCTCCCCTGTGCCAAAATTTTTTGAGCCAACAATCTCCTCCAGTCTCTCACAACAGGGAATATTGGAGGTGAAATCCCAATTCTGTCCATGGGTGCCTGGAGGAGAAGGACAGTTCTATTCCACAGGAAGGAAAACACAGGGCTCCAGTGTTTGGAAGGCAGCTGAGAGCCTCACAAGGCCAAGGCCCGGCAGACTTGTCAATCAGGGCAGATTTTGTCTGGGAGCAGTCTTTGAACTGAAGGAATTTTGGAAGTGGAAGGCCAGTCTAGGCCATGGGCATCTGGAGAAGCAGGACAGTTCTTTCCACAGGAAGGAAAGCATGGAGCCTTCCCCAGTATTTTGGGGACAGATGGGAAGTGACCCTCATGAAACCACTGGCAGCTAGACTTGTCCTGGCAATATTCCTATTGGAACAATCTCTGGATATAGGGAAATTTGGAGGTGAAATCCCAATTCTGGCCATGGGTGCCTGGTGGAAAAGAACAGTTCTTTTCCATTGGGAAGGAAAGAGCGGAGTACCAGTGTTTCAGAAGCAGATGACAAGAGAGTCTTAATGTTCCAAGGTCAGCTGGACCAGTCAGGTGGCCCCTGGGAGGCCAAACCAGCAAGACCTGTTCCATCTTCCCTTGGTTTTGTGGGGCCCCATAGGGTCACAATGGTGCCTTGGATCCATGAGGCCCCACAGTGCCACAGTGGTGTTACATGGCTTTGCAAGTGTTCCTCAGGGGTGAAGAGATAGACGAGAATCTTGGCTTCATGATCAGAAGGCTGGATTTATTAATTCATGATATATAATACACTATGACTATACTAAAAGGAATAGAGAGAAAAGTTCAGATGCTGCTAAGCTAAGAAAAGAATAGGAATAGCAATAAACAAGAGAGCTCTCTGTGAATCTGTCCCAGAGAGCTTGGTCCTGATTGGCCCTTAATTGTAAACATGGAACATGGGCCAATCATAGGTGCACCTGCTACATTCCACAGCAGCAGATAACAATTGTTGTGGTGTGCTGTAATGTCCCATTTTAGACTTCCAGGTCACTTCCCCAGGTGTGCCTATACCTCTCTCCCTTCCCCCTTGCCCCCATGCTGAGTGAGTCCTGTCAATCCGGCTTAACATTCCAGCAAGGCATCCTGTGGTTGGTCAAGTTCAAAGGATGCCCCTCAGGCCCAGGGGTCATTGGCCTGTCTGGGTGTCATCTTCCCCTGAGACCCTGCCCCTCTCACCTGGTTGGTGGCTCACCTGTACCTCCCCTCCCCCTGGCCCCTAGCTTAAAAGGTGAATCAGACCATGCGTCCGGGATTCTGTTGGAGCAGTTGCTCACATTCAGGCCTCTGTAACCATGGAATAAACCTCTGGATATAAACCCTCCAGCAGAATCCATCTCCTTTTCCTCTTCACCATCGCCTGAAGCTTACCTCCTGAGGTAAACGGAGTTCCTAACAAGCCTGGACTTGTTCAGTGCCCAGCTGCAACCACCAGCAAGCTAAAGGTATCTCTGGGGTGATTACACCACAGTTGCTGCCTTTGGTCCAGCAGCAAGGGTCAGACTGGCCCAGGCACTATCTAACTGGTAATATTGGGATTCATATTCCAATAAACAATTGTTTACATTCTACCTCTGGGGCCTCAGCTTCCCAGAAGAGGAAAAATCCCAAAAAAACAGATTTTTATGAAAAAATGTCAGTGACATATTGGTGTCTTGTTTCCATGGGGTCCAGCAGTGTCACAATGTCCCCTCGGCTCCACAAGGCCCTGAAGTCTCACAATGGTCCCACTGATTCCATGAGGCCTTGCAGTGTCACAGTGGTCTCCATGGTTCCCCAGGCCCCACAATGTCACATGACTCCTCTGTTCCACGAGGTCTGCAATGTCACAATGGTCCTTAGGACCCTGAGGGTTTGCTGTGTCACAATGGTCTCCTTTGGCTCCAGTGTCACAATGGACCATTGATGACAGGAGGGCCTGCAATGTCACACTGGACCTTTGGTTTCAGGCAGCCCTGCAATGTCACAAAGGTTTCACGAGGCCTTACAGTATCACAATGGTCCTCTTGGTTCTGTGGGGACCTCCAGGGTCCCAGTGGTCTCACTGATTCCATGAGACCTCACAGTGACACAATGCTTTGGTTATTCCATGGGGCCTCGTAGTGTCACAATGGTCTCCATGATTCCATGGTGCCGCTCAGTGTCACAATGGTCTCCTTCATTCCATGAGGCTGTGAAGTGTCCTAATGGTCTCTCCACGGTTCCATGAGGCCCTGCAATGTCACAGTTTGGACCCTTGGCTCCGTGGAGTCTTGCAGTGTCACAATGGCCCCTTGGTTCCATGACACCTCAAAGTGTCATAATGGTCTCCACAGTCTGAGGACTCCCCGCAGTGTCACAATGGACCCTTGGTTTGATGGTGCCTCTCAGTGTCACAATGAACCCTACATTTCATGGAGCCACACAGTGTCAGGACAGTCCCCTTGGTTCCATGAGGCTCAGCAATGTCACAGTGGTCTCCATGATTGCATGAGGTCCCACAGTGTCACGGTGGTCCCTTCGTCTCACAAGGTCCCACAGTATCACATTCGTCCTTTGGTGTCACAGGCCCCCACATTGTCACTAAGGTCCCTTGGTCTCACAGGGCCTCACAGTGTCACAATGGTCCCTTGGTCTCACAAGGCCCCACAGTGTCACAATTGTCCCTTGGTTCCATGGGCCCTGTGCTGCTGCATTCCCCCCTCCCCTTCTCAGGCCACCCTGCCAGCTGAGAAATGCTCCTTGGGCCTCAACCTTGGCCAACAGCCTCTGGGCTCAGCTCGTCTGCATCTCATCACAAACACTGTCTGCTCCAGGCACTGCTGCTCCCCAACCAGCTCCTGTTTCCTTTAGGAGCAGCCCTTGGAGCTGTTTTTGTTCCCTCAGTGGCACAACATCCCTGTTCTCACACTGCCAAAGAAAGCTGTTGGTGCCAAGTGCAGCCAGGATGAGCCATTGCTGGGACTGAAGCCCCTTTCTTGGGGCCCTGCACACAGCGCTCCAAAAGGAGCCCTTGGAGCTCTCCTGGGCCAGCGATTCCCTCTGAGTGGGGCCTCTCCCAGCCGGGAACTCTCCCGTTTGCTGCACTTGGGGATCCCAAACAACGACGGAGCCTGGGCCGATCCCCCCATTCCTCCAGGCTCAACCCTTCATCCGCTGGGGAGATGCCAAAGGATCCACAGGGAGCATTTCCTGCCCTCAGGGGAATTTCTCACAGGTGCCTTGCACTGACTCTTTCTGTCTGTGTGCACACAGGAGTGCCTGTGCTGGGGAATGTGGCAGAAATGCTGCTCTCTGAGGGGTTGGAGTGCCTGGGATAGCTGAGTCAGTCAGGCCTGTAGGGAAGGTTAAATCACAAGGCCTAAATGAAGTTAAATGCTGCTGAGAGGTTTTCTTTTGCTAAGCGGTTACATTTAGTATAAGTTATGTGTCAAGTTCAGTATTGTTAAGTGTTATTCCTCTGTTAAATTGCCAAGTCATAGGTTATAGTTATGTTACATGCTGTTATACTCTGCTCTTTTGCTAAACTGTGAGGTTGAAAGTATCAGTTAAGGTTAATGTATTAATAAAGTCCTGTTAAGTTTGAGCTCTGTTAAGCTTTCAGGCCATGTTCCTTTCATCCTTGCCCTTGCTGTCCTTGTGTCACACACACACACACACACACAGAGGGACAGTTCTAGGTTTGATTGCCTGGATTCTGTTTGGTTTTGTTGTTGCTTTGTTTCCTTGGTGTGCCTGAAGTGCCCAGTCAGGAGCTGAGTGACTCTTGCCAAGGAACTTTGTGCTGCTGTCCCTTAATATTAACTCTTTTTTTTGCTGATCTCTTGCTGGGGATTTTTTCAGTGCTCTCCAGCCCTCATTCGTAAGAGGGTGAAGGAGCCCTGGCCCAGGCTCTGGCCCTGGGGGACACATGGACGCTGCCGGGGGGTCCCTGTCCCCCTGTGCCACCCCCAGGGCCCCGGCCCCCCGTCCCCAATTCAGGCTCTGGCGTCGATCTCGTGGAACATCCTCTGGGGGAGACTGCGGGGCCGGGGCCGTGGGGACCCAGGGGGACAGGGGACCCTGCTGTGCACGAGCAGGGTTGGACTGCTCTGGGGGGAGCTGTGAAGGGGGCCGGGGCAGATGACCTCCCCAGGGACCTCACACAGCCCCTGTGATGTCACACAGCCACCTGTGATGTCACAAAGCCCCTCTAAAGTCACACTGACCCTGTGATATCACACTGACCCTGTGATGTCACAGAGCCAACTCTATGTCACCCTGTGATTTCATACAGCAGTGCTCTGACATCGCAGAAGACTGATGTCACAAAGTCACCCTGTGATGTCACAATCTGGTCTGTGGTGTCACAGCCTCCTCTATGATGTTACACAGCCACCAGGTGATGTCAAAACCCACTCTCTGATGCCTCAGAGCCACCCTCTATTATGGCAGACACTGCTCTATGGCCTAACACCCTGCTCTGTGATGTCACAGCCAGCTCTGTGATGTCACAGAACCCTCAAGAACCCTCAAGAACTCAGTTCTATTGAAACACTGAAGTTTCTTGTACTTTGAAGAGATCCCTGTCAGGGACACGACAGACAAAGTGTCCCCAGGCCCCAGGCAGAGCAGAGATCTGCAGGCAGTGCTGACAGGTGGGGACAAAGAGAAGCCAGTTCTTGGTGTCCTGGAGCACAGCAGCAGGGTCTGTGCCACCAAGGCCTGGGAGGAGACATCTTTTCTTTAGGCACTGGAGCCTCCTGGCACAGCCCCAGCCAGGCTGGGCACTGTCAGCCCCTTGTCCTGCCCTCAGCATCCCCCCCTAGCCCACATCCCAGTGGCCTCAAGGATCTGCTGGAAGGAGTCCCTGGGGAGCCTTGCTCAGCAATGGCCCTGGGGGCTCCTGAATGCTCCCAGGGCCTGCCGGTGTTTGAAAGGGCTTTGGGTTTTGCTTTGGCCTTGGAAACTCTGAGAGCTTTGTGCAGTCATGGCCTCCAATTATGTGTTGTAATTAGTCCCTGCAGAGGCTTTCTCAGTAACACCACTCAGTGGGGCTCATTAATGCTTCAAGGTACTTCAGTTCTTTTAAGGTACTTGGTGTTTCCCTTTGGATATAGACTCTGGGAGAGGTTTGTGCAATCATGGCCCCAGTTATCTGCGTTAATTAGTCCCTGGAGACCTTTGTACTGACACGAAATGGGGCTCATTAATGCTTTGAGACTCAAAGTGTTGAAGGTGCTTTGGATTTTCCTTTCCACACTGTCTGAGAGGTTTTTGTGCCATCCTGGCCACGAATTCTCTCATCCAAGGAGTCCATGAGGAGCCTGTGTTGAAGAGGGACCTCATGGGAGCCATGAATGCCTGGAGACACTTTGGGTGCTTCCTCTGCCTTTGACTCCTGGCAAGGTTTGTGCAATCTCCTCCCAGGCCCTGATGTTCAAGGGCTCAACTCCAAATGCACAGTGAGGCTCATGAGGATCAAGCAAGTCCTGACAAACCCTGGCTCTGCCTTGATTTCCCTCTGCTCCAGTGTAGTTCATTAGGAGGTTTTCCTTTGACAGTTATGGAGAAATAGTTCAAAGAGCTTCCAGGAAATATGTAGTCCTATTTTAAAGGGTGTCTTTTATTGCTGTTCCTATTACACAAGAGGTGATTGCAGCATTCAGTGACTGATATTGATCCAGGGACTCTCCTAAGGAGGTCTGGCCGGCTCAGAGAAGCGGTGCCTTGAGCTCTGAGCCACTGTGGACAACCTTGCTCCACTTTCCCCAAGCCCATTGTGTCTCTCCTCACTCACCTGGAACCTGCTTTGCTTGGAGAAGTGGCTGCACACAGACAAAGAGGGATTTGCCTTCTTTGATTTTTGAAGGAATATAAAACTCCTGAGTTTCCCCATTGCAAACAGACATCCTCCTCAAGTGTCTGCCAAGCCCAAGCTGCCACCAGGAGCACTCCAGACCTGCCCTGGGCCAGCTGTAAGGGTGGATCATCATCCCAATATGCAGTGGTGCCATTGCAAGGGACTGTTGCCATGGACACTGCAATGACCACACTGCTGGGTTTGGGTGCCATGGCAACCCCCATCAGTTCAGGTTTCCTTGGAAACCAGTCCAAGGAGCCATTTCTGAAGCCAGGTTCTATGGCCACTTGCATGCAGAGCTGTTGCTTGTGAAGAGTATTATTAGTAGTTGGTTAGCTGAGAAAGGCCATGCTGACATAATGTCGCTGGTCAAGCTGAGAGAGGGAAGTCAGCAGTCAGTAAGCTGAAAGGAGAAGTCAGCAGCCGGTGACCAATGACAGGCAAGGACAGAATGCCCTTGCCGCAACATGAGGATAGGGAAGAGAGATTCTTCCTGAGAATATGTAGAAAGTATCAAAAGTAAAACCATAAGAATGCAGAAGTAGGCGTAGTTGCTGATATGTAACTAACCAATCCTGAGCTCAACTTTTGCAATATGTATGAAGCTCATTATGAACTGTATTTAACCCGCTGTATTGATCAATAAAATTAGGCCTGTGATGATCTAATTGATGTCCTGGTCTCCTTCCGTCGACAAATGGTGGAGAAAGCGGGCACTGCCGAACTTCTGCCCTTTTTTCTCAGATTAAAAGAAAAAGGGGATCATGCCATGGTCGAGGAAGTTGGGTTTGGGTCCTTGCAGCAGGGACGGTGCCGGAATTTGAAGCACCCTTGAGGTTCACAAAGGTGACTCAAGCCAATACGTGCCACTGGAGCCTGGAGAGCTGCAACAGCGCTGACTAATAGGTATGGATAGGCAAGCGGCATACGACCTCTTCGCCGCGTATTTAGAACGGCGAGGAATAAAGGGGATAGATTTAAAGAAGGAGTTACCAGGGTTATTAGCTTATGGCCATGCTAAAGGTATCTTTGCTAATCCACATACAGTTCATGAGCTAGCAGAGTGGAGGAAGTTTAGGGAAATACTGTGGGATACAATGTTAGACGATGATAAGTCAGCAAAGAAATTAGGGAAATTATGGCGGCTGATGTATAACATGTTACTTCAGCAGGTCTCTGAGAGAAAGGCAGCAGAAAGGGCGACAGAAGCTCATAAGAGGAATATAGGGTATGGTCATGAGGATGATCCCTTAGCAACTTCTGTAACTAAGATACTTACGCCTAAGAGTCCCCAGCAAAGTGGTGTGGAGGATTTTCCTATAGGCACAGTGGAACCGTCTGCACCCTTCCTGTCAGAGGGGGAGGGCGAGTCAGACGGTGGAGGTAAGAGCAAACCAGCTTTGCCTCCGTGGCCAGCTTCAGGCGGGTCGGATGGTGGGGGTGGGAGCAAGCCAGCTTCGCCTCCGCCGCCAGCTTTGCCTCCGCTGCTTCCCCCGAGCAAGCCAGCTCCAGCGGGGGGGCCACCTCCCCCGCGCGAGCCAGCTCTGCTCGAGCCAGCTCTGGTTTCACTGTTAGCTCCAGTGGGGGTCCGCTTTCCCCGCGCAAGTCAGCTTCTGCTCCACCGCCTTCCCTGTGCGAAAACTCGGTGTCTGTACTGAAGTGCCAGCAGCATAGCACCCTTAAAGAGTCAGATCCCATCCCAGGGGCACACCGTGATCTATGGAAGGAGATGGCTAAACAGAGGAGGGAAGCTTGGGCTGCTTTGGCAAAAGAAGTAATGCAAATGGGGGATGGCGAGGCGGTGGAAGTAGCTTCTAGTCTTGCATGTCCAGTTACATACACACCACAGTATGATGCACAGGGGAACCTTACGCATAATATAGCGGAATATACTCCCTTTGATTGGAAGTTGTTAACCCAGCTACGTTCTACGGTTAGTCAGTTTGGAGTAAAAAGTGAACCTGTTAGGCAAATGTTAGATTATCTTTTTAATACTCAGGTTTTATGCCCAAATGATTTAAGAGGAATAGTTCGGTTGATATTTACTCAGCATCAGCAGTTATTGTTTAATGCACATTGGCAAGCTCTGGTTTATGAGTCAGTTGCTGTACAACGAGCCCAGGGAGACCCACTACATGGAGTAACAGTAGAGGAGCTGATGGGCTTAGGGGCATATTTGCGTACAGAGGCACAGATGATATTGGGAGCAGATATACTTAGAGAGTCTATGCGGTTAGTGCGTGCTGCAATAGATATGGTTAAAGAGCCAGGAGGGTTGCTGGCTTATATGGGCATTAAACAAGGTAGAGAAGAATCATTTGGAAATTTTATCGATAGAGCAGCTGCTGCTATAGATCGGGCTGGTGTTGCAGAATACATGAGGGGGGCGCGATTGAAGCAGTGTGCCTTGCAAAATAGCAATCCAGCAACACAAAGAGTGTTAGCTACTTTAGGGAGGAATTGGACCATTGAGGAAGCGTTAGAGCGAATGGCATTAATGCCAACAGCGTCGCAGGCATATATAGCAGAAGCCTTAAAGGAATTAGGATTAGGGTTACAAAAGCAAGCAGAGTCTACTCAGAATCAGGTGTTAGCTGCTCTTGCTCCTCTCCGAAGCGGCTCACTGGCATTCATGCAAGGAGTTTCGAGACCATTCCTGAAGTGTTACCGATACGGCAACGAAGGACACACACGCCGAACATGCCGAGCGACTGGCATATGGTGTCAACACTGCCGATCTAGTTCCCACAATTCTATGGCTTGTAGGCGCTGGTCGAGAAATGATCGGCGGAGCGCGAATCACGGGGGCCGCGCCCAGACACAAGTTGCCGCCGTGACATCGGAGACACCAGCTACTGCCGTGACATCGCTGCCACCTCCTGTCTGCAACCCGCAACAGCAGGGAGCCTCGGTTTGGACTTACCAGCAGCAGTAGACGTCACGCTAATGAAGAACCGGCCTGAGAGGATACCAACTGGAGTAAAGGGTCCTCTTATATTAAATGGACAAACATGTGGAGCATTATTACTAGGACGCTCTTCCACAACTATGTTGGGATTATTTGTTTTGACTGCTGTTATTGATGCAGACTTTACAGGGGAAATACAAATCATGGTTTACACCCTTTATCCTCCGATTAAAATAACAAAAGGACAACGCATCACACAATTGGTACCACTATCACAAATGACATCGGGAATACAATCATTTACTGGGCAAACACGGAATGAGAAGGGTTTTGGCTCTTCTGATGTTACACTTTTGACTGTGGATTTACAAAATAGACCAAAGCAAAAAGTTGAAATTACCTATGGGCATCAAAGCATAACCCTTTATGGATTATTGGATACAGGAGCAGATACCAGCATCATTTCTCCAGAAGCGTGGCCACAACATTGGCCTCTATTTCCATCATCAAACATGCTCATAGGAGTAGGAGGATTTACATTGGCAAGCAGATCGCCGTCTTTGTCTGTGTGCATTGAGAATCAACAAGTATCTCCTGTGTTTTCAATTGTTCAACTGCCTCCTACAGTTTCCTGTTTAATTGGAAGGGACATTTTAACACAATTGGGAGTGGTGTTAACTAATCATCACCCTTTGGGGTAATTGCCATTGCTTGGACTTTCCCCATTCCACTCACCTTGAAGACGGACACACCGGTGGTGGTTAAGCAATGGCCATTAAAAGGGGAAAGCCTTATGCACGCTCATGAATTGGTACAGGAACAGTATACAAAGGGACATCTACGGATTTCCACGAGCCCTTGGAATACACCTTTTTTTGTAATCAAGAAGAAATCAGGGAAATATCGTTTGATACATGATTTGAGGGCTGTAAATGACCAAATCGAACCAATGGGGGCCTTACAGCCTGGTCTTCCAAATCCAGCTATGATCCCAGAACACTGGCCACTTTTAATTATTGACCTAAAGGATTGTTTTTTCACTATTGGCCTGCATCCTGATGATATGAAGAGATTTGCTTTTACTTTACCCGCAATAAATCGTGGAGAACCGGATAAAAGATTTGAATGGACGTCTCTTCCGCAAGGCATGCGCAATTCCCCGACTTTATGTCAGCTTTATGTTGATGCTGCATTACAGCCATTACGTCGCAAATGGTCAGTAACTATAATATATCATTACATGGACAATATTTTGTTTGCACAGCAACAACCATTTTCCTCTTTGCAGACTGACAGCATTCAAAATACTCTTGCTGCATATTCACTTGTTATTGGTACAGAGAAAATTCAGACTACAAAGCCCTGGAAATATTTGGGATGGACTTTGATGGATCAAATAGTAATACCTCAAAAATTGGAATTACAATTGGATATTAAGACTCTACATGATGCACAGAAGTTGCTGGGAGACTTACAGTGGCTGAAGCCCATTGTGGGAATACCAAATCATTTATTAGAAACCCTACGGCCTTTGTTAAAAGGCGTTGACCCTACTACTCCTGTATACCTGCCAAAGGAGCACCGTCTTGCCTTGCAGCAAATTAGTAACTGTGTACAGCAAGGGTATGTGTCTCGTCGACAACTCGACCACCCCATTGACCTTACCATCTGGAATAGCCCTTGCCACTTGCTTGGTGTTCTCTCTCAACAACAAAAGAAAACGGGGGAGATACGGGTGTTGGAATGGTTATCACCACCACTGCAGCATAAGAAAACAATATCTTCAAAAATTGAACAATTGGCTGCATTAATCAAAAAGGGGCATCTCAGAATTCTTGAAGTGGATGGTAGAGAACCTGCTACCATTAGATTGCCTATGGAAAAAGAAACCTTGGACTGGTACTTGATTAATTCGAAGGATTTACAGGAAGCATTATTGACATTGTCTGCTAAAGTAGAGACCAGCAAATTAGTGCCTAGAGTTTTGCAATGGATGACAGAATGGAACTGGATCACTCGACCTTTGAGAGAAGAACACCCTATAGAAGGAGCTATTACAGCTTTTACAGATGCAGGAAAGAAATCAAGGCGTGCTGCTGTCACCTGGCAAGAAAAAGGACAATGGAAGCATCAACTCCTCACAGCAGACCCTGCAGATAGCTTACAAACTTTGGAATTGTTAGCAGTAGTATGGACAGTGTCCAACTTACAGGAGCCTTTAAATGTGGTCACAGACTCTATGTATGTTGCAGGAGTAGTCAAACGAATAGAGGAAGCAGCAATTAAGGAAGTGAATAATATACGATTGTATGAGTTACTGATACAGTTAAGGAAGGCTTTAAGAGAGAGAAATGCAGCGTATTCTGTGATTCATATTAGGAGTCATAAGTGGTCTGAAGGTTTAGGAGAAGGGAATGAACGTGCAGATAAATTGGTTACCCTACCCATTGATAATTCTTGTCCTATTGATAAGCACACATTGGCCAGAGAAGCACATAGTAGATATCATCAAAATGCAAGAGGTTTAGCAAAACACTTTGAGCTGAGTTTGTCAGAAGCCAAGGCCATTGTCAGAGCATGTCCAACATGTAGTTATCATAATGGTGGAATAGGTCTAGGCATCGGGGTTAATCCTCGAGGTTTAGAAATAAATGAGAAATGGCAAATGGATGTTACACACATAGCCAGATTTGGTAAAGTCAAACATGTGCACGTCACTATAGATACATATAGTCATTACATATGGGCTACGGCTCAGGCAGGAGAGAAAGCTATACACGTTATCAGACACCTGTTAAGTTGTTTCGCTGTTATGGGAGTTCCAAAGAGTATCAAAACGGATAATGGTCCAGCTTATGTAAGTGCTAGGGTTCAGAAATTTTTGAATCAGTGGTCTGTTAAGCACGTGACAGGTATTCCACATTCTCCTTCTGGACAGGCAATAGTGGAAAGAGCAAACGGTACCCTTAAGCAGTATATTGAGAAACATCAAGATTTGGTAGATCCACAAGCATGTTTGGCTAAGGTTTTGTATGTGATTAACCATTTATGTATTTTTGGGGAAGATGATACCCCCAATGCAATGAAACATCATCCAAGGTCAGGTCAGGAAAATACTAAGGAAACAGAGGTCTGGGTTAAGTATAAGAACCCGAGTACAGGGTTATGGGAAAAACCTGCAAAAGTATTATATTGGGGTCGGGGGTATCTTTGTGTTTCCTCACCTACAGGGCCTTTGTGGGTGCCTGCTAAGTGGACTAAACCTGTTTTTGATGCAGCCTCTGGCAGACCGCCTTACGGAGGAGGACACGGAGCGACTGGGGAAGAAACTGCTTCTAGTCCTACAACCGCTACTGTTACAATTGAATGGGTAATTGGAAGCGGTGGACAGAGCACTGAAACATCACTATCGGACAGCCCAGGAGTTGATTGGTTTTATTGACTCATTGTCAACTTTTCGCTTAACAAATCCAGCGAAAGAACATTGCCTTGACTGTCACAATCCACATTGTGCTGCCTGGATAGCCCTACGTTGTGGGGGTTGTGAAAGAACTTTTTGGATAGAACAATCATTATTGTGGGATTTGTGGTGTCACACTTGTGAACACGAGCACACTTGGGGTAAAAGCTGGCAAGATGAATTAAGGAGACAAACAGGGCAAAACGCATATATAGCTTTAAATCTTTATGAGTCTCCTGAACAGAAAATTCTTGCTTATTATCGATGGGAGGTACAATGTATTGTAAATAGAATTAAGGTTCAAAGTAAATCACGTATAGTTTCTATAAGGTGTAGAAAATTAGTGCCTTTAACACAGCATTCAATTGTAGGACCCTTCAAAGGGGATCCTGATAGAGCATTAGATTGCTGCATTGACAAGTTGCAAAAATTGAGTTTGCAAGTGGCAGGACCAGTAAAATCAGGAGCAGCAAGATTGAAGACAGATAAGAAAAAGGAGGCAAAAAGGGAACGATCTCATTTGAGCAAGGGTATCAGTGATTGCTAATTAATTTTCTATGATTAAGACAATTTTACAGTTATGGGACCCTCAGGAGGATATAATTGTTGAAGAAGATAATGAACAGGAACTACGGTTACGAAATAAGATACACCTTGTATTAAAGAAAGAGCTTGAACTATTAGCCTCATATAGTAAAAAAGCTGAAGAGGCTTTGCGATCACCACCATTGAATTGGTTGCATTGGGTTGAAGAACCAGACTTTTATACTGGTCCTTACTTACATTCACTTCCTTGTTATGTTTGTAAAAGGGATAATGATAAGTGCTATGCATGGGTAGCTTTGCATTGTGCAGATTGTAATCAGGTTTATTGGTATTCACAGAGATCAATAGACTATTTATGGTGTGCACCTTGTTTTGGAAAGTGGATTCGAAATTTTATCTGGGTTAGAGCTCTTGAACAAAGTACTGGCCTGCCAGGACGGACAGGATTACAGCTTTTTGAGAGTGCAGAACAAGTGGTTATAGCATATCTTAGGTGGAGGTTACAGGAAATACTTAGAATATTTGAAATTAATAAAGCCTCACGCATTATAGCAGCTTGCTGTAAAGCTGATTTGCCTTCAAACTTACCTCATGCTATACCTGTGAGCAAGGATGCTGATTTAGAATTAGATCAGTATATTCAAAAATTGACTCAGCCTTACAATAGACAATCTAGCAAACCAGGGAAAAGACAGCGAAGAAAGGAAAAACAAAGCAAGCAGAAGGAAAAATGAGGTTTGTTCTTGTTATACTGCTCAATGCTGTAGCAAGTGAAGCAGTAGGAATAACACACTTTAGTCAACCAAGAGAAAATTTATGGGTGACACTTGCTAATCAAACTAACCAATCATCACTTTGTCTTAGTCTTGGAGGAGTCACTAATCCATTTCGAACATGCCTGGTGGGACTTCCGGTATGGTCTCCTGGAGAATTTTGCAGTTTGATAAACAATCAGACCTTATGTATGTCTAACATATCAAAGATCACATTGCCAGTGCAACAAGGGTATACTGCAAGTCAGAGTGATGGCTATCGTCAATGCTTACTAATCCAATCACTTAACACCTCTTTGCATTCTCCTCCTGCGGAATTAGATCTTTTTGGAAGTACAAACGCCAGTATGTCTAACACTACAGCTGGCAGATGGCTTAGCTTCAAATTTTCGGGTGCTAAAAATTTAAACCAACCTAAAGAAACATGGGCCACCCGAGATTCATCCCTGAATGTGAGTGAATTCTCTCCACAGCATTACAGTCAATGTAACGGCACAAATATCACAGCACCATTGAAATTACCCACAGGAATATTTTTGATTTGTGGAGACAGGGCATGGAATGGTATACCAGCTAAACCACAGGGTGGACCCTGTTATTTGGGGAAATTGTCATTGTTTCACCCTAATGTATCCTTGCTAATGCAGCTGAGTCAAAATTCAAACAGGAAAAGACATAGCATACATGACTTAGACTGCAGCCAGATAGGAGATCCACAGTTTTGGGGTACATTCAAACAGGTGGTAGTTTCAACTATCTTGCCAGGAGGATCTGCCAATAAAGCTATGAATTTAGCAAAACAATTAGGATGCTGGGCAAAGGATGAGCTGAACAAGACATCACACATTTTAGACATGCTAACCGCAGATGTGCAGAGTGTTAACCATGCTGTTTTGCAAAATAGAGCTGCTGTAGATTTTTTGCTCTTAGCACAAGGGCATGGATGTGAAGAGTTCGAGGCAATGTGTTGCATGAATCTGTCTGATCATTCGGTGTCCATTCACACTAAGATAAAAGAACTGCAACAGGGACTTCACAATCTCAAGGAAGAAGAAGGTTTAGGAATTGACGAATGGCTTAAAAGCTTAGGACTTGGGCCATGGTTGAGGAACCTTGTGATCTATGCTATAGGACTGCTGTGTGTAATTTTACTGTTTTTGCTTATTTTGCCTTGTATTTTTAATTGTATTCAAAACATGGTCAGTCGTACAATAGCAAAAACCTGGCAAACTAATCTCCTTGCTCAAGAAGAAAACGGGGGAAATGTGGAGAGATTTATTAATAGTTGGTTAGCTGAGAAAGGCCATGCTGACATAATGCTGCTGGTTAAGCTGAGAGAGGGAAGTCCGCAGTCAGTAAGCTGAAAGGAGAAGTCAACAGTCAGTGACCAATGACAGGCAAGGACAGAATGCCCTTGCCGGAACATGAGGATCGGGAAGAGAGATTCTTCCTGAGAATATGTAGAAAGTATCAAAAGTATAACCATAAGAATGTAGAAGTAGGCGTAGTTGCTGATATGTAACTAACCAATCCTGAGCTCAACTTTTGCAATATGTATGAAGCTCATTATGAACTGTATTTAACCCGCTGTATTGATCAATAAAATTGGGCCTGTGATGATCTAATTGATGTCCTGGTCTCCTTCTGTTGACACCAAGCCACATTCAGGCTCCTTCCATCTTGAGTCTCCAGGGCATGATGCTCCAAGATAGCCTGGCATTGCCATTTTGGACCATCGTGGAAAGTCTGAGAAAGGCAGGTTTGAGGGGAGGTCCCAAGTTAGGAGTGACCAACGGATTGAGTTTTTGACACACTGCTTGCTGGTGAAGAGTCTCAAGGATGGTGTGAAAGATGGAGAGCATGTGGGGTGCAACGTGGTTCCTTTTGATCAAAACGTTGCACAATTTAACTCCCTCTGAGTCCCAAAATTCAGTGGTGTGGATTTCATCAGGAGAGGTGTCTGGAAAATTTTTAACGATCCACCTCATGATTGATTTCAATTCGTTCTTTGAAAATATTATGTCATGATCAGTGAGAATTAAAGCACCCCTATTCGCTCCTTTCTACTTTGGACATCTGGCTGCCCAGTTTTCTCCTGTTCTGCCTTATGTGAGAGGGCCACCAGAACACCCAAAATCAGTTATGGGACATGGGTGCATATTGTAAATACACAGTGGCAAAATAGGCAAGAAATGTCTTGCATTTCCCCAAACCCACCTGCAATCCTATGCAGGTGAAACCATTGTTGTCCCTGCAGATCCTGGGTAAGGTCTTTTGAAGCAACGATGAATCCACTGGGCTCAGCACAATCCAAAATCCCAGCGGGCACTGGCCTATCCATCAGCTAACCCCAGCTGACGTGACTGACACAGGGAGCCCTGAATGTCATGGTCCCTGTTTGGACACCAAAAGTCACAGTGAAGGTGGCTATGACAAACCTCTCTTGTTCCCTAACTTCAGGGCAAGGGTGGTGAAAATTAAAAGGAGCAGGTTCGATGCAGTTGCCCAAAAAGAACTTTAGTAACAGGGTGAAAAACAATTAACACGGAGAAGTCAAGCTCAGTGCAAGGGGTAGGATTCAAAGACCCGAGACAAAGGGGAAGCAACAGCATATACACTTCGGGGTAGAACACTCTAGAACAATAAACGTATAGGGGAAACAAGTAACCAGTAGGGGAATAGAACTTGGACAAGCTAGCATAACAATACTAAAGGCTTATGGGGAAATTCTCAAGCTCACCTGAAGTTAAACTAATGATTCCCAGGGCTTGACACTAATGCCCAGTTTTTTCCGTGTAAAATCTGGCTGACGCTGAGTTACAACTGGGCTAACTCCCACACCACTACTTTGCCTGGCCCCTTGGGACCATGCAGCCCAACAGAGCCACAATGATGTCCTTGGTTCCATGAGGCCCCACAGTGTCTCAATGGTCCCTTGGATCCATGGTGCTCTGCAGTGTTGCAATGGCCCCTTCATTTCACAAGTCTCCCAAGTGTCATATTGGTCTCCTTAGGAAGGAAACTACGGAGCCCTCATGTTTCAGGAGCTGATGAACAGCAACCACCAGAGGTCAAGGCAAGCCTGACCTGTCTGTCCTGGCAGGTTTGCTTGGAGCAACCCTTGGATATTTGAAATGATGAATGTGGAGTCCTAACTTAAAACATTTGTGCCTGGACAAAAGTAATGGGGTCTTTTTTTCATAAAAAGAAAAGCAGAAAGCCCTTTCCAGTGCTTGGAAAACAGGTGAGTGCTGCCCCTCAGGAGTCAAAGACCAGCCAGACTTGTCTGTCCATGCAACTTTTGTCTGGGAGCAATCCTTGGATACACAGAAATTTCGAGGTGGAATCCTAATTTTTTCCATGGATGCCTGGGAAAAATGGACAGTTCTTTTCCATAAAAAGAAAAGCCCAAAGTCCCAGTGTTTCAGTGGCAGATGGGAGTGGCTTTCCACATTCCAAGGTCTGCCAGATCTGTCAGGTGACCCCTGGGAGACCAAGGCAGCCATACCTATTTCATGTTCACTTGGTTCCACAGGGCCCTGCAGTGTCACAATGGTTCTCTTGCTTCCATGATGTCCTCAGGTGTCATGATGGTCCCTTGGTTACAAAAGTCCTTAAGGATCCTAATGGTCTCTATGGTTCCACAAGGCCCCACAGTGTTGTAATGGTCTGTTGGCTCTATGAAGCCTCGCTGTGTCCAATGGCCCCTTGGTTCCATTGGGGTCCAGTAGTGCAAGATTGATTCACTTGGTTCCAACACTTCCCATAGTGTCACAATGGCCCCTTACTTCCATAAGGCCCTGCAGGGTCACAATACTGTCTCCATGATTCCATGGGGCCTTGCAATGCCACAACGCTCTCCGTAGATCCACAGCACCCTCCAGGATCACAATGGGCCTTTGGCTCCACAAGGCCTTGAAATGCAGCAATGGCCTCTTGGTTCCACAAAGCCCTCCTGCTTCACACTGGTCCCTTGTGACCATGTCGCCCAACAGAGCCAAAAAGATGTCCTTGGTTCCACAAGGCCCCACAGTGTCACAGTGGCCCCTTGGATCCATGGTATCCACAGTGTTACAATGTTTCCCTTGGTTCCACAAGTTCCTACAGTGTAACAGGTTCCACAAGGGCCTGCAGTGCTTCCATGGCCTATTGGTTCCACAATGCTCCGCAGTGTCACAATGGTCTCCACAGGAACGAAACAATTGAGCCCCAGTGGTGCAGGGGCAGATGAGAGGCAGTCACCAGAGGCCAAGTCTAGCCAGACTTGTCTGTATGGGCAGTTTTTGTCTGGGAGTAACCCTTGGCTATAGAGAATTTTAGATGCAGAATTCCCATTTTGGCCATAGGTGCCTAGACAAGAATGACAGTTCTTTCACATAGGAATAAAACATAGAGCCCCAGCGCTTCATGGCCAGATGGGAAGTGGCCCTTGACATGTCAAATTCAGTGGGACCTGTCAGACAGTCCCCAGGAGTCCAAACCAGGCAGACCTGTTCCATTTTCCATTGACTGCATGGGTCCTAACACTGTCACAATATTCTCCTAGATTCCATGAGGTCTGGCAATGTCACAATGGCTTCTTGGTTTCATGAGCCCCAACAGAGTCACAAGGGTCCGTTGGCCCCATGCAGCCTCGCTGTGAAACAATGGCTCCTTTTTTCTATTTAAATTAATCACAATCAAACCACAGTTTGATGGTTGATCCTTCCTTCCATAGGGCCCATTATTTCCACAATGGTCTCCTTGATTCCATGATTCCTGGATTCCACAGTCTCAAAATAATTTCCTTGGACCTCCATTGTAACAACTGACCCATAGTTCCATGAGGTTCCGTAGTGTCACCGTGGTCGCTGTCAGAGGCTGGATGAGATCGATGTCCCGAGACACCTTGGGATGCTCAGAATGCCTGTGTAGGGCAAGGGGCCAGGGGAGGGTCAGGATTGGTTTGTGGTGGGACAGAACCCCGCCCCAGCCCTGGCCTGGCAGAGCTGTCAATCACATAGCAAATGCTGTGCTAACCCCTCTCTGATTGGCTGAGCTGTCAATCAATCACACACCAGCATCTGGTGCCACCCTGGCTCTGATTGGACAAGCACCTGGCAGTCCCACCCCAGGGGCACGCCCATGAAGGCCCAGGGGGTTAAAAACCAGAGCAGGAGGCCAGCCCATGGTCTGGATCCTGCCTTCTCCTGGGGTTTGTCTGTTAGCGATGCTGGAACCCCAGCAGCTGGTACATATGTGTGTGTCTTTCTCTGGATCTTCTGTCTTTCTGTTGTTCTCTATTCCTTCTCCTTCTAATCCTACTTACCTGGAACATTTTTGGTAACTTCACATGTTGAGGGTTAAAGGTTTTTAGGTTAAATGTGTGGGAATCCAGGGCACAGGGAATATTTCTGTGTCTGCTCTGAGGCATTCTGACCACCAGAGAAACACTGCCTTTAATCTTCGCCCATGGAGAGGACTTCCAGGACTTTGAGACAGATTAGAATTTACCAAAGTGTGAAATAGATTAGAGGGTAGTATAGCATGTTCCTTTTGGGTGCGAAATTTAGGTTTTGGGATTTTTAATATGATGTAGATAGGAAGCAAGATGGAGGAATTTGGACGTAGTCCTTGTCTTCTTCTTCATCTACTCCATTTTCTGCAGTATTTGTGGCAGAGGGTGATTGGTCAAGGAAAGCACAGTGCAGAGCTTATGTGGACAGTCAAGGGATGAGTAATTGGTAGATAAGTAGAAATAATGTATGTTTTAAGAGTTAATTGGGTGAGACAACTTTAAAAGACGTTGAAACCGTACATTTTGGAGCCATTTTGAGGTGTTTGTCCAGGATGCTGAGCCTGGTATGCACAGCATGCAAAACTTTAGAGAAGATAACAATAAACAGGAAGCCGAAGACCAAGAAAGTCTTATGTATCTTCTTTTACCTGGCACAGAATTGCTGCAGGAGGGTTTCCCACATCCAGAGAGCCCCCAGAAAGGCCCAGCATAAAACAACCATCAATAACTGGAACCATGACAATATTTATAAAAGGTTGTTTTTTCCATAAGGTTGTTTAATGAGGATGTTGTCTTAATTGGCCAATCATGTGAAATGTGTTGATTAAAGGACCAGTGAGGTCCACCTGTAGCAAAGCAAGGTATAAAAGAAGAGGATTGAATAAACAGGTGGCTTTTAGCCCTTAGCCTTCTGATCTGAGTCTGTGTCATCTCTGATTCAATGGTGATGTTTGGGCATCTGTGGGGGCTATTGGGAATCCTTTTTGCATGTTGTGACCCAACAGGAGTTTCCCTAATAGATTTTTCCTGAAGCTCCCACTGTGCCCATGACAGGAACCCCTGTGAGTGTCTGGGACATCCCGGCTCTTTGGCAGCCTGGGAACTCCTGGGATTTCACCATAGAGCCCCCGTGAGTGTCTGTGACAGATTGGTTCCTTTGCAGCCCAAGGTCCCCTGGGATGTCACCATGGAATGGCTGTGACTGCCTCTGACCACACGGCCCTTTACAGTCCCCAGAAATGCCTGGCAGGTGTCCATGGAGCCCCTGTCTCTGCCTGTGACATTCCAGCTGTGGAACAGCCTGGAGACTCTTGGAAAGTCCCCATGGAACCCCTCTGAGGGCCTGTGACAAATCTGATCCTTAGCAGGCAATGATCACCAGACTCCTGCTGCTATGGTCAGTTTCCATGGCAACCATCACCAGCCCCCTATTGCTATGGTCAGTTTCCATGGCAACCATCACCAGCCCCCTGTTGCTATGGTCAGTCCCTGTGCAGCTCCATGGAGACCCCATGCCAGGGGTGGTTGCCATGGACACCAGCTCAGGTCTGCAGCCAGAGCCTGTTGCCATGGCAGCCATTGGCAGCCCCATCCCCAGTCTCATGGGATCCCAGAACCACAGAATTGGCTGAACTGGAATGGGCCCATCAGGATCCTCCAGTCCAACTGTTGACCCTGCACAGGACACCCCAACAATGCCAGCCTGGGCCTGGCAACGCTGTCCAAACGCTGCTGGAGCTCAGAGAGCCCTGGAGCTGGGACCATTCCCTGGAGAGCCTGGGCAGGGCCCCAGCAGCCTCTGGGCAAAAACCTTTTCTTGACATCCAACCTGAGCCTGCCCCGACTCAGCTGCAGCCGTTCCCTCCACTCCTGTCCCTGGGCACCAGAGGGAAGAGGTTCCCACAGCCCCAGCCAGGGACCCGCTCCCAAGGCTGTTGCCATGGCCACCAGGGCTGGGACCAGCTAGGATGTTCGGCTTCCATGGGCTGCTCTTCAGGAATGGGATTCCTGAATTTCCTGCTCCCACTAAAACCGCGCTGACCTGCTGGCCTCCCACCTCTTGTGGAAAGCACAAAAGGCAAAGATCCCGGGCTGGGATAAGAACAATTTATTGGGAACAGCAGCAAGATAAGGAACAAACAAGAACAGAAAAAATACTGGTAACAGAAGGAATAAAATAAAGGGAAAACTACAACACAACTGACTGTCTCTTGCTTCCCACTGCCTGGAAAGGACACCCTTCTCCTCAAGGGAGAGAGAGAAAGAGAGATAGAGTCCCTTTCCTGCCCCTGACAGTGTCCTGAGGTGGGAGAGAATGTAATGACATGGCCATGCCGAGACCCTCATGTGGTTCTTCAGAGCCAAATCATGTCCATTGGCAGGGGCAGGAAAAGGTACAAGTGTTTTCCTGGCATGGATCATGGGGAACATGGATCACCAGGGCTCTGCTTAATATGGGTCCTCCATGGGAGTTGAAGCTGGAGCAGTGCACAAAGCTCCTCCTGTAGTTGGGGTATTAGCAGGGCTTACTTTACCGGTGCCTCTTTTGGTGTCTGGTCAAGTGAGAGCTGCTGGAGAAGCTCTTCCCACACGGGGAACACTTCTAGGGCCTCTCCCCTGTGTGGACGCGCTGGTGGCTAACAAGGTTGGAGCTGGGCTTGAAGCCCTTCCCGTAGTTGGGGCAGAGGAAGGGTCTCTCCTCTTAGTGAATCTGCTGGTGCCGGAGCAGATGGGAGCTGTTGTGTGGGAAACCTCTTCCCACACTCAGGACACTCATAGGGCCTCTCCCCAGTGTGGATGTGTTGGTGCCTGATGAGGGCAGAGCTGCAGCTGAAGCCCTTCCCTCATTCCCCACACTCGTAGGCCCGTTCCCTGGTGTGGATCATCTGGTGGCTGATCAGGGTGCTGCTCTGCCTAAAGCTCTTCCCACACTCCAAGCACTTGTGGGGCTTCTCCCCATCATGAAGCTGCTCATGGACCACCAGCTCTGAGCTCTGGCTGAAGCTCTGTCCACCTTCCTGGCTCAGGGTGGGTCTTTCCTCCTCAGAGCACCCTGGGATGGGTTTGCAGCCCCTCCTCCTGTGGGATCTCTGGGGATTTTCCTCCCCATTAGAATTCTGCACTATGGAGTCACTCAAACCAGCCTCTTCCATGAGTTTCTGCCAAGGAGATTTTTCCTCCCTGGTCTCCATCCTTAACTTTTTGTCTTGGGGAGGAAGGACAAGGATATGATGGGATTTGCCTGTGTGCCAGAGGGAAAGGGAAGGAGATTCTCCCAGTGCATCCCGGTAAGGGTGGCATTGGCACCAGGGTTGTCCTGCAGCCGGGGGCAGTGCTGGGCTGGGAGATGGAGCCCGAGAGAGGGGGAAAGGGGCACTGATTTCCTCCTCACCTGCCTGGGTATCCCAGGGCTTCTTCCTCTTCCTCGCCTCCTCCTCCATCCAATCAAGGTTTGGGAATGGGAAATCCTGGTTTGGGAAGAAAACAAGGGGTAAACACATGGTCTTCTTTACTGGTTTGAATGCAAACCAGGGGCAAAATCTAAGCCAGAACTACAATTTAATAGGAAAATGAAGATCAAGGCAATGATACAGAAACACTGCCTTAAACTGACAGAGTTAGGATATAACCTGACACCCTGTGCATCAGGGTGTTGGCAGCAGTCCCATTAAATGGTGGCTGCAGTCCTGTTGGAGTGATGAACGCGATTCTGTCAGAGCAGTGATCCTGTAGAAGCCTCTGGTCTTCCTCTGAAAGTCCAGTGGTGGTTATGGAGCTCTTGTCCTCTGGGAATCCAGCAGGTAAGCTGCTCCTGGTGTTGCAAGGCTCAGCTTATATGCAGGTAGGAATGCTTGGTTCCTCCCCCTGGGCGGACCATCCCACAATGGGATGATGGAATTTTATCAGTCCTGCAGTGACACTCAATGGCCCATTCACAGAAGATATCTCCCTTGGAGGGCGTCATCAGGGGTGAGTCATGGAAGAGATAAAGAACACTGCCCCACCTGTTTATAACAGTTGATGAAGATGTTGCCCGATTGATAAATGACACAAAACTCGGATAAGTTTTGTGGGTGCTTTATTAAGGGCCCGGGGAACTGGGGGACTCACGTCCCAAAGTCCGAGCCCCCAAATTCACGTATGGGTGCTTCCCTCTTATACATGCGATTCATAACAAAGTCTCCAAGGAACAGTTTCCCCGTTCCCCTTGCCTAGCCTCCAAGAAACAGTTCCACGTTCCCCTTGCCTGGTCACAGACCCCTTGTGATACATTCCTTGGTTCACAAACAAGATCATTAATCCTCTGCTTATCTTATTCTAAGAGCATTGTATGTTGCCTCTAGACAGGTTAGCATTCTTACTTTCTTGCACTAGTTTAATTATTATTAAATCTCTAAGACTACCTGCTAGGTAACACACAAAACCCAACACACACTTTCAACGGCTACAAAACTACTTTTTAACAAACCAGTTCACACACAACTCACTATAATTAAATATTTTGCTAAATTTCATTTCTTTTCCAACATTTCCCCCCTTTTGAGCATCCTTCAGTCCTGCTGCAAGGATGCTCAATCAACAGTATTGACAGTAACATCTTCATAACGAGGTGGGGAGTGTTCCTCATTCTGCCGCCCGCGGGTCATTGCCTTCAGCTACCGGAGAGGTCGCCTCTTTTCCTTTTCGATCACACCTAAGAGGCATCTATATACAATCCATATAGTCACTAAAAATACTAAAAACATTAGTACATACTGTATAGCAGACGTAATCCAGCCAGACAGGTGAAGCCCCAAAGAATCAAATACTGCTCCTATCCAATTATGCTGTGCTTCCCTTTCAATTTCCTTGGTTTTTGTTTCCACTTCTGCCAGTTGAGAAATATCTTTCTCAACTTCAAGTGTAACATTTGGAATGTGTACACAGCAATGATCTATTCTCCTACTCAGGTAACCACAAACTCCATGTTCCTTTAACAGTAGCAAATCCAATGCCATTCTGTTTTGTAGGGCCATTCTTGATGTAGCTTGCAATTGCAAATTTAGATCTTTAAATCCCTTCTTAGTAGCTGCTGCCAACCTTTCTCTCTGTCCTAACAAATTGTTGAGCATTTCCCTGTTTCGATATGTCGCTACCGGAGGGAATAATGACTCCAATATCCATCCAAATTGCACTCCTGAGCCAGGTTCATGCCACTGCTCCTCTAGGGATTCTTCCCTCTTTCTGAGTCCTTTCCTTTGGATCAATCTATTCTGTTTCCAGTATGGACACAATGTGGGAACCCCTAGGGTGATTTGTGTTACTGATCCATCTAGAGGTAAATGTGTGGTCCACTGTCCGTGTCCCAACACCCAGACTAGATTTCCAGGGCTATGCACAGTAGTATATCTGCAATCTATAGGCCCATCCATGGACTCTCTGCTAACCGTGTGATCATACCCCCTACACTCGCATCCCCACTTTAATGCCATTTTCACCGGTACCAATCCAATTCGGTCTTCCGGTGTATCACATGTAAAAACCTCAGTACAATTCCAATCCTCTTTCTGTGGTCTGAACTCTCGGGAAGATGTAGACGTGATAAGGGCCCTATAATGTGACTGATTCTTTACTCCTGACCATTGGATGCACCATTGTACTTCCCCAAGGTAATTATAGTGTTCCAAAAGACTAGGTCCCCATAATGTCTTCCAACTATTCCAGGTGTCAAAATTCTGTGTGACATTCTGACAACTCATCTCGTTTTGTTGGGATTTCGTTCTTATTCATACTGTATTGCATGGCTCATCTATTGGGGTTGCAATTAAACACCTCCTGGTATTTTGAATCCAACCATAATGATTGGATTTCTTTTCACATTCCTCTCTAGTCATAGCCCGAGTGGTCATACACAAATCCCTCCATACATCTACTGGTTTGGGAACTGACTGGCAGGACCATGAAACATTCTTGAATGTTTCAGGCATTTTGGTTACTGGTATTATTCCCCAGGGAATTGGTTCACCTGCAGCCTGTGGCAATGGCAGGCAAGCTGTTATTTTAGTCACATTTTGCATGATCCCAAAATCTCTGATTAATCCTACCACTAAATTTTCCTGCTCAGTATTTCGTTCTATTGTATCATTAACCTCCTGTCTACTCCTACCGTATCTCTGTAAGGATAACATCATTCTGTCATGCCTCCACCATGCATTTCCTATTCTAGGATTAGTGACACTCGACCACCCACAACCTTTGCCTTCCTTTCCCCACCAATTGGTCCCGTCCTCTATTCTGTCCCAGGTCAGTTCCCTATTTTGCTTCCACCATTTGACCCAAAGGTTCCTTTGATATCTTGATCTTACTAGGAAGGAACAATTTATTCTGAGAGGTGGCCCATCCCACATGTCCACTGCCATTGATACTGGATTAACCTTTATGTTTTCAGCACGATCCCCTGTCCATGGCAAAACCCTCATACTCACTCTTTTGTAATCAAAACTATCCCGTATTTTGACCAAACATGTATATTCTCCCGTATCGTTTGTGGTTACCTTGGTAAGATTCAGTACCGTGTTTCCTTGTTGTTTATCCTGATCCCAACCGACTCCTATCTTGCCTCGGCTTCTTTCAGCCCCCCGTTGCCATATTGCAATAACTTCACCGGCCTCAACTTTCTGGCTGTCAAAGATAACACAAGTTAATTGAACATCCATCCCTTCCATGACTGTAACCTTTGTTTCTTCAACCTGTACAAGAGTAGACCCTTGAACGGGTACTAGTCTCATGATCACTAGCAGTAATATAATTAAGAAGGCGGCTTTGCGCGGAAGATCATCCGGGTTGGAGACACTATCTGGGTTTCCCACTGGAACGGTGCCTTCTTTACCCTGGTATAATGGATCCAAGCATCCATCCCCTGGACCTTCACCGCCGTGTAGGTCGTCATCATCACCTGGTGGGGTCCTCTCCATGATTCCCGTAGCGGATCCGTGATCCACTTCTTGACGTACACCTGGTCCCCAGGCTGGATGTCGTGGACAGAATTCTCCAGCGTGAGCGGTCTATTCCACTGTAACGTATTTCTTAAAGAATTCAAGATCTTATTAAGTGACATAACATACTCTGCAATCGCCTGGTCCCCACTCACATGTACCTCCCCTTTTATATACAGTTGCATGATATGGTTTGCCATATAATATCTCATATGGACTTACGCCTACCTTTTCCCTTGGTTTAATTCGAATCCTGAGTAGGGCCAAAGGCAAAGCTTGAGGCCAGTGCAGTTTAGCTTCCTGGCAAAACTTTTTGATTTGTCCTTTCAGGGTTTGATTCATCCTTTCCACCTGCCCACTAGACTGAGGTCTCCAGGGGGTATGCAAATTCCAGGTTATATCTAACATTCGTGCTAATTCCTGCACTACCCCGGCTATAAAATGTGGACCCCTATCTGATGACAATCCTAAAGGTACTCCAAATCTTGGTATTATTTCTTTTAACAAGGTTTTTACCACCTCCTTAGCCTGATTAGTTCTACATGGAAAATCTTCCGGCCACCCTGAGAACGTACATACGTACACTAACAAGTATCTGTATCCCTGTGCCCTAGGCAATTCAGAAAAATCAACTTGCCAGTAATCTCCTGGTTGTGGCCCGACTTGCAACTTTCCCATTTGTATTTGTCTCCTAACTACTGGATTATTTTTCAAACATACTGGGCACATTGCATTAACTCTTTTTGCCATTGTTAACATCTGATTAGAGATTATCTCATTCTTCAAAAATTTTACCAATACTTCTGCCCCCCAATGACATTTATTATGTTCTGATTCCAAAATAAATTTCATTATGCGGGTAGGTACCACTATTTGTCCCATTGGTGTAACGTACCACCCAAGTTGATTCTTCTGTGCCCCTAGCAAGTTTATTAGTTTTCCATCTTCTATTGAATATTTGGGCTCCTGATTCAGATATGGGGTAGCCGGATTTGTTCTTACCGGTACCAATGCCATTTGAGTCCATACTTCCCGTGCCACTCGCTGAGCTGTAACATCAGCAAATCGATTTCCTCTGTAAACGTCTCCTTCCGCAGTCTGATGTCCTCTAACATGCATTACTGCAACTGCTTTGGGACTGTGTACCGCATCCAGTAGCTGTAGCACTTCTTCCCGGTGCTTGATGTTGGTTCCCTGTGAATTCAAAAGCCCGCTTTCCTTCCATAACACCCCATGTACATGAACCACACCAAAGGCATATTTAGAATCTGTCCAGATATTAACCCTTTTCTCCTTGCTCAAATACAGGGCTCTGGTGAGTCCAATCACCTCTGCCTTCTGGGCCAAAGTTCCAGGTAACAAAGCCTTTGCCTCTATTACCTGACCCAATGTTACCACTGCATACCCGGCATAGAGAGTCCCATTCTCGACAAAACTGGATCCATCAGTGTATAGTTCCCATTCAGGTTCTTCCAATGGTTCATCCTTTAGGTCGGGTCTGCTGGCATATACTTGTTCAATTACCTCTACGCAATCATGCACCAGTCCCCCAGCTTCCTGGTCACTGCATAAAAACTCTGCTGGATTAACATGATTAGTAGTCCTTATTTCAATATCATCCTGTTCTCTCAGGATGGCCTGGTATTGCAACATTCGACTGGATGATAGCCAGTGACCCCCCTTTTGCTCCAAAACGGCCATGACCATATGGGGAACAAACACTTTCATTTTTGCCCCCAAAGTCAATTTCCGGGCCTCTTGAATAAGAATTATTGTTGCCGCCACGGCTCGTAAACACGAGGGCCACCCGGAACTTACCGAATCCAGTTGTTTAGAGAAGTATCCCACTGGCCTCTTCCAGGATCCCACCTTCTGGGTGAGGACCCCCAATGCCGGTTTTTGCCTCTCATTCACGTACAACTGGAATTCCTTGGTCACGTCAGGGAGTCCTAGGGCTGGGGCCTCCTTTAGTGCCTGCTTCAATTCCTGGAAGGCCTTCTTTTTCTGTGTCGTCCACTCCAACCGATGCTGCTTCAAGGCCTCATATAGTGGCTTGGCTAGGAGACCGAAATTCATGATCCACAGTCGACACCATCCCACCATTCCTAGAAAAGATCTCAATTCCTGATGTTTACGAGGCAAAGGAATAGCACATATTGCCTCTATTTGGTTTACTCCCAAACGTCTCTGCCCTTGTGTGATCTCACAACCGAGATAAATAACGCTATTTTTGACCAATTGAGCTTTTTCCTTAGAAACCCGATACCCTGCTTGGCCAAGCATGTTGAGTAATTTAATTGTTAATTCCACGCACATTTCCCTTTCCTTAGTAGCCAGAAAAATGTCGTCCACGTACTGCAGGACTACATACAAGGATGGGGATATTGTTACCTGGGTTATCTTCCATTCCTCCAGCTCCTTGGCCAGTTGGTTTCCAAAAATAGTAGGGGAGCATTTAAATCCCTGTGGGAGTCTCGTCCACATAAGCTGCTTCTTTCTCCCAAAATCAGGACTCTCCCACTCGAAGGCAAAATATTTCCTACTCTCTATTGCCAGTGGGATGCAGAAGAAGGCATCTTTAAGGTCAATCACTGAGAACCATTTAAACTCCTCCGATACAGATGTTAACAAGGTATAAGGATTAGCAACAACTGGATGTATGTCTTTCACTATTTCATTAATAGCCCTTAAGTCCTGTACCAAACGGTACTTAACCACTAGGTTTCTTTACTGGAAAAATTGGAGTATTATACTCCGATTCACATTCCTGTAATATTCCTTGAGCCAGAAATTGTTTAATTAACGGGGCTACTCCCCTCCTTTCCTCAAGCTTCAAGGAGTATTGCTTTATCCTCACTGGTCGGGCCCCTTCCTTTAGTTCCACCTTTACTGGCTGCGCAGCTTTAGATTTTCCGGGGACCCCTGACTCCCATACCCAGGGTACTACAGCCTGCTCAATTTCTTCTGGAATAGGAGAGGCATCCACTTCTTTGATTACAAAAATGCCTGCTATTTGTTCCTCAGGTATTTCCAATTTCACCCTTCCCCCTTCAAATATTATTTTCACATTAAGTCGGGACAACAGATCTCTGCCAAGAAGGGGTGTGGGGCAGTTTGGCATATACAAAAATTGGTGATCTAATTCCTTTCCCCCAAACCTAAGATTTAAAGGTTGTAAAAATGGTTGTTCCTCTAGCTTCCCTGTTGCCCCCACCACCTGTACCGTTGTGTCACTCAAAGGTCCCAATCGTCTATTGAGTACAGAATAAGTAGCTCCAGTGTCTACCATAAATTCTTGATCCTTTCCATCTATTTCTAAAACTACCCTTAAATCCTTTTCTAGTCAGCTTTGATTCTGATAGTTTCCCAAAACTAGTGCTTGAGCGACTTCTGCTGGTCCTCCCGTGAATCCTCCCACAGGGGCATTTCCCATTGGGGCTGTCCTTAATCCCATGTTTCCCATGCCCATACCTCCTCTAACCGGGCATTCATTTTTCCAGTGTCCCAATTGTCGGCAAAACGCACACTGGTTTGGATCCAACCTCCCCATGTTAGGTGCAAGCCCAAATCCTCCCCGACCTTTTGGCAACCCCCTCTGTCCGTGATTAGCTCCTCCCCGACCTCGACCCCTAATGGGTCTTCCTCCTGCCCCTGCCTGTTGCATTACAGCCAGAATACTAGCTTGTTGTCTTTTTGCAGTTTCTTTTTCCCTGTTGTTGTATACCTTCCACGCTACCTCCAGCATTTTATCCAAACTTCTAGTATCCTCTCCTTCCAGCTTTTGTAACTTTTTCCTAATATCCTCTTGTGATTGCTCCATAAACAACAATGCCAATTGAAGTTTTCCTGATTGATCTTCTACATCTAAATTAGTAAACTTCCAAGCCATGTCTTTTAATCGTTCTAAAAAGGCAGACGGAGACTCATTCTTGTCCTGCTTGACCGAATACAACTTAGACCAGTTCATAGTCTTAGGTATTCCTGTCCTAATTCCTTCCACCAACAATTCCTGATATCGTTTTACAGCCCTTATTCCTCCCGTAGAGTTTGGGTCCCACTTAGGTTCCTCACTTGGTACCAATTCATCAACTGTCTCATTTAGTTGTCTCAACCGAATTTCCTCACGAGCCTTTTCTCTAGTGGCTCTAATAACCATTTCCTTTTCCGTGGAATCCATTATAGTATCTAATAATACCTGTAAATCATTCCAGTCCGGATTCTGAGTCTTTATTACCATTTTAACCACCCTTGCCACCCTTTCAGGATCCTCCCGATAACTCCCTGCTGATTGCTTCCATATTACCAAATCCCCGGGGGAGAAAGGCACCTTTATAAGTATCCTTTCTCCCTGTGGTCCCACAGCTTCCCTCAACGGCGCAATTAACTGTGGCCCCTTCTGCCCCTTCCTTCCCTTGCGAGTCCGCCCTGCTAACGGAGTTCTTTTAACACTCTCATTCTTTTCACCATCACCACCATCACTATCACTCTCACTAGATCCCGTTTTTATAGCTATATCCGCAGGGGGAGCAGGGGGCACATTAGGAGCAACTGGAACCCTTGGAGGTGCTATACAATAAGACAAATCTTCCTCGACTGAAGGATACAAATTACGCTCCTTTCTTTCTTTCTTTACATCCCACACACTCCCTTTCATCATTCACTTCTAAAACCAAAATACCACATTCCTTTTGCCATTCCTCTTTCAGATATAAAATGAAAAACAAATCCAAATATGGTATTTCATCCCATTTCTCATTCCTCCTTAAAAATTGCATCAAAGATTCCATTATCCCCAATTCCAGTGTACCATTCACCGGCCATCCCGCTTCCCCAATCTCATATTCAGGCCACCAATGATTACAATAATCTATCATTTTACTTTTATCCAATTCTTGATAATACCCTTCACTTTTCCACCGTTTCAATATACAACCTAATGGTGTATTTCCAGGTATTTTACCATTGGCTTGCACTAAGGTTTTAAAAGTTTTAAAAGACATCATATTACAACCTTTAATTCCACTATTAATCCCAATAAACCAATATACCTTAAACCAATATACCTTCTCGCCGTCCTTCCCTAAAACAAAACAGGAGGCGAGTTCCGGTCCTGCGTCCTTAGACGTCTTATGGCCGGAGCCTAGGCTTTTTACCAACCACCAAATCCAAATCCAATACACTTTTTTTTTTTTTCCAGTATAAAGCACCTTCAGGCTTACCTTAATGCAGTTTGTCCGACAGGCGCGGGGGGTCGGGCACGACCGATGTCTCCCCGAGAAGTGCTCGGTGCCGGCTTGGAGTGGATCGGGACGTGAACCGCCCCAGCAGCCCTCGGAGTCCTGCCGCGGTCGCCAGAAAACTGTTGCCCGATTGATAAATGACACAAAACTCGGATAAGTTTTGTGGGTGCTTTATTAAGGGCCCGGGGAACTGGGGGACTCACGTCCCAAAGTCCGAGCCCCCAAATTCACGTATGGGTGCTTCCCTCTTATACATGCGATTCATAACAAAGTCTCCAAGGAACAGTTTCCCCGTTCCCCTTGCCTAGCCTCCAAGAAACAGTTCCACGTTCCCCTTGCCTGGTCACAGACCCCTTGTGATACATTCCTTGGTTCACAAACAAGATCATTAATCCTCTGCTTATCTTATTCTAAGAGCATTGTATGCTGCCTCTAGACAGGTTAGCATTCTTACTTTCTTGCACTAGTTTAATTATTATTAAATCTCTAAGACTACCTGCTAGGTAACACACAAAACCCAACACACACTTTCAACGGCTACAAAACTACTTTTTAACAAACCAGTTCACACACAACTCACTATAATTAAATATTTTGCTAAATTTCATTTCTTTTCCAACAAAGATGGTGATTGAAAACATGCATTTGGTTACATCTTACATTGCACCCTGAAACAGTGGGGTAATCCCCACTCAGGGGGTGAACACCACCCCCCTTACCCAAACTGGCTCAGGTGTAAAACCCCCACTCTGGGAAGGCCACACACACACACAGGGGACAATGTCACACTTACCCTGCTTCAGGGGAGGTCTCTGTCCCTGTCACTCCCTTGCTGTTCCCTCTTTTCTCTTTCTTTCCATCTCTCTCTCTAGCTGACATTTACTGTTCAATAAAATCCATTTTGGATTTGGTCTCGTTAGCACCTTCGTGGCGGCAGAGGCATCTCTCTAACAATTTTCTTAACCAGATTGCGACATTACTTTGGCACAGTGAGTTCAGGGCATTGTTCTCTGACTCCAAGTGCCTTTGACAACATCATGGTTCCCTCCCCTGAGGAGGTTTTGGTTCTTCCTGGAAGAACTCTTTGAACTTGGATGCAGTCTCTCCTTCTTCCTGGGGAACTTATGGGAGAACTGATGAGGAAAATGGCTGTTGTGGGTGGCCAGTGTAAAGAAAATATTTTGTTGTCTTTCTGTGAAAAGTTTGTTAAAATCACTGGAGGAAAGGGAGCAAATGATACTAGCGAGACTGACAAGGTTCATTCACCCCATGGTGAGGAACAAGGGGCTGCTGTAAGTCCTGCAAGAAGCTCAGCTCAAGTAGCTAAATTCCTAAATAACTCCAGTCAGGAGTCTGCGGGAGGATTTTTTTTGAGAGTGTTCGGAGCCAGCAGAACCCAGACTCAAGCCCTGGATATCTCCAGACTCCATAAGAGGAGCTTTTTCGGGGGCAGAGGAGCCGCGATCACCCCTCAGGGGGATCCCGGGGGGTCCACGTGGGGATGGCCCGGTACCGACGGGGCGGGACATTGTTTTTGGGGATCCCTGTGAGAGCAGGGGCTGTGGAATGGGGGACCCCTCGGGGCGGGGAGAGGGAAGGGGCGATACCGGAGCTGAGGGACCCTCGGCAGCCCGGAGATGAAGCAGGGACAGGACCCCCTGACCCTGACAGGGGCGTGTCCTGGGGTGACTTCATGATGCTCGTACCCCACCGGTCTGTTTAGCCCAGAAATGAGTTCTGCACCTTTAATGCTGGTTCTGAGAGCGAAGGGGAGGAGGAAAAAGCTGCAGTTTGTTTTTAGAAACTGCACTCACTCCTCCACATTCCGGCTCCTGGACTGTTGTGATGCCCCAAGGAGCTGGAACAGTGCCCAGATGGAGTAAAGAGGAATAAAGTGGATTTTTACCTAAATGCCTTCAAAGGCCACACCCTGGCAGTACTGGAGCCACAGCTGTGACTCTGCCTGGATGGCTCTGAGATGGGAACAAAAGATAGTCACGAGATCTCACTTTTTTATAAGTTTTAGTCCATTTGCATAAAGGAGTTAACAGCCCAATTAATAGCTTCAAATTATGAAGTTTCATCCTCTTTGCTTGCTTGCCTGTTTTCCTCTTTTCATGTTGTCTATGCTTTGGGTCTGAAGTTTGAAGAGATTGTCCTTGAGTCTCCAGCTAGAACAGGATTGTTTCGTCTTCACCACTCTCTGAAAAGATCCCAGAAACCCTTAATATAAAGCTAAACGCTGCACACCAAAACACAACAGAAAAACTTAAAACATAACGTATCAGTTGTCTGCAGATGGACAGACAGCAGGACAGAGCTGTCCTCTGCTTTTAGTTAGTTTTTAGCTCGCTGAGGCAGAGAAGTTCCTTAGACTGTGATTTTTCTTTTTCTTTGGAGCTGTTTAAACCTGCTCTCAACCGAACACCCATAACACCACTGGCAGCTCCCACCTGTGGCCCACCTGGCTGAGCTTGGGCCGCGGCATTTCCAGCACTGGAGGGACTGATAAGAGACTGATAAGAGACTGAGTGAGCTGAGCTACTGCCCACAGAGGGAGTTTCTGAGTTTGTAATCTCTTTTGTAGTGGCAAGAGGTTTTATTGTTTAATATTGTTCATTTTTTTGTGCTGGTGAATGCTTTGCCTGTTAAATAAACAGGTTTTTTTTCCCTATTCTCTGAGGAAATATTTTCCTGATTTGTTTGGAGGAGTGGCTACTTGACTTTGCTTTCTAGAGAAAACCCCTTTGGAGGTTTTCCCCCAAATTTGCCCTAATCCAGGACAGGGTGGTGGGAAGAGAGAGGAGCCCCAAGTGGCTGCAGTAGGGGGAGTTTGGAGTGGGGGACCCTGAAATCCCCCAGCATCCCTAAGCAGGACCCTGGAGAGAGGAATCTCCAGGTCCCATGGTGTCTCCAGCAGCCCTGAGACAGGGGACCACCAGAACCCCAGAGGGATGAGACTGGAAATGGGATGCTCCTGGTGGCTTTTTTTTAGTCACTCTTGATTTTTAGAAGTTTTAATGAACACCAGATGACTTCTGGAGATGGATTTGGTTGGGAGGAATTCCCAATCCAAGGGATTCACACCTTGTTTTTCCCCTAACCAGGATTTCCCATTCCCAAACCTTGGCTGAATGGAGGAGGAGAAGGCTACAAGGAAGAGGAAGATGCCCTGGGACACCCAGGGAGGTGAGGAGGAAGTCAGTGCCCCTTTCCCCCTCTCTCCTGCTCCATCTCCCAGCCCAACATAGCCCCTGGCTGCAGGACAACCCCGCTACCAATGCCGTCCTGCTAGGGATGCACTGGGGGAATCTCCTTCCCCTTCCCTGTGGCATGGAGGCAAATCCCATCCTCTCCTTGTCCTTCCTACCCCAGAGAAGGAGCTGAGGATGGAGACCAGGGAGGACAAATCCCTGCACCAGAACCTCGTGGAAGAGGCTGTTTTGAGCAGTGCCACAGTGCAGAATTCCAATGGGGAGGAAAAGTTCCATCCCACAGGAGGATGGGCTCCAAACCCAGCCCAGGGTTCTCTGAGAAGGAAAGACCCACCCTGAGCCAGGAAGGGGGACAGAGCTTCAGCCAGAGCTGAGAGCTGGTGGCCCATGAGCATCTTCACAATGGGGAGAAGCCCCACAAGTGCTTGGAGTGTGGGAAGAGCTTCATGCAGAGAAACCACTCATCAGCCACCACATGATCCACACCGGGGAATGGCCCTACGAGTGTGGGGAATGTGGGAAAGGCTTCAGCTGCAGCTCCGCCCGCGTCACCCACCAACGCACCCACACTGGAGAGAGGCCCTATGAGTGTCCCCAGTGTCAGAAGAGGTTTCACACCAGCTCCGATCTCCTCTGCCACCAGCAGATTCACACCGAGGAGATGCCCTTCACCTGCCCTGAATGCAGGAAGGGCTTCAAGTGCAGCTCCAACCTTGTTAGGCACCAGCACATCCACACTGGGGAGAGGCTCTACGAGTGTCCCCAGTGTGGGAAGAAGTTTCAGACCAGCTCCAATCTCCTCCTGCACCAGTGCATTCACACGGAGGAGAGGCCTTTCCGCTGCCCTGACTGCAGGAAGGGCTTCAAGCACAACTTTACCCTCATCAGGCACCGACGCATCCACAACAGGGAGAGGCCCTACGAGTGTCCCCAGTGTGGGAAGAGCTTCTCACAGCACTCGTTCTTTACCCGACACCAACAGAGTCACCAGTAAGGGCAGCCCTGTGAGTGCCCCAACTGCAGGAGGAGCTTCATGCACGGCTCCAGCTTCATCCCCCATGGGAGGACCCACAATGGTCAGAACCCTGGCGATCCACATTCCCTGGGATCAATGTTGGGAAGACACTGGGCTGGTTATTCTTTTATTTTGGCCCTAATTTTCTTTGGATTCATCTTCATCCCTTTAAACCAGAGGAAATTGGGGTAAAAATCAATAAATTCATCAAAGGCATCTAAAGCCTCACTTTTTACTTGTGTTTCAGGGGAATCTGAGATTCAGGGAAATAATTGAGAGAATTTGGGCTTTTGGGGGGTATTTGGTGTACTCGTTTCCCTTTTCTTGGCACTCAAAGAGACAAGAGGGGATGTTGGGAATTTAGCTGCTAGAAACTGGAACAGTACAAAGCCGTGGTTAATTCCAAGTCCTGCACTTGTGAGATAGCGTGTCCTGGGGCCTAGCTGTAGTATAATAACAAATAGTGAAAGAGACATGAGAAAAGACAGATGTAACCCCTAAGGAATGAGGAAGAGTTCATGGTATAGTTTAACCAATAGATTGCTTGGCTTGCAGAATATTCATAAGTTTATTATTTGCTGTATAAGTGTTTGATGCTTTCTTCAATAAACGGACCTGTGATGAACCACCTGGTGTCCGGGTCCCCTTCCTTTGACAAGGGTTCAATCTGCCACCTCAATGCCACTGAAAACTACTCAATCCCACCCCAAAATTCCTTGATTCCACGGCTCTTTGGTGTGGAATGGGGTTGGAAGGGGATTGAGCAAAGATGGCTTCAAATCAGGAGGGTTGAGATGGGCATTGGGTGGGGCAGGATGGGTGGGATGGGGTTTGGGAGGTGGAAAATGGGGGAAATATGGCTTGGGAAGGGGGTGTTGATGTTCAGGAGTGGTGGGATGAGTTGGGGTTGGGATTGGGGAGGTGAGTTGGAGTCTGAAATGAGACAGCCAAAGTTTGGGGATGATGATGGGATGGGGAGCCCATTACTGAGTGAGTTTCTTAATAATCTACATTCCTGAAGAGATTTTGAGGTCTCTCATGTTTCTGAGGCAGTTTTGGGGCACTCTCCAGCTCATGGGAGTTTCCTGAGAGCAGCTCCATGGACCCCCATTGCCAGGGGTGGTTGCCTTGGGCACGAGCTCAGAGTTGTAGCCAGAGTCCGTTGCCTCAGTGCTGGAGAGCAGAGAAATGATGAACGGCCCCAGACATCTCCAGTGTGTGTTTGGGGGCAGGGAGAGTTCTGCAAAGATGGGGTGGTCACTGCCCCACCCCAGCCACTGCAGCCTCTGGCCCAGCCCCAAAGTGGCTGCCAAGCCCCTGGCACCCTGAAAACCCCACCTGTGAGAGGACCAAAGCAGGTCAGGCTGTGACAGGGGTGTGACACTGATATGTCCCACGGCCCCAGAGCTCACAGCAGCTGAGATCCAAGGATGACTGTGGATCTCTCTCTCCCTCTCTCTTTTCTCCTGACTTCCTCTTCTCAAAATCTGGTTAACTTTCAATTGGACAGGTTAGAGTTTGCTAAGTCAGTGCTATATGAAGTGCTTTACTATAATTCAATGCTGTTTAAGATTTCCCAAGTACCTCATTCTCTGAAGTTTGCAACTACAAGTTTGTTCTCCACCCTCCTGAGAAGTTTGCTGTTTTCTCCCCTTGGCCATCTGTCCTGCAGGCTGTGCCCCCTGGGCATGCTGCTTCTCTGCCCTGGCCGGCTGCACTCGCCCATCTCGCTCTGCCCCAGCATTTCTCACCCAGCGTTTCTATGCCCTCCCTGGGCTCCCTGCACCCAGCGCTGCTGGCTCCTGGCACACAGAGCCGGGGCAGGAGCCCACCCTGCCAAGGGGCTCTGGAGCAGGGCGGGGGCTGTGATGGCTTCTGAGATCAGCAGCTGCTCCTGGCATGGTTCCATGGAGATGGAGCACAGCAATGCTGCTGAGCATTGTCCCTGCTGAGGGTCACACACTGCTGGGGCACATTCCCTGTCTGCAGGATTGCTGAGCATTGTCCCTGCTGAGGGTCACACACAGCCGGGGCACATTCCCTGTCTGCAGGATTGCTGAGCATTGTCCCTGCTGAGGGTCACACACTGCCGGGGCACATTGCCTGCCTGCATGTCGCAGATTTCATTAAAATCCTTTCATTAGGATTTTTGCTGCTGAAGCTGAGAAGTTTCAGCAACAAATGTAAACAATGGTTATCTGCTGCTGTGGAATGCAACAAGTGGATCCATGATTGGTCTCCTGTGGATGTTTGGACGTACTGAACACTCACGGCAGAGCTGGCTCTTGCTCTCTGCCGAGACACGGATCTTTGTTATCATTCTTTTCTATTCTTTGCTTAGGAGCTTCTGAGGAAACTTTTCCTTTTTTTTCTTTTTAGTATAGTTATAATGTAATATATATATATATCATAAAATAATGAATCAAGCCTTCTGATCATGGAGTCAACATTCTCTTCTCTCTCTCATCCTGAAAACCCCTGTGACCACGGTCGCGGCTGCAGGATTCGTGCCCGACCCAAGTACTGCACTGATGGCTCCAGCATTGCTGTCCAACAAAAACAGGGGAAGGCAAACTGTGTGCAGTTCATGGTATTTTACAGTGTCTAAAACTCGCTAAGTCATTAAACTTTAAAGGTGAGATCCATTTGGAATGAATGACACGGAGAAGTAGTGCAAGATGGAAAAGGGGAGCATAGAAATAAATAGAGGAAAACATTTCAGATGGTTTCTTTCCATTTTCATTTCATTTCTGGAATGCTGGTTCAGTTTTTCGGTAATCTTCTCCATAATCTCGTCTGTTCTTTTCAAAAACCTTTCCTGGAGAATGAGGTCGAGCTCCCGTCACAAGATGTGCCACCACCTGCAGCTTCTCTTGGCTTTCCGCACTGTGCATGCAGCAGGACTGTTGCAGCAAAGCAGGACAAAGGTTTGGAGAACTTGACATCTTGTCCTTTCTTTTCCTGGTGGACTGGGGAGTTGTGCTGTGGGTAAGGTTTTCATTGTTACTGTTCCAGGCTAAGAAAACAGGAGGTGGTACCAGGAATTGTTAGGGAATACAAACCTGGCTGAATGCAGAGAAAGAATCTCCAGAGCCTGCAGCCACAAGTGGAGAGTTGTGTGATAATCATTCCAACCTGTCAGCAGAAATCTTGAAAATTATCTGGAATGTGAAAATGCTCTAACAGAGGGAGTTTGTTTCTGAGTTCAGTGTAGATGATTCCACATCTGGTGCTTGGTGCATAAATCAAGAGCACAATCAGTTCATGAGAAGCACCAGAACAAGCTGAACCTCCCAGAGCAGCCAACTGAAAGAATCTGAAAAGGAAAAATGCAGAAAATGACTTGGTGAACCTTGCCTGGAAGAAAAGTGTTCTTTATCTAATAACTACTAATCCAGTCCCTCGTCTTTGTCTTCCTTAACAAGTCCATTTGCTTCCCAGATTCTCCATGAAGTGCGAAGCCTGAGCTTGTGGAAGTGCCTGAAAGATGCCCTGTTCCTCTGCAGGGACACTCAGGCTGGAACAGGAGCCCAAGCCCTGTCTGGGGAAGCCTCCTCTGAGCTGGAATTTGTGCCGTGCTAGGAGAGGAGGAGGAGGGGGAGAAGGCTGGCGCCGTGTGGCAGGAGCAGGAGATTTGGGCCGCAGGACATTCCGTCTGTGCCGCTGCCCCGCAATGGGCAGACGTGCCCGGGGCTCTGGGCCTGGCCCCGCGTACGCTGAGCTCCCTGGGCTGGGCTCAGGTTCCCGCTGGGACTGGGCAGAGCCTGGGCTCAAACTGTGGGCAGCAGCAGTGCAAAACGCCTCTGGGCATCTGTGTTTCCTGCTGCTGGGAAAGAGCAATGAAACGAGTCAAGAAGTTCTGTTTTCTGTTTCTCCTGGTGGATTTTTTAATTTAATTCCACACTGTGGAGGCAATTTCTGCGGTGGCCTCTGTCAGTTTTTTCTATTTCAACAGCTTCAGCAACAGGGCTTTGTTTGAACTCTGCAAATGGCCTGTGTGGCTTTAATTCCCCTCGCCTTAGTGCTCAGGGGCTGGTGGGCATTCCAGTATCTGCTGATCTTTATGATTGCTACAATAATACTGACTTCACTGTCCTGAAAGCACCATGGATAGCACCAACTGAAAGAGGCATTTGCAGTTTTATGGATAAAATTCAAGTGGCAAGCACAAGAGGGCCAAGAGCAACCATGATCCCCAATTCCAAAGGCAAAGGCAGCAGCAGCCTCCTGCTGTCACCTCAGGGTGAGTCAAACAGAGCTGAAAACAGCGCTGGAACCCGATCCTGTCTTCCTCTGAGGGCTGGCTCAGGGCAGCACAGGTGGGCCCTGAGCAGTCAGGGCTGTGTGTGGCTGCTGGTTGCTCTGCTCCAGAATTGAGCTGGAAAAAGCCCTTGGGAGCCGAGGCAGGAGCAGGCGGGAAGGGGCCGGCGCTGCTGCTGCTCCTGGCCGGGAGCCCCGGCTGGGCCGGGCTGGCGCCCCCTGCGCTGCGGCTGCTGCTGCTGCCAGAGCCGGGCGGGACTTGGGGACAGGGAACGGACACAGGGGGACAGCAAAGGCCTGGCAGCTGCAGGGATGGTGGCGCTCGGGCCAGCACCAGCACAGAGTTTCAGCCTGCAGTTAGCCCTGAGGGAAACGCTGTGGAAAGGCTCCATTTCAGCCATTCTGCACTCGTGGCTGTGAAAGGACTGAAATAAAAGGAGAACAAGCAGGGCCCGACCCTTCCGCCTTTGGGAGGAGCCCCAGGCCTGGGGCTGTGAGGGGCCATGAGGGGTTGTGAGCAGCTGGGAGGGGCTCTGGGATGGGCCATGATGGGCTGTGAGGAGCTGTGGGAGGCTGTCAGGGACTGTGATGGGCCATGATGGAACTGTGAGGTGTCATGAGGGGCCAGGAGGAGTTTTGAGGGGCCATGAAAGGCTTTTGGGGACCTTGAGGGGGAGAAGGTCTCTGAGAGGCTGTGGGAGGCCAGGCACGTCATGGAACAAAGGATCCATTATGACATGTGGAGACAAGGAGAATGCTGTTGGCTGTACAAAAGCTCATGGAACCAAAAGCTCATCGTGACATTCCGGGGCCTCATGGAACCATGGAGACCATTATGACACTTCAGGTCCCAATGGAACCAAGGGGCCGTTGTGATACTGCAGGGCCTCATTTAACTAAGGGGTGATTGTAACACAGCAGGGCCTCATGGAATCAAGGGGATTGTAGTGGGGGTCTATGAGACCACAGGGACATTCTGACTCTCTGGAACCAAGGAGACCACTGTGACACTGCAGAGCTCGGTGGAACCAGGAACTCATGTAACAGTGACAAGCCCAATGGAATCAAGAGGCCATTCCATACTTCAGGGCTTCATGAAGCCAAGGTGCCCTTGTGACATTCCTGGGCCTCACGGAATCCTGGAGACCATTATGGCACTTTGAGGCCTTGTTGAGTCAAGGGGCTCTTCAGGGCCTTGTGGAACCAAGGAACTCCTCGTGACACTGCAGGGCCTCATAAAAGCAATGAGACTGTTCTGGCACTCTGAGTCCCCATGGCACCAAGGGGCCAGTGTGACACCACAGGGTCTCATAAAACCAAAGCAATTGTGACACTGCAAGATTTCATGGAAGCAAGAGGCCAGTGTGTCACAGCCATGCCTTTTGGAACCAAGGGTTCATTGTGATCCTGGGGAGCCCAACAGAACCAAGGGGCCATTGTGGTACTCTGCACAGTGCCCTGGAACCAAGGAAACCATTTTGACACTGCAAGGCCTCATGGAAGCAAGGGGCCATTGTGCCAGTGGGGACCCAAAGAGACCATTGTGACATCACTGGACTTGGGGAAACAAAGATCTGTTGTGATACTACGGGGCCTCAGGGAACCAAGGGGCAATTGTGATGCTGCAGGGCCCCAAGGATCCAAGAACATGGAAAAGTTCTGGTTGGCTTGGCCTGACTGGTCCAGCTGACCTTGACATGTTGAGGGTTGGTTCTCATCTGCCCCTAAAACCCTGAACTTCTGTGCTTTCCTTCCTGTGGGAAAGAACTCTTCCACTCCTCCAGGGGTTCATGGCTGAAATTGGGATTCCACATCCAAATTCAGTTATATCGAAGGATGATTCCTGTATGAAGCCTGCCAGAACAGACAGCTCTGGAAGGCTGTGGCATCTTGGCGGCCACCTCTTATCTGCCTTCAAAACACTGGGGGGCTGTGCTTTTTTTTCCATGGAAAAATCATCTTTCAAATGCAGGTGTTCATAGTCAAAATTGGGAATCTGCCTCCAAAATTCCTTATATCCAAGGACAGCTCCCAGACAAAAGCTGCCAGGACTGTCTAGGTTTCCTTGGCTTCCTGAGGGCCAGCTCTTACCTGCCTTTGAAACTCTGGGGCTCTGTACTTTCCTTCCTATGGAGAAGAACTGTCATTCTTGTCCAGGTGCTCATGGACAAAACTGGAATTTGGCCTCCCAAGATCTATCTACCCAAGGACTGCTCCCAGACAAAAGTTGCCAAGACAAACAGGTCTGGCTGGCCTTGGCCTCCTTGGGTCTGCCTCTAATCAGTCTTTGAAACACTGGGGCTCTGCCCTTTCCTTCCTGTGGAGAACTGCCATTCTGTTCCAAGCAATCATGGCTTAAATGGAATTGCACCTCCAAAACTCCACAAATATCCAAGGGTTGTTTTCAGAAAAAAGCTGTAAGGAAAGACAGGTCTGGCTGGCATTGGCCTCTGGTGACTGCCTCCGATCTTCCTTCAAAACCCTGGGGCTCTGTGGGTTCATTCCTGTAGAAAAGAACTGTGCCTCTTGTCCAGGTGCCCATGGCCTCTAGCACATGAGCACTGTATAGGGCTAAAGGAGCTCTGTGCTCAGTGGGGTGGAAACTGAGGACAGCAGAGGAGAGCCCTGGGAGGGACTGAAGGGTGCTTTCAGAGTTGGTGAATAATTCTGACAAAGTAGAGAAAAGCCTGAATAGAAAAAATCAATGCCAAGGGTGGCTGGGGAGGCCCAGATTGGGAACAAGGAGAAAGAAATTTCCCTCCCTGGGCAGGGCTGTAGTGCAGCACATCCCCAGCAGGAGCCTGAAGCAGCCCAAGGCTTTGTGTGGAGAGGCAGAGGCAGGCAGGAGGCAGAGCTGTCAGCAAAGGAAGGGCCCAGCCAGGTGGGGCAGCCAGGGGATGCCGACAGCCTGCAGGGACAGAGGCACAGGGCAGGGACACCGTGGGACAACCTGGGCTGCACAGGGCACAGGGATGGGCAGCAGCTGCAAGACAGCACTGCCAGAGCCAACTTGGGCAACACTTTGGCCATGGCTGCTGGCCCTGGGCCTGAGGCAGGAGCAGGAGACAAGTGACCCTTGCAGGGCTGGGGCCTCATTGCCTCCTTGTCCCTGCTCAGCAGCCTGGCAGGGGCCGCCCCATGCTCCTGCCCTTGCCATTGCACATCCCCACATGCCAGTGCCCATCCCAGGAAGAGCCCTGGGCAAGGAGGGAGGGACAGGATCTGCCGGGCCAGGGGCTGGGGCTCAGGCCTTGGCCGTTTGCATCCCTAAAAGACATCCAGGTGTGCTCAGCACCAGAGACACCTTTGCCTTCTTTGTCCCCAGCTGTGATCACTGCGTCCAGTGTTCTGCACTAACTGGAACTTGGGGACACTTTCTCAGTCGTGTTCCTCAGTGGGAACCATTAAATCTTCAAGAAGTTTCAGAGTTTCAATTTAATTTTGAGTTCTTGAGAAGTTTTTGAGCACTCTCTCGTGGACTGAGTCTGATGTAAACAACACCAAAGTCCCAAGAGGTTCATTAAAGTCCTTGGGCTGTGTCTGTGCTGCTGAGCTTTAAAGGAACAGCTCTTCCCAGGGCCAGCTCCTCTCCCAGCCCAGCAGGGCTGAGGGCTCTGCCTGCAGGCACTGAGGGGACAGGAGCCAGGCAGAGACAGGCTGAAAGCAATCGGGATTGGGAAGACATTGAGCTGAGACTTCACCTGGGGAAACATTTTCACAGCCCTGTGCATGGTGAGTGTGTTGGTGCAGGGCAATGTCCCCTGTGCTCCTGGAGGGATCTCCTGAAGCCAGCACACCCCACAGCCAGGGGGATGTGTCAGGAGGACTCTCCCCGTTTCTCTGTGGCACAGGAGCAGGAGGAGGAGGATGTGCTGCAGAGCAGTGCTGCCCTGGGCACCGTCAGAGGGACAGGTCAGGACGGCTCCTGCTGCCTGGGACGGCTGCAGGGGGTGAAGCTGGGTCTGCAGCCAGGGCTGTCCTGCAGAGCAGCTCCTGCAGCCCTCAGGGCTCTTGGCCAGCCCAGAGCATGTGCCACCTGCCAGGGGCAGCTCTCAGCCTGCCTGGCAGCTCCCCATGGATGCTGCAGGGGAGAAGTTGGAGGTGGAAGGAGCCACCCCAATCAGGGCAGACTCCTGCTCCGGAGATGGTGCTGTATGGCCTGGGCTGCTCTCAGCTTTCTCCTGAAGGGAAGGGAAAGGGGCTGTCAGCTTTGGCTATGTCACTGAGAGTCCTGCACTATCACCCTGGGCATCAGCAGATGGGCCTCAGATCTCCCTCAGAAAGTGTCTCCTCAGCCTCCTCTCCCTACAGACAGCAGCAACAGCTCCTTGGCTTGCAGCATCTCTGTTTGTCCGGCCTGCCCTTAAGGCCCTGCTGCCAGGGAGATGCCCCTGGGCAGTACCCTGTGCTGGGAGGGGTCTGCAGGGCAGAGCTGAGCCCCCAGAGCTGGGCTGGGCTCTGGCAGCACTGGCAGAGACAAGGCTTGGATAGAGAGAAACAACTCCCAGTAGGCACAACTCGAGGCAGCAGAGAGCCAGACCAACCCTTGGCATCCCTCCCTGACGATTTCTCGGCTGTTTAGGTGGCCTGGAAAGGCCCAGGGTGGCCTTGGACAGCCCGGCGCTTCAAAGGATGAGGAGAGACTTCTGATCTTGTTTCGGTCTCGGTGTTTATTAATTGTTTATCTAAAAGATTTTTTTTCAGCCCGACAGAGGTCTGCACAGCAAGTCAGCCATGGGCACACTGAGCGCCCCCGGGGCGGTCACTTATCTTTATACCCGAAGTTACGTATACAATATTTATAATTTTCCCCCAATACCTTCTACCCTTATTAACCGGTGCTCTTCTAGTAAAGACCAATCCCAAAGTGCCACCATCACCACAGAAGATGGAGGCCAAGAAGAAGAAGGACAGGACACGCCCCAATTCCTCCATCTTACTTCTTTAGACCCCCCTGTACAGAAATCCTAAACCCTGTGTTTTACACTCTAATTAACTTATCCCTTCACCATTCACCCCAGTGAAATCCTCCCAGTCCTCATACAGGTGTCATCTCCTGTGTAGGATCAAAGTCCAGCCACCAGACACTTCTGGCAACATTCCAGGACTCCCGAGCCCCCCAAGGGTGTTCTCGGCCACTCTGCACCTCCATCCTGAGGTGCTGAGATCCCACACCTTCCTGTCCAGTTGTGTAGGGAAAGAGAGAAGGGCTTAGATAAATTGACTTTTAAACTGGAGTCTTTAAAAACTCGACTTAATTTTTCAAGCTCAGTTTATGTTGGATCACCCTGAACTAGAGGGAGGTGGAATGGGCAAAGTGCACCTGTGTGGGGACCAGCAGGTCTGATTGCAATGGGGCAGAGGGAGCCCTGTTTTGCCTGTGGGCTTCCCCAGGGTTCAGGCTGAGAGCAGTGCTTAAGATGAATCAGTAACTCAGGAGCATAAACCCAAGCTCAAGAATAAACATATTGAGTAAAGTTTCCCCACAGGTAAAGAAGTAGTTTTGAGGGAATTCCTAAAATAACCCTATAGGGTTGATTCCAAGAGCTTGGTCTCAGCTTTTCAATGTCTTGTTTCTACAGTCCACAATGCCCAGAGTTAGGAATGTCCAACAGCAGCTCCATCAGGCACTTCCTCCTGCTGGCATTGGCAGACACACGGCAGCTGCAGCTCCTGCACTTCTGCCTCTTGCTGGGCATCTCCCTGGCTGCCCTCCTGGGCAACGGCCTCATCATCAGCGCCGTAGCCTGCGGCCACCACCTGCATGTTCTTCTTCCTGCTCAACCTGGCCCTCAGTGACCTGGGCATGATCTACACCACTGTCCCCAAAGCCATGCACAATTCCCTCTGGGACACCAGGGACATCTCCTACACTGGATGTGCTGCTCAGCACTTTTTCTTTACGTTCTTCATTGGAGCAGAGTTTTATCTGCTGACCGTCATGTGCTATGACCGCTACGTTTCCATCTGCAAACCCCTGCACTACGGGACCCTCCTGGGCAGCAGAGCTTGTGCCCACATGGCAGCAGCTGCCTGGGCCAGTGCCTTTCTCTATTCTCTGCTGCACACAGCCAATATATTTGCCCTGCCCCTGTGCCGTGGCAATGCCCTGGGCCAGTTATTCTGTGAAATCCCACAGATCCTGAAGCTTTCCTGCTACAAATCCTACCTCAGGGAACTTGGGCTTCTTGTGCTAAGTGCTCTTCTATTCTTTGCTTGTTTTGTGTTCATTGTTTTCTCCTATGTGCAGATCTTCAGGGCTGTGCTGAGGATCCCCTCTGAGCAGGGACGGCACAAAGCCTTTTCCACCTGCCTCCCTCACCTGGCCGTGGTCTCCCTGTTTCTCAGCACTGGGTTTTTTGCCTACCTGAAGCCCCCCTCCATCTCCTCCCCATCTCTGGATCTAGCCCTGTCACTTCTGTACTCAGTGGTGCCTCCGGCCCTGAACCCACTCATCTACAGCCTGAGGAACCAGGAGCTCAAGGAGGCCCTGAGAAAATTGATTGTACTCTATTTTCAGAAGCATTTCAGAACCATTTGCTGATGCAGAACCTTCAGAATGTAACTCTTTAGAATCTCATCCTTTTTTCCCCTATTTCTCTGTTTTTATTTTGTTACTTTTTTTTCTATTGTTGGTATGTTTTTTACAAAATACTGCAGTATTGCACTTAGCATTTCTACATTAATATCTACCTTCTTTTGAAATATGAAGACTTGCAAGAGGCTTTTTCCCTTGAGATTTAAATAAAAACAAGTGCTTGCCCTGACCTGTGTGCCTGGAATTCTTCCTGAGCCCTTCTCTTTCCCTGCAGGGGTAGTGCCTGTGAGCAGGGATGCGGGGTAGAGACTCCCAGCACAGCAGCACAGCCAGGGATAATGGCCCTGGCTCTTCCCACATCTGCTCTGCCCAACTGCACCCTGTCCTTGCCAGCCCTGCTGTGGCTGTAAGGCCGGAGTGCTCCTGCAGCTTGGTCACTGTCCTGCTGCGTGTCCCTGCTGTGGCCACAGGTTGGGCCAGGCCGTGGGCACTGCTGGGACACAGCTGGGCTCCAGCACAGCAGCTCCAGCAGCAAAGGGCATCTCCTGAGGGCAGGGCAGGGAGGCTTTGCTCCCCTCCAGAGCTGCTGTCAGCAATGTGCCCCAGGAATGCCCTGGCACAGCTGAGCCCAGTGCCTGGGGCGGGGCGGAGTGTTCAGGGGGGGCTCACAGCAGTGTCCTGGCACAGCCAGAGCTCCTGGTATGGACCTGAGGCAGCAGCAGAGCAGGGCCTGGGCTGTGTCTTTGTTCTGGGCCAGCCTGGGAAGGTGGCCCAGGGCAATTGTCCCACACCAGCCCCTGCAACCACCATTGCAGGCACTGGCCTCTCCCCACCTGCAGGAGGTTGTTTGTCCTTGCATGGAGGGACACCAAGTGACCAGGCCAGCAGGCCATGTTTGCTCTGTGCTGAGGGGATCTCAGCAGTGCATCGTGTGTGGGGGGAGAGAGGAAGCCCAGTGAGCACAAACACCATCAGCAGCACCTGGAGCTGGCACAGTTCCAGTGGCACAAACAGGGCCTTGAGGCCACTTCACTCTGAGAGTAACGTCCTCTGGGCAAACACCTGAATTCTTTGTGGTGTTGTGGTGAGGACTGCACAGAGAGAAATATCCCAGGCAGGGAGGCTCCAGGAAAAAATGCTCAGGGCCGCCATGGACTGCATAAATAGACATTGGATAGAGTGAGGGTCTGTGGGGAGAAATCAGAGCTGCCTCCCTTCTGAACCAGCCTGAGGACCTGACAGGGCTGTGCTGTGTTCTGGGCACTGACCTGGAACTGAGGGAGGTTGAAAAGGCCTTTGGTGTCAGGGCTGTTGGGAAGGCTGGGCAGTGTCACTGTGGGACCTCTCTCAAACCCCTTGGAAAGGCCAGAGCCATCCCAGAGGGTCTGGGCACTTGGGAAGGGCAGACATGGAACCAGTCTGCAAACAGGGCAGGGAGGGGGACTGGGAGAGTCACAGTCTGGTCAGGCTCAGCAGGGAAGGGGATGTGGTAAATCCTCCTGCAGCCATTCCAGGCACTGGAAGGACAGGGCAGGGACTGCAGAACCCATGTGGGAGGGAAAAGGAGGGGATGTTGTGTGCCCAGACTTCAGCCAGGCCTGGGACAGGGTCTGCTGTGGTCTTCTCAGAGCCAGCCTGGAGAGACCTGGGCTGATGGAGTGGAACGTGGGCTGGGTGGGAATTTGGCTAAACAATGAGGGTCAAATGTCATCCATGATACAGAGTCCTCTTTGCAGCCACACCCTGGTGACATCCCTCAGTGACCAGCCCTTGGCCACTACTGTGGAATATTTCTATTGTCTCTACAATGCCATGAAATGTACTTTCAATTCCTTTGTGGGTGCTGCCAAATTGCAGGGACTGAACTGATGTGTGACTGTGACTCAACTCATCTAGTTAATGGTGACTGCAAAACATAATTGGGCAAGATGACTGAGTTGGGTAAATTTATCTTGCCATCAGGCGCCAAGTAAGCCCCAAGAAAGGGCAGAAAAAACTTGTGCATCAGAAAAAAAGGCAGTTCAATAGGGAAAACCCCAAACCTGACCAAAAAAAAAATCACAAACCCAATCAAAAAACCAAAGCAAGACCCACCTTCAACAACACAAAAGCCCCACAAACAAACCAAACTCAAAAAGAAAAAGCCATAAACAGAAGATAAGCAAATTCACAGGAAATCTCCTATCAGCAGAAAATGTTTAACCACCTTGTGGCAGGAGAGGATTCTGCATGTGTTGGTGCTGTTTGGAAAGAAAAATGTCTGAAAAAAAAAATTAATCCCTTATTTCCCTTGTCCCCCTGCTTCTCTCAGTTGATTCCTGATCATGGTGTGACACGGAATGGAACATCCCTTGGGTCTGTCCAGCCCAGCTGTCCCATCCCTGTTCCCCAGGAACAATTGCCCACCCCAGGCCCATAGGTTGGGGGAGTTGCAGACACCTCATGCGGGGCGAGCACTGAGACAGGAACAGGAGAACAGAACAACATTTACTCTTGTCAAGGACAGTAGAACAGAACAGCCCAGCCTTGGAGAAACTAATTGAGGATGTACCTTTGGCAAACAGAAGTCCCAAGAAATGCAAGCAGGATGCCAGCTCAGCTCTGCAAGGCTGACAAAAGAGAAGTTATGCGGAACAATAATATTGCCCTTACTCAAAAGGAGGGGTCAAGGAACAGCCACCTCAAAAGGACACTGGATGTTGAAGACAAAACCCAAAGAACCATGAAAGGATTTGTGATAAGGGGTGCAACTATGTCAAATAAACTCAAAGGAAGTGGGGATAGCTAATGGATACATAATCAGTGTGTGTGATAAAAACTGTTCATTCAATGCTCAGTGCACTCCAATGGAGGAAGGACGGCCCAAGCGACCACCATGCTTTAATAAAGAATACCTGCTTTCAAATACTTAAAACTGTGTTCAGAAGTGTCTATCCAGTGGATTTCAGTATGAGTGGTATCCTTGACTCCATTATGCCCCACAGTTTCACAATGGCCCCTTGGTTCCATGAGGCCCCTCTGTATAACAATGGACTGTTGGTTCCATTGGGTTCTGTACTGTCAAAATGGCCTCCTTGGTTCTGCACTGCCACAATGCTCTCCTTGGTTCCACCAGGCCTTGGTGTGTCACAACAGCCCCTTGGTTCCATCAACTGCCACAATGTCACCCTGGTCTCTTGGATCTGCAGTGTCACAATGGACAATTGGTCAGAAGCAGCCCCACTGTGTCACCATGAATATTTGGTTCCACGGGCCCCCCACAGTGTCACAATGGCCCCTTGGTTCCACAAAGTTCCACTGCATCACCATGGTCTCCTTGGATCCGCAGTATCTCCATGGACCAATGTGGCCCTGCTGTGTCACAGTGGTTCCTTGGTTCTACTGCATAACAATGGAATCTTGGTCCCTTGAGGTTCTGTACTGTCACAATGTTCTCCTTGGTTCTGGACTCTAACAATGGACACTTGGTTCCATGAGTTTCCATGATGTCACAATGGTGTCCTTGGTTCCACAAGGCCTTGCTGTGTCACTATGGACCTATGACTCCATGAGCCGGTGTCAGAATGGCCCCTTTGTCCCATAGAGCCCCACAGTGTCACTATTGTCTCCCCTTGGTTCATTGAGGCCTTGCTGTGTCACAATGCTCCTTTGTTTCCATGAGGCCCCATGTGTCATAATGGTCTCCCATGGTTCCATGAGGCCCAGCTGTATCACAATGGCCCCTTTGTCCCATGGAGACCCACAGTATCACAATTGTCCTCCCTTAATTCCATGAGGCCCTGCAAAGTCACAATGGATCTTTGATTCCATGAGTCCCACATTGTTCCAAGAATCATTAGGTCCATGGGGCCCTGTGGTGTCACAATGGTCCCTTGGTTCCATGGTGCCACACAGTGTGACAATTGCCCTTTGGCCCAACAGGGCCTCATAGTGTCACAACGGACTCCTTGGTTCCATGGAGACACAAAGTGCCACAATGGCCCTTTGGTTTCTCAAGGCCTCAAAGTGTGAAAATGGCCTCCAAGGTTCCATGACGTCCTCCTGTGTAAAAATGGCCTTTGGTTCCATGATGCCTCATAGTGTCACAATGGTCTCATTGATTCTGCACTTTAAGAATCCCGCCTTGGTCCCTTGGGGCCCCACAGTGTCACTATTGTGCCCTTGGTTCCATGAGGCTTTGCTGTGTCACAATACTCCTTTGGTTCCATGAGGTCTCCTGTGTCACAATGGTCCCTGGCTTCCATGAGGGCTGGCAGTGTCACAGGGGTCTCCTTGGTGCTGCAGTATCACAATGGACCCTTGGTTCCATGGGGCCTCACAATGTCAGAAGGGTCTCCTTGGTTCCATGAGGCCCTGGAGAGCCCCTTGATTCAACAAGGCCTCCAAGTGTCATCATGGCCTCCAGGATTCCATGAGGCTCCGCAATGTCCCAATGGACCTTTGGTTCCATGGGGTCCTGCACTGTTCCATGAATCCTTCTTTCCATGGGGCCCTGGAGTGTCACAATGGCCTCCTTGGTTCCATGGTGCCACACAGTGTGACAACTGCCCCTTGGCCTGCCAAGACCCCACAGTGTCACAATGGTTTCTTGCTTCCATGAGGCCTTGTAGTGTCAGAATGGTCTCCATGATCCCATAAGGCCTTGCAGTGTCACCACAGACCATTGGTTTCATGGAGCCCCACAGTGTCACTATAGTCTCCTTGGCTCCACAAGGCTCTGAAATGCCACAATGGCCCTTTGGTTGCACAAGACTTCCAAGTATAAAATGGCCTCCATGGTTCCATGAGACCCTGCTGTGGCACAATAGACCTTTGGTTCCGTGATGCCCAAGAGTGTCACAATGGTATCCTTGGTCCCACGGTGTCAGAATGGACCCTTCATCCGATGGACATCCACAGTGTTCCCTGCAGTCCCCTTGATTCCACCAGGCCCTGCCATGCTCTACAGGCCCCTTGGTTCCAGTGGGTCCCAAAGTGTCAGAACAGTCTCCATTATTCCATAAAGCCCCACAATGTCCCTATGCTCCCCTTGTTTCCACAGGGCCCTACAGTGGAACAATGGATTCTTGGTTTCATGAGGTTCCTCAGTCCCAATGGTCTCCTTGGATCCGCAGTGTCACAGTGGCCCCTTGGTTCCATGTGGCCACGCTGTGTCACAATGGCTCATGGTTCCATGAGGCCACACAGTTTAACAAGGGACCCTTGGCTCCATGAGGCCTTGCTGTGTCACAATGGACTTCTGGTTCCATGAGCTCTCACACTGCCAGCAGCAGTCTCCTTGGTTCTGCAGTGTCACCATGGACCCTTTGTTCCATGAGGTTCCACAGTAGAATACGGTCACCTTGGTTCCGTGAGGTTCTGCAGTTTAACAAGAGACCCATGGTTCCACCAGGCCGTGCTGTGTCACAATGGCCCCTTGGTTCCAAGAGGTTTCTCAGGGTCCGAATGGTCTCCTTGTATCTGCAGTATCACAATGGACCATTGCTTCCACGTGGCACCAATGTGCCAAAATGGATTTTGGTTCTATGGGGTTCTGCTGTGTCATAATGGACCCTTTGTTGCATGAGTTTGCTCAGTGTCACAGTTGACTCCTTGTTCTGTGAGGCCTCGCCATCACCAAATCTCCAAAATATCAGAATAAGGCCCGTTAACACTAATTTGCTTTTTAAGAGGGGATCATTTATTCAGGCCTGAGGTCTAGTGAGGGATAACTTCTAACCTTATGTGGACATGTTATTCTACCAGCATCAGTAAGTGTGTATTACGATTTACTCACTTCCATAAAACCCACCCCAAGTTCCCAGATTCAGTCCTTCGATTTTCTGTCCCTACATTTTTGAGACAGATGTCTTCTCTTCCACCCATCTTTGCTGGGAAAGCAGCCCCTGCATGCCTTGTTCCTGTGCTAAAAGTTCACACGTGCAGTAAAAATTGAATTAATCCTTTTGATATCAAGGCCAAGGCTTTGTGTGGGCAGGCAGAGGCAGGCAGGAAGCACAGCTGTCAGCAAAGGAAGGGCCCAGCCAGGTGGGGCAGCCGGGGGATGCCGACAGCCTGCAGGGACAGAGGCGCAGGGCAGGGACTCCGTGGGACAGCCTGGGCTGCACAGGGCACAGGGATGGGCAGCAGCTGCAAGACAGCCCTGACAGAGCCAACTTGGGCAGCACTTTGGCCATGGCTGCTGGCCCTGGGCCTGAGGCCACAAGGAGGGGACAAGTGACCCTTGCAGGGCTGGGGCCTCATTGCCTCCTTGTCCCTGCTCAGCAGCCTGGGAGGGGCTGCCCCATGCTCCTGCCCTTGCCATTGCACATCCCCACATGCCAGTGCCCAGCCCAGGAAGAGCCCTAAGCAAGTAGGGAGGGACAGGATCTGCATGGCCAGGGGCTGGGGCTCAGGCTTGGCCCCTTTGCATTCCTCAAACACATTCAGGTGTGCTCAGCACCAGAGACACCTTTGCCTTGTTTGTCCCCAGCTGTCATCACTGCTTCCAGTGTTCTGCTCTAACTGGAACCTGGGGACACTTTGTCAGTCTTGTGCCTAATAGGGATCTATTTAAAGCACAAGAATCTTCAGTGTTTCAATCTCACTTTGAGTTCTTGAAAAAATTTTTGAGCCCTCTCTGAGGGACAGAATCTGATGCAAATAGAACCAAAGGCCCAGAGGATCATTAAAGTCCCTGTGCTGTGTCTGTGCTGCTGAGCTGGGCCAGGCTCCTGGCCCAGAGGCAGCTCCTGGCAAGGGCAGTGCTGCAGAAAGACAGCTCTGGCCAGGAGCAGCTCCTGTGCACAGCCCAGCAGGGCTGGGGCACTGCCAGGGCCCCTCAGGGACACCAGCAGGGCACAGACAGAGCTCACAGGGGCTCAGCACTGGCAGGGGCTGTGGGATGGCCCCGAGGGGGCTGTGTCACAGCAGCACCTCTGTGGCTGTGTCATAGAGGCACAGACCAGCTGGGATGTCAGCAAGGGGCTGTGTGACAGCCCAGAGTGGGTTGTGTGAGATCATGGTATGACTGTGTGACATTAAAGAGTGGGCTTTGAGGTCAAAGTGTGTGCTGTGACATTACAGAGTGGCAGAATGACATCACAGAGAGGCTTTTGTGGCATCACTGAGAGGGTTGTGACATGACAAAGTTGGCTGTGACATCATAGAGTAGGGTGTGAGGCCATAGAGCAGATCCTACCATTATGGAGGGTGCCTCTGTGACATCAGAGAGTGGGTTGTGACATCACTGGGTAGCTGTGTAAAATCATAAAACAGGCTGTGACATCACAGAACAGACAGTGACATCACATTGTGATTTTTTGACATCAGCATCTTCTGTGGCATCACAGGATGCTGTGTGACATCACAGGGGCTGTGTGACATCACAGGGGCTGTGTGAGGTCACTGGGGAGGTCACTCTGCCCCGGCCCCCCTCACAGCTTCCCCCAGAGCAGTCCAACACTGCTCGTGCACAGCGGGGTCGCCTGTCCCCTCGGGTCCCTCCACCCCTGACCCCACAGCCTCCCCCAGAGGATGTTCAATGAGATCTGTTATAAATTTAACTCCGCAACGAGTCAAGTTGTCCAATTGGAATTTATTAATTATAGCAAGCAAAGGTAATAAGCAAAGCAGCGCTGGGCGACTGGGGAGTCTTTGCTCCACCAACAGCCGCGCCCAGTATCTAACAAGTCCTCTTCTTATACTAGTTTATTTCCGTATACGTGTTCTTCCCTTGGCACATGCTCCAATTGTTGCTAGGGGGTCTTCTTCTACCCCCTGGTGGTCGCTGGATAAAGGCTCAAAATCTTCCTCAGGCCTGTACTCTTGACCTCGGAACTCTCGCCTTCCTTATATGGTGGTGGTGTTTGTCTGATTTCTATTTCTCGGCTGGCTCTTCTTAGTTCCTAAAACTTAGCTTTTCGCATGGTTAATATTTGTGCAATGCGTGGTTGATGTCTACACAGGCAATAGCTGATATATTATTCTGGGTTATGTATTTCTTAATCACATAGTTGCCCATATATTTCTCAATCACATGGTTGCCCATATCGGGGTTTAGTGAACAGGGATATTCATTACAAGATTGACCCCAGAGCCTGACACGGGGACGGGGGGACAGGGCCCTGGGGCTGGCACAGGGGGACAGGGAGCCCCTGGCAATGTCCCCGTGTCCCCCAGGGCCAGAGCCTGGGCCAGGCTCGTCCACCCTGTTATGAACAAGGCCTTGAGAGTGCTGAAAAAATCCCCATCAAGGGGTCAGCAAAAACTAGATTTATTATTAAGGGACAGCAGCACAAAGTTCGTTGGCAAGAGTCACTCTGGTCCTGACAGAGTTTATAGGGCCCCAAGAGAGGGGCTTCAGTCCCAGCAATGGTTCATCCTGGCTGCACTTGGCACCAACAGCTTTCTTTGGCAATGTGAGAACAGGGATGTTGTGCCACTGAGGGAACAAAAACAGTTCCCAGGGCTGCTCCTACAGAAAGCAGGAGCTGGTTGGGCAGCAGCAGTGCCTGGAGCAGACAGTGTTTGTGATGAGCTGCAGAGGAGCTGAGCCCAGGGGCTGTTAGCCAAGGCCAAGGCCCAAGGAGCATTTCTCAGCTGGCAGGGCAGCCTGAGAAGGGGAGGGGGGAATGCAGCAGCACAGGGCCCATGGAACCAAGGGACCATTGTGACACTGTGGGGCCCTGTGAGACCAAGGGACCAGTGTGACACTGTGGGGCCCTGTGAGACCAAGGGACCATTGTGACACTGCGGGGCCCTGTGAGACCAAGGGACCATTGTGATACTGTGGGGCCTCACGGAATCGTGGAGACCACTGTGACATTGCTTGTCTTCATGGAACAAAGGGGGCTGTACTGACACTGTGTGGCTCTAGGGAATGTAGGGATCATTGTGTCGCTGTGAGGCCCCAGCAAACCAAGGGTCCATTTGTGACACCACGAGGCCTCATGGAACTGTGGAGACCATTATGACACTTTGGGGTGTGATGGAACCAAGGGGCCATTGTGACGCTGCAAGACTCCATGGAGCCGAAGCTCCACTGTGACATTGCAAGGCCTCATGGAACAATGGAGACACTATTAAGCGACTTTACAGCCTCATGGACCCAAGGGGCCATTGTGACACCGTGGGGCACCATGGCACCAAGTAGACCATTGCTACACTGAGGAGACTCATGGGATCGTGGAGACCATTGTGACACTATGAATCCCCATGGAATAAGCACAGAATTGTGATACTGTGAGGCCTTGTGGAACCAGTGAGACCATTGTGACCCTGGGGATCTGCACAGAACCAAAAGCATCATTGTGATACTCTGGGGCCTCGTGAAACCAAGAGACCTTTGTGAAACTGCAGGCCTGCATGGAACCAAAGGGCCATTGTGACATTGCAGGGCCTGATGTCATCAATGGTCCATTGTGAGACTGTGGAGCCAAAGGAGACCATTGTGACAGTGCAAACCCCCAGGGTCCAAAGGCTCATTGTGACATTGCAGGGCTCATGGAATAGAGGAGTCATGTGATACTGTGGGGCCTGGGGAACCATGGAGACCATTGTGACACTGCAAGGCCTCATGGAATCATTTGGACCATTGTGACACTGCAGAGCCTTCTGGAACCCAGGGACCGCTGTGACACTGTGTGACCGCGTTGAACCAAGAGTCCGTTTTGACACTACAGGACTTCTTGTAATCCAAGGGTCCATTGTGACACTGTGGGACTCTATGGAAACAAGGCACCATTTTGGTACTGTGGGGCTGCATTAATCCATTTTGGCTCTATGGGGCCCCACAAAACCAAGGGAACACAGAACAGGTCTGGCTGGTTCAGCCTCCCAGGGGCCACCTGACTGGTCCAGCTGACCTTGGCATGTTGAGGGTCTCTTATCTTCTGCTGCTGTAACACTGGGATTCCATGCTTTTCTTGCCATGGAAAAGAACTCTCCCCCTCCTCCAGGAACCTGTGTCCAAAACTGGGATTTCACCTCCAAATTTCCTTATATCCAGAGATTGTTCCCATAGGAATATGGTCAGGACAAGTCTGGCTGGCAATGGTTTCACAAGGATCACCTCTCATTGGTCCTCGAAACACTGGGGAAGGCAGCGTGCTTTCCTTCCTATGGGAAAGAACTGTCCTGCTTCTCCAGGCACTCATGGCCAAGACTGGGCTTCCACATCTAAAATTCCCTATGTCCAAAGAATGCTTCCAGACAAAATCTGCCATTCATGACAAGTCTGGCTGGCCTTGACCTAGTGAGTCTCACACCTGCCTTCCAAACACTGGGGCTCAAGGCTATGGAATAGAACTCTCCTTCTCATCCACGTGCCCATGGCCAGAATTGGGATTTCACCTCCAACATTTTCCATTGTGACAGACTGGAGGAGATTGTTGGCTGGAAACACTGCGTGTGAGGGGAGGAAGGGGCAGGTCCAGCCTTGCCCCGCCCTGGAACCCAAGCACTGCCTTGCCCTGGAACCCCAATCCCCCCAGAGCCTCTATCCCAGCCCAGCAGTGTCTGCCAGTCCCTGGCACAGCACAGGCAATTCTCCACAGCCACCTCTGCAGCCCCCAGCCCAGCTCCTAAGGGACCAAATGAGCCCAAGGCCCACCTGGGGGAAGGGCCCAGCAAGATCAAGGGGAATTGAAGACTGGCCACAAGGCAAGCACACATCTTGACCCTACCTCCTCTTGGAATTTCCATCTAAACACCACTGAAATCCAGGAGTTGGTAGCTCTGTGTGTGCTTCTCTAAATCTTTTATGTTTTTCTCTCTTTCTGTGTCTTCTTCTTCTGTTTCTGTGCTCCTGCAAATTTTGATTAAATATTAATTGAACAGGCTTAGAGTTTGTGAAGTTGAATGGGCCGAGTCAATGCCTTGAGAAGTGTTTTTTGCTGACTGAATATCTGTCATAGTCTGACGTGAGAAGAATTTTTAAAAGTAGTACAAAAGTTTTTGTGTAACTGACAACCTGTTAAACCACTAAGATACTGAACACGCCTCTGTGAAACACATATGTTAAAGACAAAAAAATCCAGGAACCTCCTCTTTCTTTTCCAGTCAACAAAGAAGCAGTGGGCCCTGGCCCTGGCTCGCATCTCAATCAAACCAAACCAAACCAAACCAAACCAAACCAAACCAAACCAAACCAAACCAAACCAAACCAAACCAAACCAAACCAAACCAAACCAAGCAGCCCTGCCATGGGCTGAGCCCCTTCTCCCCTCACCAGGCTGTCCCCACCCCATCGGCCCCATTCAAACCAAACTAAACCCCAACAACTAACAAACAGGAAAACCGAAGAGGCCACAAAACCCCAACCAGAACAAAGCTACTCACAGCTATTAAAATCTTACTGTCAAGTCCCTCCCCACCCCCAATAACACAATTAAAACCAAAAACTCCTACAACCTTCAACCCATACAAAATAACCCTACCACTAAAATTAAACACATGAAAATCAAAAAACCAACCATAAAACTAATCCGAACACAACTTCCACCACAAGTTACTGGCGGCTCAGGTGTTAATCCTATCAATACTTCAATCCTCACTCAAGTAAGGGAAGAAACATAATACAAACATTAAAAAAAATAAAAAAGATAAAACCATCAAAGTCAGTAAAGAAGAAATTAAATCCCAAATAAAACAGAAAAAAATACCTTAAACCTAAAAGTAAAATCTGCTTTTAAACTATAAAGAAAAGTCTCTTTTTCTTTACTACACATAAAATGATAAAAAATTAAAATAGTCAAAACAATATCAAACAAAAAACTCTATATTAAAAAAACAAATGTTAAAATAAATGTAATTTCATTTCCAGAGTTAAAAATAATTTTAAAAGTAAATTATGAAAACATTTTCCCTTAAATAACTCATCTTTAAAATAAAACACAATAGGTCTACATGGCCCATCAACAAGCTGTAAAAAAGCTTGAAGCAATTATAAAAATAGATTCATAATAACAAATTTCCCCAGACAGCTGTTATGCATGAGAGAATTAACAACCACAAAAACCTAATTTTTCCCCTTATAAAAAATCTTCATAAACTTAACAAGAAAAATTTCTCTCCCTAAGTAAACTAAAAAAAGACTATTCTAGAGATAGTAAACTAATTAGAAATTTTAAGTTTACTTTGTTTCCATTGTCAGAAAAAAAGACAAAGTTGTAAAGAAAAGAAATATTCGGAAGAGTTTATTTTAATTCTTACTATCTTTTTTCTTTTAAAAATTCTTTTAAAATTTCTTTTTAACAAAATTTTCTTTCTACTCTTTGAAAATTTTAGGCCTACTTTACCTTTCCTGTAATCCTAACTCACAACAAAACAAAATACATAAATAATTAACTGACCCTAAAACACACAACACTCATCAATCCACTAATTAAGAAATCTCAAGTTTAGAAAAATCTTCAATTAACAAACCGAAACCACTCCAATGTCAAAATAAACCATTTGGGAAAGTTTCTCTGATTTTCTGAAGTTGTCAGTAAAGCCTGTTAGATTGCTTTCAGCTCTTGACAATCTCTTGTTGGTATTTCTCCAGTGAGTCCAACTCAGAATACACAAACAATTGTAATTCTTTTAAATGTCTCCTTGAGAGAGTGTTTTGGGGGATGGGAGTCAGGGCTTGTGTGTCCTGCTTGGCACAGCCCAGGCAGGGCTTTCCCAGCCACATTCCACACTCCATTTCCCAGCTGAAGCTGCTGCTGCCTCTGAGTTGTGCTGCCCCAGCCCCAGGGACGCTCTCCTTGTCTGCCCATTCCCCCATGGTCTCTGGGCAGGGATGGCCTCAGTGGGGGCTGCTGACATCCTCAGCACCTTGGAGGCTGCTGCTGAATTTTCCTGCTCCACAGGCTTGTTCAGCCTTCAGCTCTTGAGTGCAGGAATTCAGTGTCCCAAGGCTCATTAACATTCAGAACAGCTGAACAAGCCAAGCCTCTGGGGGTAATTTGATTTAATTTTCAAATATTTTGTGGTTAATTAAACGAATTCCAGTAGTGTAGTCAAGTTGAATAGATTCTATTTAAAGAGACAGTGAGAAAAGATTTCCTAGATCTAATTTATGGTTCTTCTCCCTGTTAATTTATTGATACGTGTAATCTCCAGCTGACACTGAATCTAAGTACCTCTTCATGCAGTCTGAATAGATATGAAAATCAAGACCCTCCATGGCTGACAATCAATGTGACTCTGTCCCTGCCCCCACCCCACCATTTCCCCCATCCCAGCCCTGGCACTCAGAGCAGCCTTGTGCAAATCTGAGCTCCCCCCAGCCCAGGCTGCACCTCCAGCTTTCAGCTCCTTGGCTCCAACTCCCACCTGCTTTCCTTGGAGAAGGAGCTGCCCAAGACACAAAGGGATGTTCATTTGTAGTCAGCCAACAAAGCCAAGGGAAAGCACAGCTCCATCAAATGCAAAAGTCGTTCCTCTGCTGGATATTAAATCCACTTTGCACAGAAGACACTCTCAGAGGAATGGAAAACACTTTCTGTGCCCAGCACAGATCCCAAGGTCCCCCCAAACCCTCCCTGCCCCAATTCTGCCCAGATTTTCTCTTTGCACACACGAGTCACAGGCTGAATTCAGGAGCTCCCTCCATGCCCAGAGGGAGGAAAAGAGAGAAAGGAGATTAAGAACTCCCCTGTGCAGAGGCAAGGTCCAAGTGCAGCCCCTGCAGTGGGAACCACAACTCATCAGGTTTGTGTCCTTTGGGCTCAGGGCCTGGTGACACTCAGAGGCACAGGAAGGTTTCTTGCCAACAAATACAAGTTGAACATTTGAACAGTTTAATAACCATCACAGCTTTTACCTCAGCTCTTTGTGATGTCCCAGCAGCATCTGACATGTCCACCATCCCCAGGAGATCTCTATTCTAGAACAGTTTTAGACAGAGACATAAGAAAATGTAATTCTGTGATAGATATAATGACAATTAGGTTGTTGTCTAATGTGATATATATTTGAACATCAGAATGTTTGGACAATTCCCTAAAGTTCAAAGCATGAAACCATTCAGTTGAGAGGCACTTGAATGACTAGAGAGCATCTGAAGAAGGAAATCTGTGATCAATGGGAAGGTCATAGATCAGGCTGGTCGAGTGAAGAGATGTCCTTAGATGTGGCCATTTAAACATGAGAGCTGGAAACACTGGAAGGAAGAGGATCATGAAATATTAGACTAAATGTTGGTGACTAACATAGAGAAGAAGACTGATATTTTTTCCTGGAATCAGTACAAGAATCCAGTAGATCCAGAAAATTTGTGTTCCTTGTGGAAAAATATGCCATCTCCTAAAAGTACTCAAATGAGTCAGATAATAAAGATTTGCTTGTATATTAGGAAAGGAACAGGTATTAAAAACCTGTGCCCCTATCCAGGCAGACATCAGCTGTGTGCCCATGAACACGCAGCGCCACTTGTGCCCTGAGGTGCCCAGCTGGGATTGGATCTCTCAGAGAGCACCTGAGGGAGAGCAGAGCACCTTGCAAGCTGCAGGTTCCTGACAGACCCGCAGGGCTCCTGTCCCATCAACATCTGCTCTGCTCCAGTCTGAAACAGGGCCCAGCATGGTGCCGGGATCATCAGAGAGCTGAGGTGTGTGCTGGAATTCAATGCCCTCCCCATCCCGCAGCAGCCCTGCATTTCCCTCCTGCAGCCTTGGTCTCCAGCATAGCCATGGAGGCTCTTTGGGCTCTGGACTGTTGCTGCAGCCCCCAAGGGCAGCTGAGCTCTGCCTTTGGCACAGTCAGGCCTGGCCAGCACAGGCCATGCTCAGCAATTCCCTGTGTGTGCCTGGCCTTGCTGTCAGCCTCGGCAGCGGCTGCGTGGCCCCTTTGTGGCCCTGTGCTGGCACAGCCATGGTGGCCCAGCCCCTGTGCAGGCCCAGCCCAGGCCAGGAGCATTGCGGCTGGGAATGTCCCCTGTGCCATGGTGCCCACAGCAGCCTTGGGGCTCTGTGCCCCATGGCCTCCATGCTGGGCAGCCTTTGCCAGCTCCTGCAGAGCCCGGGGCACCGGTGGGGCTGCACAGACAGCCCTGCCCCGGGCTCTGCCGGCCTCCGGGCCAGCAGAGAGGCATCCAGGGCTGGCCATGGCCAAGAACAGGCCATGAGCCCCGGAGGAGGATGAAGCTGGGCCACAGCCAAACTCACCCCAGGCCAAAGCTGGGCTCAGCAGCCAGGGCTGCCAATGCATGGGCACAGAGGCTGGTGCTGACAAATGTCCTGGGCCCCCTCCCTGCTCTGTCTATGCCACCAAGGGCACAGAGCAGCCTCCTCTCTGGGCCACTTGCCTGTTTGCAATGCCTTGCACAGGATCTGGCCCTGCCCCACAAGGCCTGGCCTGAGTCCCGCCCCTGCACGCTCAGCCAGGCGGAGATGGACACTGATGGTTTCTGGGCCAGGCTCTCTGAGCCCAGCCCAGCTCCCTGCAAGCTCTGCCAGCTGCCCTGAGCTCTGGGCATCACCAAGGGCCTCTCCCTAGCCCGGCCGGCTCTGGCCCCACAGCTCTGCTGAGGCCAGGCTGCTCTGGGCACTGTCCCACGGCCTCAGCCCCTGGCAAGGGCACAGCAGCAGCTGCAGCTGCCACAGGACTCAGCCCCAGTATTGGGGAAGGTGCTTGGCCAAGGCCAAAGGAGGCTCCCTGGCTGCCCTGCTCCCCTCGGGCTGAGGTGCTGAGAGCTCTGCAGCCCCTGCTGCCATCCCATCTGCCCAGGGCCTTCAAGAGCCTCTGCCTTAGGGCCTTCAAGAGCTGCTCCTGCTCCAGGCTCAGGGCCCATGCCAAAGCTGGGGGAGCCACAAAGCTGTGCCCATTTCTGTTCATTGCTGCTCTAATGGGGATGGATCTTCAGCCACTTGGAGGACGATGATGAATTTTACTGCTCCAGAGGCCTCTTTGTTCTTGAGCTTCTCAGTTCAGGAATTCAGTTAGAAAAGGCTCATAAATATTTGTTCAAAATACCCAAACAAGACAAGTCTCTGGGAATCATTCAAGTTTTCAATTATTTCGTGGTTGATTAGTCACATTTCAGAAGTGTATTCAAAATGAATATACTAAATTGAAAACAATGAAGAGAGAACTGTTTTGTCCTGTTTAGTTGTCTTTTCCAGTTTTGGTTGATATCAGCAATGTCCAGTTTATATTGGCCCCCAACACCTTCTAATGCATTTTGAACAGATATGAAAATCAAGACTCCTCATGGCTGACAATCAATGCTGGTGTCCATGGCAACCACCCCTGGCAAGGGGTCTTAATGGAGCTGCCAAGGGACTGACCACAGCAACAGGGGGCTGGTGACAGTTGCCATGGAAACTGACCATAGCAACAGGGTCCTGGTGATGATTGCCATGGAAACTGACCATAGCAACAGGGTCCTGGTGGTGGTTGCCTGCTAAGGATCAGATTTGTCACAGGCCATCACAGGGGTTCCCTGGGGACTTTCCAAGAGTCTCCAGGCTGTTCCACAGCTGGAATGTCACAGGCAGAGACAGGGGCTCCATGGACACCTGCCAGGCATTTCTGGGGACTGTAAAGGGCCATGTGGTCAGAGGCAGTCACAGCCATTCCATGGTGACATTCCAGGGGACCTTGGGCTGCAAAGGCACCGATCTTTCACAGACACTCACAGGGGCTCCACGGTGACATCCCAGGAGTTCCCAGGCTGCCAAAGAGCCAGGCTGTCCCAGACACTCACAGGGGTTCATGTCATGGGCACAGTGAGACCTTTGGGCAAAATTTATTAGGGAAACTCCTGTTGGGTCACAGTGTGCAGAAAGGATTCCCAATAGCCCCCATAGATGCCCAAACATCACCATTGAATCAGAGATGACACAGACTCAGATCAGAAGGCTAAGGGCTAAAAGCCACCTGTTTATTCAATCCTCTTCTTTTATACCTTGCTTTGCTACAGGTGGACCTCACTGATCCTTTAATTAACACATTTCACATGATTGGCCAATTAAGACAACACCCTTCAGTAAACAATTTTATGGAAAAAAGCCAACTTATTCCAAACATTGTCAGCCAAGTGTTTCCTCAAAAATCCACTCAGATAACACCATTTATTGATGTTTGTTTTATGTTGGGCCTTTCTTGGGGATCCCTGGATGGGGGAATCCCTCCTGTAGCAGTTCTATGCCAGGTAAAAAGAGATGCATGGGACTTTTTCAGTCTTCAGCTTCTTGTTTATTGTTATCTTATCTAAAGTTTTACATTACTGTCCACACCAGGCCCAGTGCACTGGAAAAGCACTGCAAAATGACCCCAAAATGTACAGTTTCAAGCTCTATTAACATTGTCTCATCCAATAAACACTTGAAAGGTGCATTATTTCTACTTATCTACCAATAACTCATCCCTTGACTGTCCACATAACCTCTGCACTGTGCTTTCCTTGACCAATCACCTTGTGCTACTAACAGTGCAGAAAATAGAGCAGATGAAGAAGACAGGGACTACACCCCAATTCCTCCATCTTGCTTCCTATCTATACCATACTAATAACCCCAAAACCTAAATTTCTCACCCAAGGAACATAGTATAGTACTCTCTATTACCTATTTCACACTTTGGTAAATTCTAATCTATCTCAAAGTCTTGGAAGTTTTCTCCATGGGTGAAGTTGAAAGGCAGTGTTTCTCTGGGGGTCAGGACCCCTCAGAGCAGACAGAGAAATATTCCCTGTGTCTTGGATTCTGACACATTTAACCTAAAATCCCTTAACCCTTAATATGTCAAGTTGCCCAAAAATGTTCCAGGTAAGTAGGATTAGAAGGAGGAGAAAGAGAGAACAACAGAAAGACAGAAGATCCATAGAACAACACGCACATAGGTACCAACTGCTGGGGTTCCAGCATCGCGAAGAGAGGAACCACAGGAGAAGGCAGGATCCAGACCCTGGATGGCCCTCGTGCCCCAGCTTTTAACCTCCTGGGCCTTCATGGGCCTGCCCCTGGTGTGAGACTGCCAGTTGCATGTCCAATCGGAGCCATGGTAGGGACCAGCAGCTGGTGTGTGATTGATTGACAGCTCAGCCAATCAGAACTATGTTAGCACTGCCCGTACTGTGTGATTGACAGCTCTGCCAGGCCAGGGCTGGGGGCGGGCCTCTGTCCCACCACAAACCAAGGCCTGACCCGGCCCTGGCCCCACATGGGCATTCTGAGCATTCCAAGGTGTCTCGGGACATCGATCTCATCTAGCCTCTGACAGCAACCACTATGACAGTACAGAACCTCATGGAATCAAGGGTCAGTTGTGACTTCATGGTGCCTCATGGAATCAAGGAGACCATTGTGCAACTCAGGGGCAGTATGGATGCAAGGGTCAAAAATCAAACTCTGGGGCCCATAGAAAAAAGGAGCCATTGTGATACAGCAGTGCCGCATGGAGCCAAGGGAAACCTGTGACTCTGTTGGGTCTCATGAAACCAAGAAGCCATTGTGGCACTGCAAGACTTCATGGAATCAAGGAGAATACTGTGACAGTGCGGGGACCCATGAAATCAAGGAACCATGGAACAGGTCTGCCTGCTTTGCCTCCTGGGGGCTGTTAGACAGGTCCCACTGAATTTGACATGTCAAGGGCCACTTCTCATCTGACTGTGAAGCACTGGGTCTCCGTGCTTTCCTTCCTATGGAAAAGAGCTCTCTTTCTTGTCTAGGCTTCTATGCCTGAAATTAGGATTCCACCTCTAAAATTCCCTATATCCAAGGGTTTCTCCCAAGCAAAATCTGCCAATACAGTCAAGTGTGGCGAGACTCGGCCTCTGGTGACTGCTTCTCATCTGCCCTGGTGCTCGGTTGTTTCCTACATATGGAGACCATTGTGACAATGTGGGGAGCTGTGGAGCCAAAGGGCATTGTTACACTGTCGGAACTCGTGGAACCAAGGGAATCATTGTGACACTGTGAGTACCATGGATCCAAGGGGCCATTATGACACTGTGGAGTCTTGAGGAATTATGGGGGCCATTGTGACACTTTGAGGTCTTCTGAAATGCAGGGAACATTGTGACACTGCAGAGTACCATGGATCCAAGGGACCATTGTTACACTGTGGAGCCTCATGGAACCAAGGACATCACTGTGGTTCTGTTGGGCCGCATGGTCCCAAGGGGCCAATGTGAAGCCACGGGGCTTTGTGGAACCAAGAGACAATTGTAGCATTTCAGGGCCTCATGGAGCCAAAGGGTCATTGTGATCCTGCAGGGCACTGTGGATCCGTGGAGAAAATTGTGGCATTGCAAGGCCCCATGGAATCATGGAGACCATTGTGACATTGCAGGGCCTCACGGAACCAAAGGGCCATTGTGACCCTACAGGGCCTCATGGAGGGAGGGGGAATTGTGACACTATGGGAACTTGTGGAGCCAAGGGGATAATTGTGGTACCACTGGAGCCCATGGAACCAAGGGGCCATGGTGACACAGAGGAGTTTCATGGAATCAGTAGATCATTATGATAGCCTGGGCTTTTGGAACCATGGAGACCATTTAGATCCTTAAACACTTGTGCAAACCAAGGGCCATTATGACACCTGAGAGCATCATGGAAGCAAGAGAACCATTGTGGCACTGCAGGGCCCTGTGGAACCAAGGCAACATGAAATAGGTGTGGCTGGCATGGACTCCCAGGGTTCACCTGACAGGTCTGGCCGACCTTGGAATGTGGAAGGCCACTCCCATCTGCCCCTGAAACACTGAGGCTCTGGGCTTTCCTTTGTATAGAAAAGAACTGACCATCTTTTCCAGGTATCCATGGCCAAAACTTGGATTCTACCTCCAAATTTCTGTGTATCCAAGGAATACTGCCAGACAAAAGTTGCCAGGACAGACAGGTCCTGGTCTTTGACTCCCAAGTGCCAGAACTTACTAGTTTTGCAAACACTGGAAAGGGCTCTGTGCTTTTCTTTTTATGGAAGAAAAACATCCATCTTCTCCAGGCACAAATGTCTGAAATTAAGATTCCACATCCATAATTTCAAATACCCAAGGGTTGGTCCAAGCAAACATGCCAGGACAGACAGGTCAGGCTTGCCTTAGCCTTTGGTGGTTGCTACTCATCAGCTTCTGAAACATAGGGCTCCGTGGTTTCCTTCCTATGGAGACCAATGTGACATTTGGGAGCCTTGTGAAATGAAGGGGCCATTGTGAAACTGCAGAGCACCATGGATCCAAGGGACATTGTGACACTGTAGAGCCTCGAGGAACCAAGGACATCATTGTGGCTCTGTTGGGCTGCATGGTCCCAAGGGACCATTGCAAATCAGCAATGTGAGAGTTAGCCCAGCTGTAAGTCAGAGTCAGACAGATTTTACCCCTGAAGAACTGGGCGTGAGTTTCAAGTCCTAGGAGTCATTCTTTTAACTTAGTGTGAGCTTGAGAAGTCCCCCATAAGCCTTTAGTGTTGTTATGCTAAGTTGTCCAAGTTCTACTCCCCTATGGGTTTATTTGTTACTTATTTCTCCTATAGGCTATTGTTCTAGTTTTCAAGCCCCAAGTATCTATGTTGTTGATTCCTCCTTGACTCAGGTTTTAGGATCCTGCCCCTTGTACTGTGCTGGACTTCTCCATGTTTATTGTTTTTCACCCTGTTATTAAAGTTCCTTTTAAACAACTGCATTGATCCTGCTCCTTTTCATTTTCACCACCCTTGCCCTGAAGTCAGGGAACCAGAGAGGTTTATTGCAGCCACCTTCATTGTGACATTTGGCTCCCAAACAGGGACCATGGCATTCAGGGCTCCATGTGTCAGTCATGTCAGCTGGGGTTAGCTGATGCATAGGTCAGAGCTCCCTGGGATTTTGGATTGTTCCAGGCTCGGCAGATTCATTGTTACTTCAAGGGACCTTGGCCAGGATCAGCAGGGACAATGACGGTTTCACCTGCATAGGATTGCAGGTGGGTTTGGGGAAATGCAAGACATTCATTGCCCATTTAGTCACTGTGTTTTTACAGTATGCAACCATGTCCCATAATTAATTTGTAGTGTTCCTGTGGCTCTTCCCCATAAGGCAGAGAAAGAGAAAAATGGGAAGCCAGATGTCCAAAATAGAAAGCAGCATATATGGATGCTTTCATTCTCACTGATCGTGACAAAATATTTCCAAAGAACAAATTTAAATCAATCATGAGGTGGATCATTAACAATTTTCCAGATGCCTCTGCTGATGAAATCCATACCACTGAATTTTGGGACTCAGTGGGATTTAAACCATACAATTTTTGATCAAAAGGGACCCATTGCACCCTGCGTGCTCCCCATCTTCCACACCACACTTGACCAGCAAGCAGTGTGTTGAAAAATCATACCGTTGGTAACTCCTAACTCGGGACCTCCCTTCAAACCTGCCTTTCTCAAACCTTTAATGATGGTCCAAGAAGGCAATGGCCATGCTGCCTTATAGCATCATGCCCTGGAGACTCAAGACAGAACGAGCCAAAATATGGCTCAGGAGCCTGACCACCCTCCCTCCATCTTGGCTCCTCCACTTCCTGCTACCACAACTTTCACCTCTGCCCTGAAAAAAGCTCCAGACTCCAACCACACAACTGCGGGAAGCTCCAGACTCCAACCACACAACTGCGGGTCCTGCCTTCACTGTCAATCATTTCCTCTCCACCCTGGACCATGCCTCCAGTTAAGGAAGGAGACTGGCAAATAGCCTCAAAATTCCTCATTGTCCTGTTATGTTATGAAAAAAGGGGGGAGAATCCCAGGTATCAGCCACTGGTTTGCAGGGAAATCAAGGATCTTTGTTTCTAAAGACCATAGGAATGACATAGCTTGCTTTAATGATCTAATGAGGGCCATGTTTACAGCACATGTCTCAACCATGTATAATATAAAATGTTATGTTGTTGTCACTTACAGAATGCACCTGGTGGGAAGAGGGATGGAAGTGTTTATTATGCTAACAGCAATGAGTATGCAAATAATGAGGCAAGGGCGGAATTGACAATCAACCATCTAGCTGGAGAAGGACAACACAGCCTACCAGATGATCAAGCAGGAGGTATCGCCAGAGAAGTATTGAATGATATCAAAGAGATGGCTTTGAAAGCTTTAATCACATGGCAGCACCCTCAATTTGAAATACTTTGGATGGCTGCAGCTAAAACTTTAGGACCATTAGACCATCTTGGGTGCCTGTTAAGTAAGCAAACCAATGCTACCTCCCTCACAATGAGTGGTCTGCTCTCAGATATAGAGACCATCAGATATGCCACCTCTCCGAACAACGATAGAGTTTTTACTCTGGGCACATGGGCATGGCTGTGTAGACTCTGAGGGCATGTGGACTCTCTCCAGCCACAGAGAGTCAATCCACAAGAGCATTCAGGTACTGAAGGAACGGTTCAAGAAGTTTCAAGTGGAAGACAAAGACTGGGTAAAACAACTCTTCAAATCCAAGGGACTAAAGGATTGGATGATGTCTAGCTAAAACAGGATATTTAATTTTCTTAATTGTTGTTGTATTGTTAATTCTCTCATGTTTGTTTAGATGCTTTTAGAAAGTCTTACAAAATTCTTTCAGTTCCATCTTTGTTGTAAAACAGAAAGCGGGAAGATACCCAACACAGGCTCCTCATGGACACCTTGGACAACAGAACTGGAGGCCAGGATGGCACAAAAACCTCTCAGACACTCAATTTTGGAAGGAAATTCCTTAAAAGTACCTAAAAGTATACTTAAATCCATAAAGTACCTTAAAAACCTTGAGTATGTCAAGGCATTAATGAGCCCCACTGAGTGTCATTACAAAGCTCTCTAGGGACTCAAAAAAATAGATAACTGGGGCCATGATTGCAAAACCTCTCACACAGTGTGTATCAAAAGGGAAAAACCAAGTACCTGAAAATAACTGAAGTAACCTGTAGTATTAATGAGCCCCACTGAGTGTTGTTACTGACAAAGCCTCTCCAGGGAATAATTACTGCAGATAATTGGAGGCCATGAGTGCACAAACTTCTCAGAGACTCAAAGGCAAAAGCCAAACCCAAAGTCCTTTGAAAAACCTGCAGTCCCTACAGGGAGAATTAAGGAGCCCCCAAGGGCATTCCTGAGCAAGGCTCCCCAGGGACTCCTTCCAGCAGATCCTTGAGGCCACTGGGATGTGGGCTAGGGGGGATGCTGAGGGCAGGACAAGGGGCTGACAGTGCCCAGCCTGGCTGGGACTGTGCCAGGAGACCTCAGGGCCTCAGGACAAGGTGTCTCCTCACAGCCCTTGGTGGCACAGACCCTCCTGCTCCCCAGGGCCCCAACACTTGGCTTCTCTTTGTCCCCACCTGTCATCACTGTCTCTAGTTCTCTGCTCTGCCTGGGGCCTGGGGACACTTTCTCAGTTGTCTCCCTCAGTGGGACCCATTAAAAGTCCAAGAAACTTTGGAGTTGGATTCTGACTTGGAGTTCTGGAGAGGTTTCTTCAAGCCACCTCTCAGGGACTGATGTTCAGGGCCTGAGCACAAAGCCCCAGAGGCTCATTAAAGTCCTGGTGCTGTGTCTGTGCTGCAGAGTTGGGCTGGGCTCCTGGCACAGAGGCAGCTCCTGGTAACCAAGAGGAGCCTCAAAAGCACATTTCTCTTGATGTGCAGCTCTTCTCCCAGCCCAGCAGGGCTAGGGCACTGCCTGCAGCCACCCCAGCCCCAGCACAGAGGCATAGAGAGCTTCAATCAGTCAGGACTGGGAAGGTGCTGAGAAGTGCCTGGGGCATAATCACTGCCAGCCCTTGGCAAAGGAACCCCTGGCTGCAGGACAATGCAACTGCAGCTCCTGGAGCCATCTCCTGAAGCTGGAACATCCCAATGCCTACAGACACTGTGAGTACATTCTCTGATTGTCTCTTGTGCACAGCAGCCAGGGGTGCCCAGGGCTGTCCTGCAGAGCAGGGTCCTGCAGCCCAGGGCGCTGTGCTGGGGCAGGGACTCTGCTGCCTGCCAGGGACAGCTCTCAGCCAGCCCTGGCAGCTGCTCCCAGCATGGGGGGACAAGATCTGGGTGGGAGGAGACAGCTGGTAAGGCTTGGAAGTGTTCTCCTTGTGTGGTGATGATGCTGCATTGTCCAGGACTGCTCCCATCTTGGCATTTAACTGCAGAACATTTCCAAGTGCATTATACAGGGAGCACAGCAAGGCAGGGGCTGCATAAAAGGGAAAACTTTATTAATCTACTGCTTTGGGTTGCTGGGATGGAAAATTGCACGTAGATATTCATCTCTCAGTTCATGTTTAGAAAAAATAAAAAATTTTATCTCAGCCCTGAATAAAGCAGGCAGTGACAGAAATCAGCACAGGACCCCTCACAGGCAGTGTCAATGTCAAACATTTCCAGCCTCCTCAGGGTTGCACTGATATTGCCATCAGAGCCTGCAGAGCCAGAGCTGTCCCTGGGCAGTGCCAGAGCTGGGAGGTGTCTGCAGGGCAGAGCCCCCAAGGCTGGACTGGGCTCTGGCAGCACTGGCAGGGCCCAGCCCTGGGCACAGGGAAGCAGCTGCTGGCAGGGACAGCTCCAGGCAGCAGAGCCCTGGGAGGGCAGTGGGGGAAAAGTGCCCCGAGGCTGTGCTGGGATATTTCAAGTCCTCTCCAAACCCAACTATTCCATGATCACTTTTCTTACAGATCCCCATGCCAAGACAAAGAAAATGTCCAACAGCAGCTCCATCAGGCACTTCCTCCTGCTGGCATTGGCAGACATGCGGCAGCTGCAGCTCCTGCACTTCTGCCTCTTGCTGGGCATCTCCCTGGCTGCCCTCCTGGGCAACGGCCTCATCATCAGCGCCGTACCCTGTGGCCACCACCTGCACACGCCCGTGTTCTTCTTCCTGCTCAACCTGGCCCTCAGCGACCTGGGCTTCATCTGCACCACTGTCCCCAAAGCCATGCACAATTCCCTCTGGGACACCAGGAACATCACCTACACAGGATGTGCTGCACAGCTCTTTTTCTTTCTGTTCTTCATCTCAGCAGATCTTTCCCTTCTGACCGTCATGTGCTATGACCGCTATGTGTCCATCCGCAAACCCCTGCACTACGGGACCCTCCTGGGCAGCAGAGCTTGTGCCCATATGGCAGCAGCTGCCTGGGCCAGTGCCTTTCTCTATTCACTGCTGCACACAGCCAATATATTTTCCCTGCCCCTGTGCCAGGGCAATGCCCTGGGCCAGTTCTTCTGTTAAATCCCACAGATCCTGAAGCTTTCCTGCTACAAATCCTACCTCAGGGAACTTGGGCTTCTTGTGCTAAATGCTCTTCTATTCTTTGCTTGTTTTGTGTTCATTGTTTTCTCCTATGTGCAGATCTTCAGGGCTGTGCTGAGGATCCCCTCTGAGCAGGGACGGCACAAAGCCTTTTCCACCTGCCTCCCTCACCTGGCCGTGGTCTCCCTGTTTCTCAGCACTGGGTTTTTTGCCTACCTGAAGCCCCCCTCCATCTCCTCCAAATCCCTGGATCTGGCCCTGTCAATTCTGTACTCAGTGGTGCCTCCAGCCCTGAACCCACTCATCTACAGCCTGAGGAACCAGGAGCTCAAGGCTGAAGTGTGGAGACTGATGACTGGATGCTTTCAGGAACATTAATTTGATGGCCAATTGCTGCAAACCACTTGTAATAGAAGTCATCTTATTGTTGGTTTGACTCTAGGTTTTTTTTTTTCCTTTATATTAGTTTTCTCATATTGTCCACAAAGAAATGTCTTTGTTTGTGCCATTTCTCATTTTGTTTCTCTCCAACTTCCCTGTGGCCACGGACTTTGTCAATGAGGGGCTGCGTTCTGGGTGACTTTAAAGGAAATAAAGGATGTCCCAGCCACGTTTTCTGCAGAGATGCCCTTGTGTTGCCTTCTCTGGAGCTGCAGCAGCAATGTCTGTGTGCAGAGCTGGGGGCAGATCAGTGCTGGCCCAGCAGCTGTGCCCAGCAGCAGCAGCACTTGGTGTTGCCAGTGCTGCTGCCGTGGCCCTGCCCTGCTGCCCTGGTGGCCCTGGTGTTGCTGCAGGGCCTGAGTGCTCTTGGGGCCGGGCACAGCCCTGGGGGTGGCAGTGCCGGGGCTGCAGCAGGGACAGGCCAAGTAATATAAATAATTTGTATTATAAATCATATTGGATAGTTCTTTTGGATTTGTCCTTTTTTCTTTTTTTTCCTGTGTTTTAATTTTTTATTATTGTCCACAAAGTAAAACCATTGTTTGTGCCATTTCTCATTTTGTTTCTCTGCACCTTCCCTGTGTACACAGACTGTGTCAATGAGGGGCTGTGCTCTTGGTGTCTTTAAAGGAGCTAAATGATCTCCCAGCAAAGTTTTCTGCAGTGATCCCCTTGTGTTCCCTTCTCTGGAGCTGTAGCAGCAATGTCTGAGTGCAGAGCGTGGGCCAGATCAGTGCTGAGTCTATCAGCTCTGATCCTGCTGGCCACACCATTCCTGATCCAGGCCAGGAGCCATTGGCCACCTGGGCACACTGCTGCCTCATGCCCAGCCTGCTGTCCAACAGTGCTGCAGGTCCCTTTCTGTCTGGCTGCTGTCCAGCCACTCTGTCCCCAGCCTGTAGCGCTGCAGGAGTTATTGTGGCCAAAGTGCAGGACCTGGCACTTGGACTTGTTCAACCTCACCTTGTTGGATTTGGGCCCTGGATCCAGCCTGTCCAGGTCCCTGTGCAGAGCCCTCCTACCCTCCAGCAGATCAACATTCACACCCAGCTTGGCGCCATCTGCAAATTTGCTGATGCTGGACTCAGTCTCCTCATGCAGATCATCAGTGCAGATATTGAAGTCCACGCTGGCTGGCTCTGACCCCTCGGCCATCCTGTGGGCACCCTGTGATGGCACTCAGGGTGATCTGTTCCATAACCTTGCCGGGCACCCAGGTCAGGCTGACAGGCTGGAGTTCCCCAGCTCCTCCTTCCAGACCTTCTTGGGGATGGGCTCACATTGGCACCTCCAGTCCTCTGGGGCCTCCCCACTGAGCCAGCACTGATGGTAAATGATGGAGAGCAGCTTGGGGAGCCCATCCACCAGCTCCCCCACCCCCCTAGCATGGATCCCATCTAGTCCCAGAGACACCTGTGAGCATCTGAGAGGACCAGCAGGTCACCAACTTCTTCCTTGTAGATTACAGGGGCTGTTCTGCTCCCTGTGCTCCCTGTGCCCATCTACCAGTTCAGGAGAACGCTTGTCCTGAGGAAATCCTGTGCTAATATTGAAAATTGAGAGAAACAAGGTGTTAAGTAGCTTAGCCTTTTCTTTATCTTTAGTTACTGTATTCTCCACTGCATCCAAAAAAGAGTAGATGTTCTCCTTATCCCATGCTTTGCTATTAATTTATTTGTAATAACTTTTTTTATTATTTTTTACAGAAGAGGCCAGGTAATACTCTAATTGAGCTTTCGCCCCTCAACTTTTCTTTCTGCGTGACCAAATAACATTCTTAAACACTTCCTAAGTTTCATGACCTTCTGTCAAAAGTTGCGTTCTCTTTTTTCCCCTGAGTTCCCATAAAAGCTCCACAGGCAGCCAGGCCAGTCATTTTCCTCACCAGCTCATCTTCTGCCACACTGGGACAGGCTGCTCCTTCCCCCTTAAGATTACTTTATTGACATGCGTCCATGTTCCCAGTCCCTTTGTTTTTAAGGGCTGTTTCTCTTTCAAAAAATCAGTATTTATTTGGTACTCCCCAATTCTGCATCCTAAACAGGTCAAAGTCTGCCCTTCCTAATTCCAGTGTGGAAGTTTGGTAGCTGCCACTCCTTCTTTCACCGAACATTGAAAACTTGATTATTCATGGTCACAGGCAGCCTCTGAGCCCCACATCTGCCACCAGCCCTTCTTTGTTTGTGAACAGCAGGAGATAGATCTGTCCTTGGCAGTGGAAGTGTTACCAAAAATTCGGTAAAACAGAAAAATCCTTAACCCCAGTATAGCATTAAGAAGCAGCATTCTTTATTCAGCTGGATGCACTGAGGATAGCTCCTCCCAAAGCCGTGCAGGCTGAGTGCAGGAAAGTTTCTGTTTATATTCTGTATATTGCACACATATTCATTGATTTTCCCAGACTAAGCATAAATATGATAATAATTTCCCCAAAATCATTAACATATTTCCCCTCCCCTTTTCCCATGTGTTCTTCTGTCCTGGGGTCTCTCTGGTGGTCCCTGGTCGTTGTGGACCCCAATGTTCCAGTGGGGCAGGCAGAGCTGGCAGGAGGCTGGTAAACTTTTTGTTCCTCTTCTCACACAATGGGCATTGTGTGGTTTCCATAGGCCTGGGGTTTTGGAGAACAAGCTCCAGGTGTGAGCTCACCTGGTGTAGATAATTGATCATCTGGTAACATGAGGTGATAGAGTGGGCTCTGACATCAGAGAGTGGAGGATAGGATGTCATGGAGAAGCTAGAGCATCATAAATTGCATTTATGACATCACAGAGCAAGCTGTGACAGCACAGGGCAGCAGTCTGACATCACAGAGCAGATGATGACATCACAGATTTGGCTGCAACATCAGAGACCAGTTGTGTGAAATTAGAGAATGGGCTGTGACATCACAGAGAAGGCTGTGACATGACAGAACAGGCTGTGACATCATAGAGTGTTGCCGCCACTACAGGGCTATGGTGTGGTGTCCTGGGTCGAGCATGGCTCTCTGGCAGCACCCCTGCCACACGGACCAAGACACGCTGACACCAATGTGGTGGACAGTGAAATGGCGTTTATTAACTGCCAACAGGGGTAATTTATAACAGGGGGTAACGGCAGGGCAACGGTAAAGGGAGAGGGGTTAGGCGTAATATCGCGAGATCTCCCAGATAACACAATATAGTAAACCCACATTCCCCCCCTCCCTTCATGACCTATTAAAAACATAGGAAACGGTAACGTTAAAACTGCCTAGTGGGACAGTAAGAAACTTGTAACTGCAACAAAACAAACAACTGTAGCAACTTTTAACAAACTTGTGAGTGTAAATATTTAACAAATGAAAAGTTAAACAATGTAACGCACACAAAAAAACTAATTATCTCTAACTGGTTTTCTAAGAAAAAAAAATATGAACTTATTTAAAACACGGTGATCTGTCAGGGGGCTGATTGAACTGTGACTTCGGGCATTCTTGCAGGACTTCCTCAGCTTATGCGTTGTCATCATAGCACCAAATTGTCCTCCCAGAATCTGTAATCTCTTTGACTTTAAAACCAGGGTGTTTTGGAGAGCCCATGTCTGGACTCATGTTCTCCCCAAAACACCCTTTGGACCCCTTGGCACAGCAAAAGTTCTGGGTTGACTGGTATTCCATCTAAGTAGAGTCAGAACTTGGCCAGAGTTCCAACTCCACTTGACGGATACTGTTGGGAAATTTTGGAGACTAGAGAATGGAAAAGTACAAAGCCGTGGCTAATTCCAAGTCCTGCACCCGTGAGATAGCGTGTTCTTGGGCCTAGCTGTAGTAGGATAACAAATAGTGAAAGAGACATGAGAAAAGAGAGATGTAACCCCTAAGGAATGAGGAAGAGTTCATGGTATAGTTTAACCAATAGATTGCTTGGCTTACAGAATATTAATAAGCTTATTATTTGCTGTATAAGTGTTTGATGCTTTCTTCAATAAACGGGACCTGTGATGAACCATCTGGTGTCCTGGTCTCCTTCCATGACAGGATACCACTTGGGGTAAGTGCTGAGTTCTTTTTCTCTTTCCCCCAGTTCTTCTTTGCACCAGCCTCTCACTGGGTTTTTTCACGACCCCGATGTAATCTGCCATCAGGCTGCTTGATGACTCGGCACTGCCTTCTGGGAGTGGAGGTTCCTTCATGCAGGCCATGGGGATGTCTGAGGGTCCAGTCCTGCAAAATAAGCTTTTCAGATTTCATTAGTCTTTTCCCTGAAGGTCTGGTTTTATTGATTTGAGTGGGCACCATTTGATTTTACTGTCTTTCTTTATGGCTGCGTACCCTCGCCCTGCGAGTACCAGCCTCCTACCTGTTTCCCACTCTCCTAGTTCATTTTTCACTGTCAAGTACAAAGTCTCTGTACTTCTGTCTCTTGGAGGTACTGGTGAATGTCTTCTGCATACTCCCCCACAGTCAGAGTTACAACAGCTTCCATGTGATCCTCTGGCTGGGATTGGAAGGATTTTCAAGGACAGTGGGAATATATTGTTCTATTCAGGAAACTGGATGCTAGACACATGTTGTTTGCAGCTTATATGGACTGCAAATGGTAAAACACTCTGCAAGCATTTACCCAGTGCTTCCATTACTCAGACAGCCTTGGTATTAGCTTGTCCTAGCTTGTGGATCTTCTTAGTTCTTCCACTCATCTGATTCAGAGGTCTAGTTTTACTACAATACGTTCACAGCAAGAATAGTAAAGAAACTGGAGTCCATACTGAGGTTCAGGTTACTGATTTTGTGTCAATGCTGGCAACAGCACAGCCCTGCAGAGCTGAACTCTCAGAGAGAAGTCTGGGTGGCTTCTGTAGCAGTACCTGAAATCAGTTCACTTGGGAGCTCCAAGTCCACCCTCTGCCTGCCTGGGCATGTCCCACTTTGTGCATTTGGGCCCCTACCTTCTGTCTAGGCAGTTCACAGATGTCTAAGGAAGTACCTAAATGCCTCCTAACCTTCCTGGGTGAACCATCAGGCATGTTCAGAATATGTCCGACACGCTGGACCAGGAAAATATAGAAGTAACTATTTACATTCAGAAGCAATTATTCACCATCCTTGTGGCAGCCAACCAGTTTGATCACCATCCTAGATACTCCCCTCCTTGAAGAGACTGAGTCTATAGCTCCTGGTGACAAATCCCTCTGGCTTGAGGTTAGATGTCTGAAGCTTTTCCACAGGAAATCACAAACAATTCACATTTTTTGAGTTAACATTCGTTGTTTCACCCTCTTGCTGCTTCTTGGCTGTTTTCTTTCCTCCAGGAACTTCACTGATGGGCACAGGGCTGACAGGTGGGAGAGGTTAAGCTCAGCAGGCTCAAGTGGAAAGAGTTAAATGGCTTCAGCTGGACCATGTGTGCCTCTGGGAAAAGAATCTGATTGAGTCAAGCTAAAAGTGCTCTCGCTGGGAGCATTGGGTGGTCAGGGCTCCAAGTGCTTGACTGAACCACTGTTGTGAGGAGCAAAGGTGGGCAGGGCTCATCTTCATCCACAAAGTCACTACAGGGTGGACTCAGCAGGTTTCTTTGTTTTCTCCACATCACTGAGATTTGTGAAATGTTTGCATCCAGGCCCCTTATTTCCTATTCCTTGTTCTGCCTGATTCACACATGATGCATTTTATTGTGGTGGACACCAGCCATGAGGTGGCTTTCCACAGCAGCTGGACTACTTCACAAAGAGAGAGAAGGATTTGTGCTACCACAGGGAAAACAAAGGAGGAAAGTGCACCTCTATCTGCTAACAAAGAGAGTGATTACCCATAAAGTCTTAGACTCTCCTTTAAGGACTACAAGTCATACATATTTACATAATCTGTATTTCATTAGCATCTAGAGTTCCTAACAGGGTTGGTCTCTAATATTCTAGTCAAGGTATTCATTTGTTGAGGGTCAGTCCCTAAGAGTTCACAATTTAAAAAAGAAAACACAGCAGTCAGGGAAGGACGGAGGTCTTACAATGTATATGTGTTCAAACCATTATCCCTTTTCCACTTTGTGTGACTTTCACTTATATTTATATGGCTTTGTCTCTCCCATTTTGTGGTGAGCTGAAGGGCTCTGTACACACCAGAACAACCAAACTTTTTCTAATATCTACCATCATGCAGGTATTATTTCTGAAGGGCATTAAAATGATACTCATGACATACTGAAACTGTTCTTTGTGTCAACATAAGCAGACTCTAAATGGGGTGCATAAACTGAGCCATGTTACATTTTGCATTTGAAAGATTTACGGTGCTAAGCATGCAAACTATCCCAGATCTGCAAAGAGCACTAAAATTAGGTTCTGTTCTTGGACTATGTTCTGAAGATGTCTGCCCATCTGTTTTATCAAAAGACTGAACATTGTAAGCTCATAGTTTTGCTGGTCCAGAAAGTCTTCCAGTATTTGGAGGATTAGGGAAAAATCTTCCTTGTCTTTGAGCTGGATGAGCTGGATCAGCATAAGCCTCACCTGGTGGAGACAGAATTATCCTGTGTTCTCTTTCCCAAGGAGGAGACAGGGATCCAGTATCTGATGGTGGTCTGTGGGGATCAGTTAATCTATCAGAATCCAGCTCTCCTCTTTCACTTCCAGCTTCATACATGGCAGCTGGTCCTCTGGATCCTCTTCCTCCTCCTCCACCTGGAAACATAGGTGAAAGCCTTAAAGGACCTTCCAATAAAGTTGGAGCAGTTTCAGCTGCTCGGGCTGTCAGCCAATTATCATGAGCTTTTTTCTCATGTGAAGTAATCTGATTCTCATAAGAACGAATGGTTCTCTCCAGCTCTTCTTCCAGGTCCTTTGCTTGCTCTCTGTAGCTGTTAAGTTTTTCAGCAGCATGAATAATTTTTTCATCTACTTTAGAAAGCTTTTCTTCCTTCTGTGGACTCTCCCTCTCTTCTACTGTCAACTTCCTGTGTAGTTTCATTTCATTTTCTTGATAAAGGTCATTCATTACTTTAAGTTTCTGCTGAAGCTTATGAACTTCGCTTTCAAAAGATTCATTCTCAGACTGCAAGGAAGCTTGCTGGCTTTGGAGCGTTTCTATGCATTCCATAAGTTCTTCTTTAGCTTTATTTTCATCAGACACTTTTGAATGCACTTGGTCTCTTTCTGCTTCCATGGTCTTTAAACAAGCATTTAACTTTGCAGCATAGATCAATTTTTTTACTGTTCATTTTTGTTCATCATCTAAGTGCTCTCCATTCTCTGTTTCCCCCTTTATATCTGTGTCCCAGTGGTTGTCTTCAGTGTCACCATCTTCCTGTATTGCTGAACTCCAGTCTTTCATGTTCAGTATATATTGTGTCAGTGACTTGATTTGGCTCTCTATTTTTCAAAACTTCTTCTACATCTGTTTTAGAAGACTCAAACATCTTTGTTTCTTCATTTAGTTCACTAAATTGTTCACCCCATCCTTCAGCTTCTTGTAAAAGCTGTTTCTCACTTTCCTGGAGATGGCTGTTTTCATCTACTGCATCTTGAACAGATGTCTTGAGTCTCTCAGTACTAATCTGATACACTTTTAGGGTGGACTTGGCCTCATCAATTTGTGAATGGATAGATTTTCTTCATTCTCTGAAGACTCCACTTTCTCCTGAATTTCAGCTACCAAGGTATCATTTCCCGACTGCTTCGATTTTTCTTCTTCCAGTTCGTGAGGGGGGTTTGTTCCTTGACCCAAACAGGAGGACTGCGGTGGCTACCCTTATGTGCCCTCACTCCCTCTTCCTCTGTATCAGAAGAGCCAGAATAAGAATCGGGATCAGCAGCGGACCGCTTAGGAAAACACTCATCCCAGTCCGAGTCCAAATCAGTCCCAGAACTCAACTGACTGGTGACTTCCAGGTTCCCGAACCTTCCTTCTGCCTTAGCCCCGGGCCGCTCTCTGCCTCTAAGCTCGCCCCGCCTCCTGCTGTAATGCGGTCTCCGACTGAACACACTCAGAGCAACGTCAGCTTTCCCTCCGTGCTCCTTCCCTCTGTAGTGCCCGCGCATGCCTGTGTTAACTTGCAGCCCTCCAGTATCTCCGCCGATCGCGGCCGCGGCCGCGTCTGTGTTCTCCCCTTTCAAGGGCTCGCCACTCCGCGGGCGCGCAGGGCAGAGGCCCCGCCCAGGCCCCCTCAGAGCGGCGCCCCCCCCCTTTTCGGGGGCCGGCCCCTCCGCAGCATGCAGGGCGGAGGCCCCGCCCAGGCTCCCTCGGAGCCCGAATCAATGGCAGCCCCGCTCCGCGGTCCCAGCTTATCGGCTGGGCTCCGCGCCCTTGGGCTAACGGCCCCGCACGGCACTTCTGAATCAACGGCTGCCGCTCGGGCTTCCTCCAGCAGCCCGTCCCAAAATGATCTTTTTTTCTCTACCCGGGGGTGTTCCCGCGGCTGCAAATTACCACCCTCTGTGGACTCATAATCACCCACATCCTGATGGGGCCCATCCCGCAAGCAGTCCTGGGCGGCCCCCAACTCTCCCCTCTCCTGCCCAAGAGCCTGCATAACACTGTCCCATAATTTAAAAATGACCTTAAAAAGTGACTCCATTCTCTCCCTCACTGGTCCCTCGGCGTGAGCCCTCCTCTTTCGCTAGCCTGGTGTGAGCCTTTCTCATGCGCCAATCATGACGCGAGCCTTACTCTTCCGTCGGCTGCAGCGAGAGCTCTTCTCCTTCGCCGATTCTCCGGCGTGAGCCTTCCTCCTTCGTCAGTCCTCTGGCGCAAGACCTCCTCCTCCGCCAGTCCCTAGCGTGAGCCTTCCTCTTTTGCCGAGCTCCCAATGGGAGATTTTCCCCCTTTTGTTGGTCCTCCGGGAGTGTCCTCCCCGTCGGAGACAGTCCCGCTGCTCCGGTTGCCATTCCCTCGCCCAGGCGATTCCCGCTCCCGGGTTCAATCCCGGGTTCCCAGCACCACTTGTTGCCGCCACTACAGGGGCTATAGTGTGGTGTCCCGGGTCGAGCACGGCTCTGTGGCAGCACCCCTGCCACACGGACCAAGACACGCTGACACCAATGTGGTGGACAGTGAAATGGCCTTTGCTAACTGCCAACAGGGGTAATTTCTAACAGGGGGGAATGGCAGGGCAACAGTAAAGGGAGAGGGGTAGGCGTAATATCGCGAGATCTCCCAGATAACACGATATCTTAAGCCCACAACAGAGAGGCTGTGTGACATCCCAGCAGGGCTGTGTCAGGTCACTGGGTTGGTCACTTCGCCCCAGCTCCCCCTCACAGTTTCTCCCAACAAGTCCAATGCTGTTCATGCCCAGCAGGGTCCCTGTCCCCCGGGATTCCCCTGGCCCACCTGGAGCCACAGCCTCCACCAAAGGATGTTCCACAGGATCCACCCCAGAGCCTGACATGGGGACAAGGGGCCAGGGCTGTGTGACCAGGACATCAAGGACGTGGATTATCCTGGTCACTGAGACCTGTTTTGGGTTGGCCAGGGCAGGAAAGATGTCTGGCAGCTGGAGCAGGGTCTGGGAAGGGCCTCCAAGGTGGGGCTGGAGCCCTTGGGCTGTGAGCAGAGGCTGAGGGAGCTGGGCTTGTCCAGCCTGGAGCAGGGAAGCCTGAGGGGCTCCTCACGCCAGCTTGGCAATGCCAGTGAGGAGGGGATGGAGAACACAGAGCCAGACTCTTGACAGGGGGCTGGGGGGAAACAAGAGCCAATGGGTGGAAGGGGAAAGAGGAGACATCAGCCAGGACATGAGGAGATGAAATGAGTCAGACTGGTTTCAGCATTTCCTCAACACCAAGAGCAGCCTGACCTCCCTTTCTCCATCCACCCCTGACAGCTTTGCAAATCGGGAATTGTTTGAGCTGCTCTGCACCCAATCTAGGTGAGCATCCTGATAGAAGAACTTAATTGTGTTTACATCAATCATAGAACCATGTTTGTATAAATAATTCTGGTATGGAAATCACTTGTGGATGGTGGACTCATCAGATACTGCTGGGGTGTTGTACATAGCTCAGGGAAGAGTGTGATTGATATTAAATTTTGTCCTGTTCCACTATGATCTGTTGGCCATGAAGAGAAACTTTCTGTGCCTCTGAGTCTCACCAGTTCCTGATCCCAAAAGGACACAAACATGATGAGTTGTGATTCCCACTCCAGTGGTGGAACTTGGACCTCCTTCCATAGACAGAGCAGAGCTCCCTTGTCCCAGAAAAAGCCTGGCAAAGGAGGGATGAAGGAAAACAGACAGGCTGATTTTTATATCTATTCAAACTGCATGAGGAGGTAGTTGGTTTCAGTGTCATTTGGAGATTGCACTTATCAATTTATTAACAGGGGAAAAAAACCTAAACAGGACCTGAAAAATCTATTCTTGCTGTCTTTTTAAATAGAATAGATTCAGTTTGAATACACTTATGAAATCTGTCTAATTAACCAAAAATTATTGGAAAATTAAAATAAAATGATTCCCAGAGGCTTGGCTCGTTCAGCTGTTCTGAATGTTAATGAACCTTGGGACACTGAATTGCTGCACTGATGAGCTGAAGGCTGAACAAGCCTGTGGAGCAGGAAAATTCAGCAGCAGCTTCCAAGTTGCTGAGAATGTCAGCAGCCCCCACTGAGGCCATCCCTGCCCAGAGACCGTGGGGGAATGGGCAGACAAGGAGAGCGTCCCTGGGGCTGGGGCAGCACAACTCAGAGGCAGCAGCGGCTCCAGCTGGGAAATGGAGTGTGGAATGTGGCTGGGAAAGCCCTGCCTGGGCTGTGCCAAGCAGGACACACAAGCCCTGACCCTCATCCCGCAAACAATTTTTTCAAGGTGACATTTCAAAGGAATTGCATTTGTTTGTCCTCTGAGTTGGACTCCCTGGAGAAATAACAACAAGAGATTCTCAGGAGCTCAAAAGAACTAAACAGCCTTTACTGGGTATTTTAGAAAATCAGAGAAACTTTGGCAAAGGGTTTACTATGACATCGTAGTGGTTTTGGTTTGATAATTTAAAATTTTTCTATTTTTGAGATTTCTTAATTATTGTATTGATGAGTGTTGTGGGTTTTAGTATCGGGTTAATATTTATTTATTTATTTATTTTGTTGTGAGATTGGATTAAGAGAAAGGTAAAATATGCCAAAAATTTAAAAGGGTATAAAGAAAATTTTATTAAAAGCAGATAAAAGAAAAAAAGTAAGTAAGAATTAAAATAAGTTCTTTAGAACACAGTTTTTTCTTTACAACTTTTCTTTTTTTTTTAACCTGACAATGTAAAGAAACTAAACTGAAAATTTCTAGTAGTTTACTATTCCTAAATTTGTCTTTTTTTTAGTTTTAGGGAGAGATGGTTTTCCTGTTAAGTTAATGGAGTTTTTTTACACGATGAAATTTCTTTTTTGTGTTCCTTAATTTTGTCATGGATAACAGTTGTCTGGGGAACTTCATTACTGTGAAGTTGTTTTTTTGCTACAAGCTGTTTTACAACATGTTGATGGGCCATGTTGACTTATGAGGTATAGTTTTAAATATGAGTTGTTTAAAGGTAAATGTTTTTATTATTTCCTTTTAAAAAATATTTTTATCTCTGGGAATAGCGATCTTCTCTTGGGGGTACTGGATTACATTTTCCCCCCTGTTTAAATTTTTATGAAAGTACAGTTATTTAAAGAGTTGTTTTATTTTAGCATGGAGGTTTTTCTTTGATATGAATTTGAATTTTTTATAGTTTTATTTTTTTAATGAAAAGAGTTTTTTCCTTATAGTTTATAATAGGATTTTAGTTTTAAGTATAAAATATTTTTTCTTTTTTTTTTTTTGGATTTAATTTCTTCTTTACTGACTTTGATGGTTTTTACTTGTTTTTTATATGCTTGTATTTTGTTTTTCTTTTACACAAGGTAGGATTGAAGTATTAAAAGGATTAACAACTGACCTATCAGTAGCTTGTGGTTGAAGTTGTTGTTGGGTTGTGATAGGAATTTTTTTATGGTTATGGTTGGTTTTTGTGGGGTTTTGTTTATAATTTCACTTGTAGGGTTATTTTGTGTGGGTTGTAGGTTCTGGGGGTTTTAGTTTTAATTGTCTTGGGGGAGGGGACTTGATGGTAAGATTTTAATTGCTGTGGCCAGCTTTGTTCTGGTTGGGGTTTTGTAGCCTCTTTTGTTTTCCTTTTTGGTAGCTGTTGGGGTTTAGTTTGGTTAGAATGGGGCCAATGGCGGGGGGAGGCGGCAGCCTGGGGAGGGGGGCAGGGGCTCAGCCCACAGCAGGGTTGCTTGGTTTGGTTTGGTTTGGTTTCCTTGAGATGGGGGCTGGGGCCAGGGCCTGCTGCCTCTTTGTTGACTGGAAAAGAAAGAGGAGGTTCCTGGGTTTTTTCATCTTTAACATATGTGTTTAACAAAGGCATGTTCAGTGTCTTTGTGGTTTAACAGATTGTCAGTTACACAAAACTTTTGTATTACTTTTTAAAATTCTTCTCATGTCAAACTACAACAGACATTCAATCAACAAAAAACACATCTCAAAGCATTGACTTGGCCCATTTGACTTCACAAACTCTAAGCCCATCCAAGTTAATGTTAATCAAAATTTGCAGGTGTACAGAAACAGAAGAAGAAGACACAGAAAGAGAGAAAGAAAAAAAGATCCAGAGAAGCACAAACACAGATACCAACTCCTGGATTCCAGCACTGAACAGATAGAAATTCCAAGAGGAGGTAGGGTCAAGATGTGTGCTTGCCTTGTGGTCAGCCTAAATATCCCTGGTCTTCCTGGGCCCTTCCCCCAGGTGGGCCTTGGGCTCATTTGGTCCCTCAGGAGCTGGGCTGGGGCCTGCAGAGGTGGCTGTGGAGCATTGCCTGTGCTGTGCCAGGGACTGGCAGCCGCTGCTGGGCTGGGATAGAGGCTCTGGGGGAGATTGGGGTTCCAGGGCAGGGCAGGGCTGGGGTTCCAGGGCAGGTCAAGGCTGGACCTGCCCCTTGCTCCCCCACACACAAAATGTTTCCAGCGAACAATCTCTTCCAGTCTGTCACAACAGGGAAATGCTGGAGTTGAAATCCCAATTCTGGCCATGGGCACCTGGCTGAGAAGGAGAGTTCTTTTCCATAGGAAGGAAAGCACAGAGCCCCAGTGTTTAGAAGGCAGGTGAGAGCCTCACTAGTCCAAGGCCAGCCAAACTTGTCAGGAATGGCAGATTTTTTCTGGGGGCAGTCTTTCGATTTAGGAAATTTTGGAGGTGGAAGCTCAATCTCTGCCATGGGCACCTGGAGAAGCAGGACATTTTTTTCCCATAGGAAGGAGAGTACAGAGCCTTCCCCAGTATTTTGGGGACAGATGACAGCTGACCCTTATTAAACCATTACCAGCCAGACTTGTCCTGGCAACATTCCTATTGGAACAATCCATGGATGTAAGGAAATTTGGAGGGGAAATCCCAGTTCTGTCCATGGATGCCTGGAGGAGAAGAAGAGCTCTTTTCAATTGGGAAGGAAAGCATGGAGCCCCACCATTTGAATAGGAGATGAGAAGAGACCCTCAATATGCCAAGGTGATTTGTCAGGAAGCCCCTGGGAGGCCAAACCAGCCAGACTTGTTTCATGTTCCCTTAGTTTTGCAGGGCCCCATAGTGTCACAATGGTGCCTTGGATCCATGAGGCCCCACAGTGCCATAATGGTCACTATGGGCCATGGGGTCCATAGTGTCACAATGGACCCTTGGTTCAATGGGGTACCAAAATGTCACAGTGGCCCCAAGGTTCCAGAAGGCCCCAAGTGTCACAGTGGTACTAATGATTCCATGAGGCCTTGCAGTGTCACAGTGGTCTCCGTGGTTTCCCAGGCCTCACAATGTCACAGGACTCCTCTGTTTCATGAGCCCTGCAATGTCACAATGGACCTTTGGACCCTGGGGATTTGCAGTGTCACAATGGTCTCCTTTGGCTCCACAGTGTCACAATGGACCATTGATGATACGAGGGCCTGCAATATCACAATGGCCCTTTGATTCCATGCAGCCCTGCAGTGTCACAAAGGCCTCTTGTTTTCACGAGGCCCCACAGTGTCACAATGATCCTCTTGGTTCTGTGGGGACCCCCAGGGTCACAATGGTCTCACTGTTTCCATGAGGACTCACAGAGTCACAATGCTTTGCCTATTCTATGGGGCCTCACAGTGTCACAATGTTCTCCATGATCCCATGAGTCTCCTCAGTGTCACTACCTCCCCTTGTTTCCATGAGGCTGTGAAGTGTCCTAATGGTCTCTCCATGTTCCATGAGGCCTTGCAATGTCACAATGGACTTTTGGCTCCACGGAGTCTCTCAGTATCACAATGGCCCCTTGGTTCCATGACACCCCAAAGTGTCATAATGTTCTCCACAGTTCCATGAGGCCCCATGGTGTCACAATGGACCCGTTAGACCCTTGGTTCGATGGGGCCTCTCAGTGTCACAATGATCCCTACATTCCATGGAGCCACACAGGCAGTAAAGTCCCCTTGGTTCCATGAGTCTCAGCAATGTCACAGTGCTCTCCATGATTCCATGAGGCCCCACAGTGTCACAATGTTCCCTTGGTCTCACAGGGCCCCACAGTGTCACAATGGTCCCTTGGTCTCACAGGGCACAGAGTGTCACAATGATCCCTTGGTTCCATGGGCCCTGCACTGCTGCATTCCCTCCTCCCCTTCTCAGGCCGCCCTGCCAGCTCCTTGGGGCTCAGCCTTGGCCAGCAGCCCCTGGGCTCAGCTCCTCTGCAGCTCATCACAAACAATGTCTGCTCCAGGCACAGCTGCTGCCCAACCAGCTCCTGGTTTCTCTAGGAGCAGACCTAGGAACTATTTTTGTTCCCTCAGTAACACAACATCTGTGTTCTCACACTGCCAAAGAAAGCTGTTGATGCCAAGTGTGGCCAGGATGAACCATTGCTGGGACTGCAGCTCCTCTCTTGGGGCCCTGCACACAGCGCTCCAAAAGGAGCCCTTGGAGCTCTCCTGGGCCAGCGACTCCATCTGAGTGGGGCCTCTCCCAGCCGGGAACTCTCCTGTTTGCTGCACTCGGGGATCCCAAACAACGACGGAGCCTGGGCTGATCCCCCCACTCCTCCAGGCTCAACCCTTCACCCACTGGGCAGATGCCAAAGGATCCACAGGGAGCATTTCCTGCCCTCAGGGGAATTGCTCCCAGGTGCCTTGCACTGACTCTTTGTGTCTGTGTGCACACAAGAGTGCCTGTGCTGGGGAAATGTGGCAGAAATGCTGCTCTCTGAGGGATTGAGTGCATTGGATAGCTGAGTCAGTCAGGCCTATAAGTGAGGTTAAATCACAAGTTCTAAGTAAAGTTAAATGTTTCTAAGAGTTATTCTTTTGTGATGTTGTTACTTTTAATATTAGATAAGTCAAATACAGTTACGTGTTATTCCTCTGTCAAATTAGTAATTCATGGGTTATATGGTAGGTCAAAAACTGTTAAGTGCTGTTCTTTTAAGGTATCAGTTAGGGTTAAGTTCAGTTCTGTTAAGTTTGACCTCTGTTAACCTTTTGGGCCATATTCTTTTTGTCCATGTCCTCACCGTCCTTTTGTGTCATACACACACAGGGAGAATTGTCAGTTAATTTCTGGTTTGATTGACTGGATTTTGTTTGGTTTTGTTGTTGCTTTGTTTCCTTGGTGTGCCAGAAGTGTTCAATCAGGAGCAGAGTGACTCCTGCCAAGGAAATTTGTGCTGCTGTCCCTTAATATTAAATGTTGTTTTATGCTGCTCCCTTGCCGGGGATTTTTTCAGTGCTCTCAAGGCCTTGTTGGTAGCAGGGTGAAGGAGGCCTGGCCAGGCTCTGGCCCTGGGGGACACAGAGATGCTGCCGGGGGGTCCCTGTCCCCCTGTGCCACCCCCAGGGCCCCATCCCCCTGTCCCAGTGTCAGGCTCTGGGGTCGATCTCGTGGAACATCCTCTGGGGGAGGCTGCGGGGCTGGGGGCGGGAGGACCCGAGGGGACAGGGGACCCCGCTGTGCACGAGCAGGGTTGGACTGCTCTGGGGGGAACTGTGAGGTGGGCCGGGGCAGAGTGACCTCCCCAATAACCTCACACAGCCCCTGTGATGTCACACAGCCCCTGTGATGTCACACAGCTTCCTGAGATGTCACAGGCCACTCTGGGATGACACACAGCACCCTTGTGATGCCACAGAACCAAATCTGGGTTGTCAGCCTGGAATGTCATGCAGCTGCACTGTGATGTCACAGAAGGTGCTGTGATGTCACAAAGTCACCATGTGATGTCACAGTCTTTTCTGTGATATTACAGCCTCCTCTATGATGTTACACAGACACCAAGTGATGTCACAACCCACTCTGTGATGCCACAGAACTGCCCTCTATGATTGCAGGATCTGCTCTATGGCCTCACACCTCAGGGATGTCACAAAACCCTCCCTGTGATGTCATACTGCCACTCTGTAATTTCACAGCACACACTTTGACCTCACCACTGGCTCTATGACGACATCCAGCCATGCCATGATGTCGCAGCCTGCTCTGTGATGTCATAGAATCCCCTGTGTGATGCTGTAGCTGCTCAATGACCTCACACAGCAAACTCTGTGATGTCACAGCCCAATCTGTGACCTCACACAACCCACTCTGGGCTGTCACACAGCCCCTTGCTGACATCCCAGCTGGTCTGTGCCTCTATGACACAGCCACAGAGGTGCTGCTGTGACACAGCCCCCTCAGGGCCATCCCACAGCCCCTGCCAGTGCTGAGCCCCTGTGAGCTCTGTCTGTGCCCTGCTGGTGTCCCTGAGGGGCCCTGGCAGTGCCCCAGCCCTGCTGGGCTGTGCACAGGAGCTGCTCCTGGCCAGAGCTGTCTCTGCAGCTCTGCCCTTGCCAGGAGCTGCCTCTGGGCCAGGAGCCCGGCCCAGCTCAGCAGCACAGACATAGCACAGGGACTTTAATGATCCTCTGGTCCTTTGGTTCTATTTACATCAGATTCTGTCCCTCAGAGTGGGCTCAAAGAACTTCTCAAGAACTTGAAGTTAAGTTGAAACATGGAAGTTTCTTGTAGTTAAATGGGGCCCACTGAGGGACATAACTCTTGTGAAATTGTCCCCAGGTTCCAGTTAGAGCAGAACACTGGAGACAGTGATGGCACCTGGGGACAAGCAAGGCAAAGATGTCTCTGGTGCTGAGCAAACATGGATGTGTTTGAGGAATGCAAACAGCCAAGGCCTGAGCCCCAGCCCCTGGCCCGGCAGATCCTGTCCCTCCCTCCTTGCTCAGGGCTCTTCCCGGGATGGGCACTGGCATGTGGGGATGTGCAATGGCAAGGGCAGGAGCATGGGGCAGCCCCTCCCAGGCTGCTGAGCAGGGACAAGGAGGCAATGAGGCCCCAGCCCTGCAAGGGTCACTTGTCCCCTCCTCGTGGCCTCAGGCCCAGGCCCAGCAGCCATGGCCAAAGTGCTGCCCAAGTTGGCTCTGTCAGGGCTGTCTTGCAGCTGCTGCCCATCCCTGTGCCCTGTGCAGCCCAGGCTGTCCCATGGTGTCCCTGCCCTGCGCCTCTGTCCCTGCAGGCTGTCGGCATTCCCCGGCTGCCCCACCTGGCTGGGCCCTTCCTTTGCTGACAGCTCTGCCTCCTGCCTGCCTCTGCCTCTCCACACAAAGCCTTGGGCTGCTTCAGGCTCCTTCTGGGGACGTGCTGTACCACAGCCCTGCCCTGGCAGGGAAATTCCTTTATCCTGGTGTCCAGTCTGGGTCTTCTCAGGTGCCTTTGGAATTAATTCTTTCTTTCTCTGGCTGTTTTCTACCATGTGAAAAGGATCCACCATCTCTGAAACCACCCTTCAATCCCTTCCAGGGCTCTCCTCTGCTGTCCTCACTGCCCACCCCACTGAGCACCGGGCTCCCATGTCCCTATAAATTGTCAAGTGCTTGAGGCCAGGAGCACCTGGACAAGAGGGACAGTTCTTTTCTATAGGAAGGACACCACAGAACCCCAGGGTTTGAAAGCAGACGAGAAGCAGTCACCAGAAGCCAAGGCCAGCCAGACCTGTCTGTCCTAGCAGGTTTTTTCTTACAGTAACCCTTAGATTTTCAGAGAGTTTTGGGGGTGGAATTCCATTTCAGCCATGGGTTCCTGGACTGGAATGACAGTTCTCCATGGGAAGGAAAGGGCAGAGCCCCAGTGTTTCAATGGCTGATTAGAGGCAGCCCCAAGGAGGCCAAGGCCAGCCAGACCTGTGGTCAGGGAAGAATCCTTGGAAAGACAGAATTTGGGGGGCCAAAACCCACTTTTGTCTACGGGCATCAGGACAAGAAGGACAGTTCTTTTCCATCAGAAGGGAAGTGCAGAGCCCCAGTGTTTCAAAGGCAGATGGAATATGGCCCTCAGGAAACCAAGAGAACCTGGACAGACCTGGCAGCTTTTTTCTGGGAGATATCCTTGGATATAAGGAATTTTGGAGGCTGATTCTCAAATTTGGCCATGGATACCTGGACTTGAGAGATGTTTTTTTCAATGAGAAGAAAAGCACAGGCCCCCAGGTGTTTTGAAAGCGCATGAGAGGTGGTCCCCAAGAGGCCAAAGCCAGCACAGAGTGGGTTGTGTGAGGTCACAGGTAGGGCTATGAGAGCACAGAGTTTGTTGTGTGAGGTCAATGAGCAGCTACATCATCACAGAGGGGATTCTGTGACATCACAAAGCAGGCTGTGACATCATGGCATGGCTGGATGACATCATAGAGCAGGCTGTGATGTCAAAGTGTGTGCAGTGCCATTACAGAGTAGCAGTATGACATCACAGAGAGGGTTTGTGACATCACACAACTGTCTTTGACATCACAGGGTTGAATGAGTGGCCACAGAGCAGATCCTGCCATCATAGAGGCTTGCTCTATGACATCAGAGAGTGGGTTGTGACATCACTGGGTGGCTATGTAACATCATAGGATGGGCTGTGACATCACATAGTGACTTTCTGACACCACAGAGTCTTCTGTAAAATCACAGTGCAGGTGCATGACATTCCAGGGTGACATCCCAGAGCTGGCTCTGTGACATCACAAGGATTCTGCGTGATGTCCCAGAGTGGGCAGTGACATCACAGATGACTGTGTGACATTGCAAAAGAGCTGTGTGGCATCATAGGGGGCTGTGGCATCACAGATGGCTGTGTGAGATCCCTGGGGAGGTCACTCTGCCCCGGCCCCCCTCACAGTTCCCCCCAGAGCAGTCAATCCCTGCTCGTGCACAGCGGGGTCCCCTGTCCCCTCGGGTCCCCCCGCCCCCAGCCCCGCAGTCTCCCCCAGAGGATGTTCCACGAGATCGACCCCAGAGCCTGACACGGGGACAGGGGGCTGGGGCCCTGGGGGTGGAACAGGGGGACACGGACACCCCGGCAGCATCCTCGTGTCCCCCAGGGCCAGAGCCTGGCCAGGGCTCCTTCACCTTGTTACGAACGAGGCCTTGAGAGTGCTGAAAAAATCCCCAGCAAGGGATCAGCAAAAACCAGATTTAATATTAAGGGACAGCAGCACAAAATTCCTTGGCAGGAGTCACTCTGCTCCTGACTGGGCACTTCTGGCACACCAAGGAAACAAAGCAACAACAAAACCAAGCAAAATCCAGTCAATCAAACCAGAAATCAGGCAAGAACTCTTCCTGGGTATGTGTGAGACACAAGGGCAGTGAGGGCAAAGATAAAAGGAATATGGGCCAAAAAGCTTAAGAGAGGTCAAACTTAACAGGACTTTACTTATACCTTAACTTTAACTGGTACCTTCAACTCCCCAGTTCAGCAAAAGAACAGCACTTAGCACTATTTAATCTAACTTAAAACCTATGAGTTAGAAATTTAACAGAGGAATTACACTTAACAATCCTTAACTTAGCTAATAAATTAAATGTAAAAACTTAGAAAACGAGCAACTCATAGCAGCATTTAACTTCGTTTAGACCTCGTGACTTATACTTACTGATATCTGGATATCTGACTGACTCAGCTATCCAAGGCACTCCAACCCCTCAGAGAGCAGCATTTCTGCCACATTTCCCCAGCACAGGCACTCCTGTGTGCACACAGACACAGAGTCAGTGCAAGGCACCTGGGAGCAATTCCCCTGAGGGCAGGGAATGCTCCCTGTGGATCCTTTGACATCTGCCCAGTGGGTGAAGGGTTGAGCCTGGAGGAGTGGGGGGATCGGCCCAGGCTCCGTCGTTGTTTGGGATCCCCAAGTGCAGCAAACAGGAGAGTTCCCGGCTGGGAGAGGCCCCACTCAGAGGGAGTCGCTGGCCCAGGAGAGCTCCAAGGGCTCCTTTTGGAGTGCTGTGTGCAGGGCCCCAAGAGAGGAGCTGCAGTCCCAGCAATGGTTCATCCTGGCCACACTTGGCATCAACAACTTTCTTTGGTAGTGTGAGAACAGGGATGTTGTGTTACTGAGGGAACAAAAATAGTTCCTAGGTCTGCTCCTAGAGAAACCAGGAGCTGGTTGGGCAGCAGCTGTGCCTGGAGCAGACATTGTTTGTGATGAGCTGCAGAGGAGCTGAGCCCAGGGGCTGCTGGCCAAGGCTGAGCCCCAAGGAGCATTTCTCAGCTGGCAGGGCAGCCTGAGAAGGGGAGGGGGGAATGCAGCAGTGCAGGGCCCATGGAACCAATGGATCATTGTGACACCGTGGGGCCCTGTGAGACCAAGGGACCATTGTGACACTGTGGGGCCTCATGGAATCATGGAGAGCACTGTGACATTGCTGGGCCTCATGGAACCAAAGGGACAGTACTGACACTGTGTGGCTCCATGGAATGTAGGGATCATTGTGACACTGAGAGGCCCCATCGAACCAAGGGGCCATTGTGACACTGCAAGACCCCATGGAGCCAACGGTCCGTTGTGACATTGCAAGACCTCATAGAACCTAAGGGAGAGACCATTTGGGCACTGCAGAGCCTCATGGAACCAAGGTCCATTTTGACACTGAGGGAATCCATAGAATCATTGGGACACTGTGAGGCCCTATGGAATAAGGAAAGCACTGTGACACTCTGAAGCCTCATGGAACCAGTGAGACCATTGTGACCCTGGGGATCCTCACAGAACCAAGAAGACCATTGTGATACTGTGGGGTCTTGTGAATCCAAGAGGCCATTGTGACACTTCAGGGCTGCATGGAACCAAAGGTCCAGGGTGATATTGCAAAGCCTCATGACCTCAGTGGTCCATTGTGACACTGGGCAACCAAAGGAGACCATTGTGACACTGCAGGCTGCATAGAACCGAGGGGCCATGGTGACATTGTGGAACTCCATTGAACCAAGCGTTCATTGTGACACTGCAGGCTTCATGGAACCAAAGCTCCAGGGTGACACACAGTGGCCTCCTGTTATCAATTGTCCATTGTGACACTCTGCAGCCAAAGGGAGACCATTGTGACACCACAAACCCCCAGGATCCAAAGGTCCATTGTAATATTCCAGGCTGCTTGGAACGGAGGAATCGTGTGTCATTGTGGGGCCTGGGGAACTGTCGGGATCATTAGCTTATCAGAGTGACCCCGAGAAAAGTTTAAAAGTCTCTTTTCCCAGCCCGGTGCTTGAAGAAGGAGTCAGGGCTCTTCATTTCTTGGTCTCAAGGTTGTTTATTTTATCTTATCTATTAAAAATTTTCTAGTGCCCTGCCGAGTTCAGCTCACAAAGACAGTCCGAGGCATTCTGCCTGCCCTGAGGGCGATGTTATGTCTTTATACAAAAACTATGTATACAATGTTTACAATTACTTTCCAAAACCTATCACCTATGTTAGACATTGAGCTTCTACTCTTAACCAATCTGTAAGTGCCAACACCACAGCAGAAGATGGAGGCCAAGAAGGAGAAAGGCTGTACACACTTAGTTCCCTCCATCTTGCCTCCTGAACCCCCATACCAAAAACGCAAAAATCTACTTTTCCACCCTGTGATAACTTCACTAATATTCTATTTAAACTGTTGTGGCTTGCTGATCTTCATACAAGGTTGGTAATTTGCTCCACGGGTCATAATCAAAACCACAGGGGCATTTTGGGCTCTGTGCCAGGGTCTCTGAGACCCCTGACAGGGGTCTTGGCTGCTCAGGACAGCCAGAGGGATGTCCTGGGTCCTGACAGGGAACCACAGAGACCATTGTGACACTGCAGGGACTCATGGAATCATTGGGACCATTGTGACACTGTGGGGCCTTATGGAACCAAGGCGCCATTGTGACACTATGGAGCACCATAAAGCCAAGGGAACATAGAACTGGTATGGCTGGTTTTGCCTCCCATGGACTGCCTGACTGGTCCAACTGATCTTGGCATGTGGAAGGTTGCTTCTCATCTGCTGCTGAAATACTGGGGCTCTGTGCTTTCCTTCTGATGGAAAAGAACTTTTTCTCCAGGCACCCATGGCCTGAATTGATATTTCACCTCCAAACTTCCTTTTATCCAGGGATTGTTCCCATAGGAATATTGCCAGGACAAGTTTTTCTGGCAGTGGTTTTGCAAGGGTCACCTCCCATCTTCCCCCAAAAAACTGGGGAAGGTATTACAGCGACCTGAGTGGGTCGCTGCTGGTGAGAGAGAGATGGTGAATCTTGTTTCTTGATCAGAAGGCTGGATTTATTGATATATCATATATAATACATTATGACTATACTAAATAGAATACGGAGAGAAGTTTGCAGAGCTGCTAGGCTAAGCTAAGAATAGAAAGAAAGAATCTATAACAAAGTTGTGTCCAAGGACTCTGTCCCTAGCTTGCACTTTGTGATTGGCCCTTAATTATAAACACAGGAACATGAGCCAATCAAGATGCCCCTGTTGCATTCCACAGCAGCTGATAATAATTGTCTACCTTCTCTTCTGAGGCCTCTGCCTTCCAGAAGACACAGAAATCCGAAAGAAAGGATTTCTGTGAAAAAATGTCTGCGACATCTCACCTTTCTAAATTGTAAAAATTAAAAGAAAAACGCTGATGTGGAATGAACAGGAAATTCCTTCACCTATAAAATATAGAATACTAACAAATCACTAAAACAATCCTACAATATAAGAAAATGCAAAAAACAATGCAAATAGAATTCAAGTCCAAGCAGCTGAGTTACAGGAACAGTCCATCAGCTGAAGTTCTTTCTTTTGGACATCTGAGAATCCTTTTTGTTCCTGAAAACAAACTTCTGCAAAAGAGTTCCATCAATAGTTATCAAAAAACCATTGACAGTCATAACACAATTTTAAACAATTTTGGAATGTCCTTTTCTGGCCTTTCAATGCTTCAGGGCTTCAGAGCTGCTGCCCACTATTTTCAATCTTTTTTATTTAATTTTAATTTTTTTTTTTTTTAATCGAAAAGCAAAAGAGCAGCAGCTGAGCAGAGCAGTGTCAGAGAAGGAAAGGCCCTGGGGGCCCTGGCCCATGATGTACATGGAACCCCAAAACTGGCCCACAACAGGGGGACCAGGACCGGTAGGAGAAACCAGAATTCCCAGAAACATAAGGAGGCCACGCAGTGGGCCCGGCCCAGGAACTCCCTGAGCCCAATGGCCCAGGCCAAACCCATGACACAGTCTCTGCATTCCCACAGGCCTGCACCCTGCTGCCAGCACAATGGCAGCACAGGTGGTGACACGCTTCCTTTCCTCAAAACCACTGAGGCATGCCAGCAGCAGGGAAATAGAAGCCTTCCCCAGAAATCCCATCTGGAGTCTGGAGATGTTTGTTTCCCACAGCAAACCAGCTATGGTCTCCTCCATCTGTGCCATCTTCCCCTGAACTGCATTGGGTTTGTCTCTCATCCGCCTCATGGCACCACCCCCACCGGGCTGGGGACCAAAGGCAGAACTTTCAGCAGAACCCACCTGCCCCTCGTCACTAGGGCACAAGAGGGGCAGCAGAGATGGCAGCCTCCATGGGACAGCAACCGACCAAACACTCCCCAACCCGCTGAGAATGCTGATCTTCAACGCAGGCAGGCGGGCTGCCCCCAGCTGTCGGGCCATGCCGGCTTCACGGAAGGAGCGACTGACACCCTCTTCCCCTGTCCCAGCTCCCCCAGCAGGGGCAGCCCTGGGACAACCCGAAACACTCGGGCGGGAAATCACACTAGGTGTAGGCGCAGCTGCGGGCTGCTCCGAGGGTCCCGCGGGTTCAGCGCCGTTTTCAGCACCATCCTGAACAGGGACTGTCTCAGTTTGAGGCGGTGGGGATGCGCGGGAACACGCTGCTGCTGCGTCCCTTGGCTCTGAAAGCAGCGGCAGGCATGGCACGGGGTTGGTGCCGTCTTCTGCCGCTGACTCTGGGGTCCGCTGCGGAGGCGCAGTCGCAGTCTCCGTCAGAGTGCACACGGGCAACAGTGGAGCTGACACAGGCAGCGCTGGAGCCGGGAAAAGTGGCGGAGGGGGCATCGCTGTTGCTTAGCAACTCATCAGGGACCGGAAGTGCTGTCTCTTCTGCAGTGTCAGACACAGGCGCTGGCTGGGGCGGGGAGGCTGGTGAAGCCGTGGGCGGAACCGCCTGGAGAGGCGGAGACAGAATCACTCGGAGAGGTGGAGCTGGCAGAGGCGGAGAAACCTCAGAGACCGGTGCCGCCCCCATGTCTGAAGGCGGAGTCTGCGAGGCCGGCTATGGCAGCACTGCCTCCTCCTATCTCCCCGGAGAGAGGGGTGGGGGAGGAGAAAACTCCATCTGAGCATGCTCCGGAGAAAGAGTAAAAAAAACTTCTTCATGCTGCGAAGTTTCACCCCCGCCCCCCCCCACCACGAAGCAGGGGGGACTGGGAAGCCGAAAGTCATCCCCCACGGGGTCTTCTGCCAGGGCCGGTGGAAACAGAGCTTGCCCACAACAGTTAGAAATCCATTGAAAGACAGCTGCTCTCCTTTTCAGAACTGGAAAAAGCTTTATAAATGCTGGGTAGATAGAAGGAAGGACACGTCCCTGGCTCCAGACAAACTGGAAAATGGAGTCCATGCACTCCCAGACAAAAACATCCAAAGCATACAGGACATCAGTAAAAAACCCAAAAAGCTTTGCCCATCGAAAGAACTCATAGAGATCTATTGCTGACAGAAAGAAACCCATCTTCTCTACACCAGTGTCGCCAGAGGGCAATAAGTATCTACTCTGAAGGAGTAAAAAGAACCACTTCCGGCAAGGCATGTGTCTGCCATACAAAAAGCCACAAGCTACGAAGGGCTGGTTCATCAGGAATAGAAAAGCCAACAGTACCTTTTGAAAGAGTCCAGCTTGCTCTGGCCAGCTCCACAGGTCTGCTGCTCTTTTCTACCATCTTTCCTGAAGGTTTTCCAGAAGAAGGTTCTCTTTGTGGTCAGCCTTGGCTGTGAACTCTGTCCAAATCAGGATCTTCAGTTCTTCAGCTCCTGGCCTGAATCCACTTCTGTGGTCACTTCAAAGCAACCATCAAATGCTACACATACAGGATTTTTACCCAGTGCAGCAATTTTGCTCCTCTGGTCTTATCAAATTAATCTTTGCTCTGACACGAGGGGTCACCAGACATTACAGCGACCTGAGTGGGTCGCTGCTGGTGAGAGAGAGACGGTGAATCTTGTTTCTTGATCAGAGGGCTGGATTTATTGATATATCATATATAATACATTATGACTATACTAAATAGAATAAGGAGAGAAGTTTGCAGAGCTGCTAGGCTAAGCTAAGAATAGAAAGAAAGAATCTATAACAAAGTTGTGTTCAAGGACTCTGTCCCTAGCTTGCACTTTGTGATTGACCCTTAATTATAAACACAGGAACATGAGCCAATCAAGATGCCCCTGTTGCATTCCACAGCAGCTGATAATAATTGTCTACCTTCTCTTCTGAGGCCTCTGCCTTCCAGAAGACACAGAAATCCGAAAGAAAGGATTTCTGTGAAAAAATGTCTGTGACAGAAGGCTCCGTGTTTTCCTTTCTACAGGAAAGAATTGTGCTGCTTCTCCAGGTGTCCGTGGCAGAGATTGGTGCTTCACCTCCACAACTCCCTAGATCCAAAGACTGCTTCCCGACAAAATCTGCCATTCCTGACAAGTCTGGCTGGCCTTGGCTTAGTGAGCCTTTCAGCTGCTTTCCAAACACAGGGTCTCTGTGCTTTCCTTCCTATGGAACTGTCCTTCTCAGCCAGGTGCCCATGGCCAGAATTGGGGTTCCCCCTCTAACATTGCCTGTTGTGACAGACTGGAGGAGATTGTTGGATACCAACTTTTCATGTGTGAGGGGAGGAAGAGGCAGGTCCAGGCCCTGCCCTGGAACCCCAATCTCCCCAGAGCCTCTATCCCAGCCCAGCAGCGGCTGCCAGTCCCTGGCACAGCACAGGCAATGCTCCACAGCCACCTCTGCAGGCCCCAGCCCAGCTCCTGAGGGACCAAATGAGCCCAAGGCCCACCTGGGGGAAGGGCCCAGGAAGACCAGGGATATTTAGGCTGACCACAAGGCAAGCACACATCTTGACCCTACCTCCTCTTGGAATTTCTATCTGTTCTGTGCTGGAATCCAGGAGTTGGTATCTGTGTTTGTGCTTCTCTGGATCTTTTTTTCTTTCTCTCTTTCTGTGTCTTCTTCTTCTGTTTCTGTACACCTGCAAATTTTGATTAACATTAACTTGGATGGGCTTAGAGTTTGTGAAGTCAAATGGGCCAAGTCAATGCTTTGAGATGTGTTTTTTGTTGATTGAATGTCTGTTGTAGTTTGACATGAGAAGAATTTTAAAAAGTAATACAAAAGTTTTGTGTAACTGACAATCTGTTAAACCACAAAGACACTGAACATGCCTCTGTTAAACACATATGTTAAAGATGAAAAAACCCAGGAACCTCCTCTTTCTTTTCCAGTCAACAAAGAAGCAGCAGGCCCTGGCCCCAGCCCCCATCTCAACCAAACCAAACCAAACCAAACCAAACCAAACCAAACCAAACCAAACCAAACCAAACCAAGCAACCCTGCTGTGGGCTGAGCCCCTGCCCCCCTCCCCAGGCTGCCGCCTCCCCCCGCCATTGGCCCCATTCTAACCAAACTAAACCCCAACAGCTACCAAAAAGGAAAACAAAAGAGGCTACAAAACCCCAACCAGAACAAAGCTGGCCACAGCAATTAAAATCTTACCATCAAGTCCCCTCCCCCAAGACAATTAAAACTAAAACCCCCAGAACATACAACCCACACAAAAAAACCTATAACTAATATTAAACACAATAAAAAGCCCCAAAGCAGTCATAAAAGCAATCCTAATACAACTCAACCACAACTTCCCCCACAAGTTATCAGCGGGTCAGGTGTAAATCCTTTCAATACTTCAACCCTCCCCCAACTAAAAAAAAATAAAAAAAAAAAAAAATAAAAAAAAAAACAAAACAAACAAACAAACAAAAAAAAACCATAAAAACATAAAAGTCAGAAAAAAGTTAAATCCCTCCCCCAAAAAAGAAGAAAAAATACCTTTATCTTAAAACTAAAATCTTCTTATAAACTATAAAGAAAAAACTCTTTTTCTTAATAACACATAAAACGATAAAAAATTCTAATTTTTCAAAATATTTCAAATTAATCAAAGAAAAACCTGCATGTTAAATAAATAAATGTTAAAATAACTGTAAATTTACAAAAAGTTTAAACAGGGGGAAAAAAAAGTAATCCAGTATCCCCAAGAGAAGATCTCCATTGTCAGAGATAAAAATAATTTTAAAAGAAAATAATAAAAAAAATTACCTTTAAACAACTCAGCTTTAAAACAATACCCCTTAATTTGACATGACCCATCAACAAGCTGTAAAAAAGCTTGTAGCAATAAAAACAACATCACAATAACAAAGATCCCCAGACAACTGTTATCCATGACAAAACTAAGAACAAAAAACAACCTATTTTTTCCTCTTGTAAAAAAATCTCCTTAACCTTAAAGGAAAAACTTCTCCCCACAGTGAACTAAAAAATTTGATTCTAGAAGTAGTGAACTGACTAGAAATTTCTAGTTTACTTTCTTTACATTTTCAGTAAAATGAAAAAGATGTAAGGAAACAAAAAGTATTCTAAAAAATTTATTTTAATTCTTACTACATTTTATTTAATTTTACTTTTAAAAAATTTTTTTCATACCCTTTTAAATTTTAAGCCCACTATACCTTTCTTGTAATCCTATCTCAAAATAAGATAAATACATAAATAATTACCCAGCACTAAAACCCGACATACTCATCAGTACATTAATTAGAAAATCTCAAGATTAGAAAGATCTATAATTAACATACAAAAAGCACTACAGTGCCATAAAAAACATTTTGCCAAAGCTTCTCTCATTTTCCAAAGTTGCCAGTAAAGGCTGTTTTGTTGTTTTGAGTTCCTGAGAATCCCCAGTTCGTATATCTCTAGGGAGTCCAGCTCACAGTACACAAGCAATTGTAATTATTTTCAAATGTCTCCTTGAGAGAATTGTTTGGCGTTTAAGGGTCAGGGCTTGTGTGTCCTGCTTGGCACAGCCCAGGCAGGGCTTTCCCAGCCACATTCCACACTCCATTTCCCAGCTGGAGCCGCTGCTGCCTCTGAGTTGTGCTGCCCCAGCCCCAAGGACACTCTCCTTATCTGCCCATTCCCCCACGGCCTCTGGGCAGGGATGGCCTCGGTGGGGGCTGCTGACATCCTCAGCACCTTGGAGGCTGCTGCTGAATTTTCCTGCTGCCGAGCCTTGTTCAGCCTTCAGCTCCTCAGTGCAGGAATTCAGTGTCCCAGGGCTCATTAACATTCAGAACAGCTGAACAAGCCAAGCCTCAGGGAATAATTTGATTTCAGTTTCCAAATCTTGTGTGGTTAAAAAGAGAGATTTCAGAAGTGCGTTCAACTGAATATGTTCTATTTAAAAATACTGTGGGAATACCTTTTTTAGGACCTGTTTAATTTTTTTATTTTTGTTTTCCCTGTTAATAGCAATCTCCACTTGACACTGAAACCAAGTACCTCCTCATGCAGTTTGAATAGATATAAAAATCAACACCATTCATGGCTGACAATCAATCAGACTCTGTCCCTACCCCCACCCCACCATTTCCCCCATCCAAGCCCTGGCACTCAGAGCAGCCTTGTGCAAATCTGAGCTCCATCCAGCCCAGGCTGCACCTGCAGCTTTCAGCTCCTTTGCTCCAACTCCCACCTGCTTTCCTTGGAGAAGGAGCTGCCCTAGACACAGAGGGATGTTCATTTCTTCTCAGCCAACAAAGCCAAGGGAAGGCACAGCTCCATCAATGCAAAAGTCATTCTTCTCCCTGGCTCTGCCCTGCCCCTGATCCCCACAGCCTGTCTGTTTTCCTTCATCCCTCCTTTGCCAGGCTTTTTCTGGGACAAGGGAGCTCTGCTCTGTCTATGGAAGGAGGTCCAAGTTCCACCACTGGAGTGGGAATCACAACTCATCATGTTTGTGTCCTTTTGGGATCAGGAACTGGTGAGACTCAGAGGCACAGAAAGTTTCTCTTCATGGCCAACAGATCATAGTGGAACAGGACAAAATTTAATATCAATCACACTCTTCCCTGAGCTATGTACAACACCCCAGCAGTATCTGATGAGTCCACCATCCACAAGTGATTTCCATACCAGAATTATTTATACAAACATGGTTCTATGATTGATGTAAACACAATTAAGTTCTTCTATCAGGATGCTCACCTGGAGTGGGTGCAGAGCAGCTCGAACAATTCCTGATTTGCAAAGCTGTCAGTGGTGGATGGAGAAGGGAGGTCAGGCTGCTTTTGGTGTTGAGGAAATGCTGAAACCAGCCTGACTCATTTCATCTCCTCCTGTCCTGGCTGATGTCTCCTCTTTCCCCTTCCACCCATTGGCTCTTGTCTCCCACCAGGCCGCCCTGTGAAGAGCCTGGCTCTGTGTTCTCCATCTTCTCCTTGCTGGCACTGCCAGGCTGGGATGAGGAGCCCCTCAGCCTTCCCTGCTCCAGGCTGGACAAGCCCAGCTCCCTCAGCCTCTGCTCACAGCCCAAGGGCTCCAGCCCCACCTTGGAGGCCCTTCCCAGACCCTGCTCCAGCTGCCAGACATCTTTCCTGCCCTGGCCAACTCAAAACAGGCCACAGTGACCTGGATAATCCACGTCCTTGATGTCCTGGTCACACAGCCCTGGCCCCTTGTCCCCATGTCAGGCTCTGGGGTGGATCCTGTGGAACATCCTTTGGTGGAGGCTATGGGTCCAGGTGGGCCGGGGGGATCCTGGGGGACAGGGACCCCACTGGGCATGAACCACATTGGAGTTGTTGGGAGAAACTGTGAGGGGGAGCTGGGGCAGAGTGACCAACCCAGCGACCTGACACAGCCCTGCTGGGATGTCACACAGTCCCTCTGTGATGTCACAGCCTTTTCTGTGATGTCACAGCCCATTCTCTAATGTCACACAGCTGATCTCTGATGTTACAGCCAACTCTGTGATGTCATAGTCTGCTCTGTGATGTCAGACTGCTGCCCTGTGCTGTCACAGCTTGCACTGTGATGTCATAAATGCAATCTATGTGGCTGTGTCTGTAGCTATGTATCTGATGCTGCAGCTTCTCCATGACATCCTATCCTCCACTCTCTGATGTCAGAGCCCACTCTGTCACCTCATGTTACCAGATGATCAATTATTTACACCAGCTGAGCTGACACCTGGAGCTTGTTCTCCAAAACCCCAGGCCTATGGAAACCACACAATGCCCATTATGTGAGAAGAGGAACTAAAAGTTTACCAGCCTCCTGCCAGCTCAGCCAGACCCACTGGAACATTGGGGTACACGACCACCAGGGACCACCAGAGAGACCCCCAGGCCAGAAGAACACATGGGTTAAGGGGGGGGGGAAATATGTTAATGATTTTGGGGAAACCATTATCATATTTGTGTTTAATCTGGGAAAATCAATGAATATGTGTGCAATATACAGAATAGAAACAGAAACTTTCCTGTACTCAGCCTGCATGGCTTTGGGAGGAGCTATCCCCTGTGCATCCTGCTGAATAAAGAATGATGCTTCTTAATGCTACATTGGTGTTAAGGAGTTTCCTGTTTTACTAAATTTTTGGTAACACTCCCACGGGCAAGGAAAGCTCTGTCTGCTGCTGTTCACAAACAGAGAAGGGCTGGTGGCAGATGTGGGGCTCAGAGGCAGCCTGGGGCACGATGATCATGAAATAATCAAGTGTTCAATGTTCTGTGAAAGAAGGAGGGGCAGCAACAAAACTTCTGCACTGGAATTAGGAAGGGCAGACTTTGATCTATTTAGGATGCTGATGTGTGGAGTACTAAATCTAGTACTGATATTTTTAGGGCACACAGGCCTTAAAAACCAAGGGATCCAGGAAGGATGGACACATTCCAAGGAAATCATCTTAAGGGGGAAGGAGCAGCCTGTCCCAGTGTGGCAAAAGATGAGCTAGTGAGGAAAATGACTGGCCTGGCAGGGCATGGAGTTTTTGTAGGAACTCAGGGGAAAAGGGCCAGCAACTCAGGAAATGTTTAAGGATATTGTTAGGTTATGCAGGAAGAAAAGTTGAGAGGTGAAAGCTCAATTAGAACTTAACCTGGCAGTTTCTGTAAGAAGAATAAAAAATGTTTTTATAAAAAGTTTATAGCAAAAGGAGGGAGAAGGAGAACCACGACCCTTTATTGATTGCAGTTGAGAACAGAGTAACTGAAGATAAGTAAAAGACTAAGCTACTTAATATCTTGTGTCAATTTTCAATATTAGGACAGGCTGTCCTCATGACAAGTGTTCTCCTGAGCTGGTAGATGGGCACAGGGAGCAGAACAGTCCCCTGGAATCCAGGAGGAAGCAGTTGGTGACCTGCTGAGCCACTCAGATGCTCACAGGTGTGTGGGATCAGATGGGATCCATCCTAAGAGGATGAGGGAGCTGTGGATGAGCTCCCCAAGTTGCCCTCCATCATCTACCATCAGTCCTGGCTCAGAATGGAGGTCCCAGAGGACTGGAGGTGCCAATGTGAGCCCGTCCCCAAGAAGAGCTGGAAGGAGGAGCTGGGGAACTCCAGGCCTGTCAGCCTGCCCTGGGTGCCCGGCAAGGTTATGGAACAGATCACCTTGAGTGCCATCACAGGGCACCCACAGGATGGCCGAGGGATCAGAGCCAGCCAGCATGGATTTAGGGGTGGCAGGTCCTGCCTGACCAACCTGATTTTCTTTTTATGACCACGTGACCCATCTGTGGATGGAGGAAATGCTGCGGATGTTGTGTGCCTGGACTTCAAAGCCTTTAAAACCATGAGCCACAGAATTCCCTGGAAAAGCTGCAGCCCATGGCTTGGACATGTTCACCGTTCCCAGGGTAAAGAGCTGGCTGGAGGCTGGGCCCAGAGAGTGGTGGGGATAGTGCTGCACCCAGCTGGTGTCCAGGCACTGGTGGTGTCCCCCAGGGATTTGTGTTGGGCCCAGTCCTGTTTAATATCTTCACTGATGATCTGGCTGAGGGGATTGAGTCCACCATTCACAAAATGCAGATGGCGCCAAGCTGGGTGTGAGTGTGGATCTGCTGGAGAGCCGGTAAAGAAGACACAGCCTTAAGCTGCACCAGGCGAGGCTCAGGCTGGACAGTAAGAAGAAGTTCTTCACAGAAAGGGTGAGTGGGCATTGGAATGGGCTGGCCAGAGGGGAGGTGGCAGAGTCACTGTCCCTCTCCAGTGGCACTTAGTGCCATGATCTGGGCGACAAGGGAGTATTAGGGTATTGGTTGGGCCTGATGATCCCAAAGGTCTTTTGCAGCCTATTTGATTCTGTCATTTTGTGATAATCGGGACGCTGGGGCCATCGTGACACTGCAGGGCCTCATGGAACTAAGAGGACCATGGTGACACCGTGCAGGCCCATAGAACCAGGGGTCCAGTGTGGTGCTCTGGGGCCAAATGGAGCCAGGGAGTGCACTGTGACACTCTGTGTCCTCGTGGAACCACAGAGGCCATTGTGGCACTGCAGGGCCTTGTGTAACCAAGGAGTTTCACCATTTTGACACTGCAAAATCAAGGAGACCATTGGGACACTCCACGGCCCAGCGGAACGAAGGGGCCTTTCTGACACTGCGGGGGCCCATGGAACCAAGGGGCTCCTGTGAAACTGCAGCACCAACGAGAACACTGTCACACTGTGTAGCCCCATGGAACCAAGGAGACCATTGTCATATTTGGGGCCTAATGGAAACAAGGACACCATTTGCTCTGCATGGTCACATGGATCCAAGGAGACCAGTGTGACAGTGCATGGCCTGGTGTGACCAAGAGGCCTTTGTGACACTGAGGGGCCCCATGGAACCAAGGACATCTTTGCGGATGTCACCAAACTGGGTGTGAGTGTTGATCTGCTGGAGGGTAGGAGGGCTCTGCACAGTGCCTGGGACAGGCTGGATCCAGGGCCCAAATCCAAAAAGGTGAGGTTTAGGAAGACCAAGTGCTGGGTTCTGCATTGTGGCCACAACAACCCCTGCAGTGCTACAGGCTGGGGACAGAGTGGCTGGAGAGCAGCCAGGCAGAAAGGGACCTGCAGGGACTGATGGACATCAGGCTGGATATGAGCCAGCAGAGTGCCCAGGTGGCCAAGAAGGCCAATGGCTCCTGGCCTGGATCAGGAATGGTGTGGCCAGCAGGAGAAGGGCAGGGATTCTTCCCCTCTGCTCAGCACTGGTTGGGAAGCACCTCAAGTGCTGTGTCCAGTTGTGGGCCCCCTGGGGTGGGCAATTAGAAGAAATGTGAAGCAGGGGGTATAAAGAAAGCAAACGTGAAGCAGAGGAAATGCTCAGGGCAGTTTGGGGGTGGCTGCCAGGCAGCCCTGGCTCTGAGCAACAGCGTCTGCAGTGGGACAGCAAACTCCCAGCTGACAGGAACAAACTTTCTGGCTGACTGCAGTGGCCAGGACAAAGCTGAGTGGTTTCCCTGGGGTCCCCCAGCCCTTGCTGGCCCCAGGGGCTGATGGCATTTGTGCTCCCTCAGGTTCATGTCCCCACACCAACAGCATGGGGGTGCTCCCCCTGCTCTGTGCAATGCAAACAGGGGCTGCTGAGCCAGTGCTGCCGTGTCTGTGCCTGCAAGGATGGGGCACCTGTGTGAGCTGGGGGAGAGACCAGGGCTGCAGAGGGGGGATGTTGTTGGCAGCTCCATGAGGACGCTCTGCGACACTGCCCTGCGCTGTGCAGTGCACTGGGGATGGATCAGGCCCTGCTCTGCTGCTCCTTCCCATCTGCCCCAGGGCCCTTGCGGAGCCCCAACCATGCTGTTTGCCCCCAGCCTGCCCATGGCCAGTCTGGGGCTGCTCACGGGGGTTTCTATGCTCAGCATTAGCCTGGGTGTGTTCTTGAGAGAGCCTGAGCAAGGAGCCTGGAGCCCCCAGGCCCTGGCCTGAGGCGTCAGCGCTGCCCCAGCAGTGCCCATGGCCTGTCCCTGCTGCAGCCCCAGCACTGCCACCCCCAGGACTGTGCCCGGCCCCGAGAACACTCAGGCCCTACAGCAACACCAGGGCCACCAGGGCAGTGGGGCAGGGCCACGGCAGTAGCACTGGCAACACCAAGTTGGCACAAACAATGACATCACTTTGTAGAAAATATTTATAATTTTAAACAAGGACAAAGAACCTCCAAAATTAAACTAACAAGAAGTATTAAAGGTTACTTTTATTACAAGTGATTTGCAAATACTGGCCAGCAGTTTAATGTTCCTGAAACCATCCAGTTCTCAGTCTCCACACTGCAGCCTTGAGCTCCTGGTTCCTCAGGCTGTAGATGAGGGGGTTCAGGGCTGGAGGCACCACTGAGTACAGAACTGACAGGGCCAGATCCAGGGATGGGGAGGAGATGGAGGGGGGCTTCAGGTAGGCAAATGTGCCAGTGCTATAGAAAAGAGAGACGACGGCCAGGTGAGGGAGGCAGGTGGAAAAGGCTTTGTGCCGTCCCTGCTCAGAGGGGATCCTCAGCACAGCCCTGAAGATCTGCACGTAGGAGAAAACAACGAACACGAAACAACCAAATGATAAACAGGCACTAACAGCAAGCAGCCCAAATTCCCTAAGGTAGGATTTGGAGCAGGAGAGTTTGAGGATCTGTGGGATTTCACAGAAGAACTGGCCCAGGGCATTGCCACGGCAAAGGGTCAGAAAAAATATATTGGCTGTGTGCACCAGAGCATTGAGAAAGGCACTGGCCCAGGCAGCTGCTTCAATGTGGGCACAAGCTCTGCTGCCCAGGAGGGTCCCGTAGTGCAGGGGTTTGCAGATGGACATGTAGCGGTCATAGCACATGATGGTCAGGAGGCAAATCTCTGTTGCAAGAAAAAAAAAAGTCAGAAAGACTACGGCAGCACATCCTGTGTAGGAGATGTCCCTGGTGTCCCAGAAGGAATTGTGCATGGCTTTGGGGACAGTGGTGCAGATCATGCCCAGGTCACTGAGGGCCAGGTTGAGCAGGAAGAAGAACATGGGCGTGTGCAGGTGGTCGCTGCAGGCTATGGCGCTGATGATGAGGCCGTTGCCCAGGAGGGCAGCCAGGGAGATGCCCAGCAAGAGGCAGAAGTGCAGGAGCTGCAGCTGCCGTGTGTCTGCCAATGCCAGCAGGAGGAAGTGCCTGATGGAGCTGCTGTTGGACATTTGCTGATCCCTGGCCATGGGGACCTGTTCATGAAGAGAGGACAGCAAAGATTTAGAGGAGATACCTGTCACCAAAATAAAAGCTATTTCCCATATACCCTCCTCTGGAATAGACACACACACTCCTTTTTTATTTTTTTTTTTTGAGTTCTGGGGTTCTTTTAAAAAGCTTCTCCCTTTCTCTTCTGCTGTTCTTGGATATCAGAAAGCCTCAGAATTTCTGCTGCCCCCAGGGAAACAGAGTGCATTCTGTGAGGCAAAGTGATGAATTGAAAGTGAGGGTAGATGGTCTCTCATTCTGACCTGTTCAGAGTTTCTCTGGGCTTTAACCTTTCTCAGGTGGAGGGGAGTCACATTCCAATGATTCCTCTATAATGTCACCAGGTCCTGGTGAGAGCAGATGGATCCACCACAGCCCAGCTCCACATTTGAAGCCAAAACCTCATATTGCTCATTTCAGCAACCCAGCAGCATTTTCTGTGTCAAAACACCTCTGCATCTCGTCATCAATCTTATAACTCAGAGATGCTCTAGGACAGGTTTTCACCCTGGATTGGAGCTCCCAGCTTGGACTGAAATCTCAGGGACACTTCCAAGTGTCCTTATGCTGACATTGAATTGAGGGAGATGCAGCTCCTTCCCTGGCTGCACTGACAGCATTGCCCAGAGCCGGGCCTTTGGGACAGCGTCACCCTGAGCCAGCTGTGCCTGCTGCCAGAGCCCCCAGGGCTGGGCAGCTGCTCCCAGCCCTGTGCTCTGCAGAGGGAAATGGGCCCGGGGCTGCAGAGCTGCCCCATGGCTCTGCTGCAGCTCTGCCTGCACAGGAGGGGCTGCACGCCTTGGAGCCCCGGCCTTGAGGGCAGAGGCTTGGCTGGGGGCACAGGAGGGAGGGGGCTTGTTCAGAGGGAGGGGCTGCACTGGAGGGGGTCTTGTGGGCATCTCTAAACTCTCCCTGCCACAGCATTGCTGGATATTGTTTTCTCTCATTGCCTGATCTTCTCTCTGCTTCCTGCAGATTTTCCTCCTGCAGGTGTTTCCCTGTGCCTGATCTCTCCATGCCAACACTCACAGACCCCAAATCTCTGTACCCTCTCCTTGGCCTCACAGAACCCTGCCTGTTTGCAGGGCACTGGCTGGGGCAGGTTCTGTTTGCAGCTGGGAGAAAGGACAGTACAGACTGAGTCTGTTGGTCCAGCAAAGGTGATGCTGGTGCTGTCCATGGGCAGAGTGACTGAAAGCACATTAGGGATCTCCTGTGACCCTATAATCACCAAAAGTAACAGTTCAGATGTCTCAGACACTTGTCAAAATTCATAATTAATAATTCAACACCTACCTTTAATATTTATCTCCCCTCCCTGCCATTCTCCAAAAGCAGGAAACCGATTTTAAAGCCTTAGGAAATTTTCTCATTTTTGTTAAAATCCTTGACTTGGAAATATTCTATGACTGATTAGAACCCCTCAGCATATCAGAGTTTCAGGAGCATTTCACCTCCCCTGCACCAGAAATACCCAGAGTTGTACTCAGAGGGTCTGTAGGCTCTCTGGAGATGGCTGCAGGAGCTGCAGCTGCATTGTCCTGCAGCCAGAGGCTCCTGTGCCAAGGGCTGGCAGTGATTCTGCCCCAGGCACTTCTCAACACCTTCCCAGCCCTGACTGATTGAAGCTCTCTTTGCCTCTGTGCTGTGCCGGGGGTGGCTTCAGGCAGTGCCCCAGCCCTGCTGGGCTGGCAGAAGAGCTGCTCATCAAGAGAAATGTGCTTTTGAAGCTCTTCTTGGTTACCAGGAGCTGCCTCTGTGCCAGGAGCCCAGCCCAGCTAAGCAGCACAGACACAGCACCAGGACTTTAATGAACCTCTGGAGCTTTGTGCTCAGGCCCTGAACATGAGTCCCTGAGAGGGAGCTGAAGAAACCTCTGCAGAACTCCAAGTCAGAATCCAGCTCCAAAGTTTCTTGGACTTTTAATAGGTCCCACTGAGGGACAGGACAGAGAAAGTGTCCCCAGGCCCCAGGCAGAGCAGAGAACTGGAGGCAGTGATGACAGGTGGGGACAAAGAGAAGCCAAGTCTTGGTGCCCTGGGGCACAGCAGGATCTGTGCCACCAAGGGCTGTGAGGAGACACCTTGTCCTGAGGCCCTGGGGCCTCCTGGCACAGCCCCAGCCAGGCTGGGCACCGTCAGCCCCTTGTCCTGCTCTCAGCATTCCCCCCTAGCCCACATCCCCGTGGCCTCAAGGATCTGCTGGAAGGAGTCCCTGGGGAGCCTTGCTCAGGAATGCCCTTGGGGGCTCCTTAATTCTCCCTGTAGGGACTGCAGGTTTTTCAAAGGACTTTGGGTTTGGCTTTTGCCTTTGAGGCTCTGAGAGATTTGTGCAATCATGGCCTCCAATTATCTGCTGTAATGAGTCCCTGGAGAGGCTTTGTCAGTAACAACATTCAGTGGGCTCATTAATGCTTCAAGGTATATCAGTTATTTTAAGGTACTTGGTGTTTCCCTTTTGATACTGACTCTGTGAGAGGTTTGTGCAATCATGGCCCTAATTATCTGCTTTAACGAGTCCCTTGAGAGCTTTGCACTGACATATAGTGGGGCTCATTAATACTTTGATATACTCAAGATTTTTAAGGTACTCTGGATTTTCCTTTCCACACTGAATCTCTGAGAAGTTTTTGTTGCATCCTGGCCTCCAGATCTCTCCTCCAAGGAGTCCATGAGGAGCCTGTCTAGGGGATGGACCTCAGTGGGATGCATCCATGATTTGAGACACTTGGGGGTTTTCTTCTGGCTTTGACTCCTAGAAATGTTTCTGCAATCTCCTCTCAGACCCTGAGGTTCCAGGGCTCAGCTGCAAATGCACCACAGGGCTCATTAGGATCAAACAAGCCCTGACAAACCATGGCTCTGCCTTGATTTCCCTCTGCTCTAGTGCAGTTCATCAGAAATATTTCTGTAGTGATTTTGGTTCACCAATTTGAGATTTCTTGGAGAACGCAGCAATTATTGTGGTGGCTTCAGTGTTGGCTAATTACGAGTGCACTCACTAGAATATACTTACTCATTTCCTCCTGTGTGATAAGATTAGGAGAACAGCAAAGCAGGCTCAAAACTTTAAGAGGGTATAAGGAAAAGTTCATGAATAGCAACTAAAAGAAAGAGTAATAAGAGCAAAACTTTCAGAAAACTTCTCGTCTCCCTACAACCTTTTCTTTCTTACTGACAATATAAAGACAAACCTAGAATTTTCAGTCAGTTTACCCCAACTAGAATAGTCTTTCTTGAGTTCTCTTAGGGAGAGGAGTCTCTCTTTCATGCTATGGAGACTTTTCCAGAAGAGACACTTCTCTTGTCGCTCTCAATTTCCATGAATAGCAGCTGCCCAGAAAGATCTGCAAATGTGACATGCCTCCCAGTTGTTCAAAGCTCTTTTACAGTTGTGTTTATGGGCCATGTCAGCTTATGGGGTATTAGTTAAAAGATGAGCTGTGTAAGAGCAAAGATTCTCCTCATCTATTTCTGAAATCATCTTCATCTCTGAGGACATCTTTTTCTTCTCCCTGTGAAGGCACAGGATCTCATCACGCTTCCCTTTTTCCATGTTCAAACTTCTCATGGGATCACAGCTACTTTGACATTTGCTACTTTAGCATGGAGGCCTTTGCTGAACAAGTCATGTCCCCATACTTTTCAATGCTATACAGGGAAAAAGAGAGTCTGATATATTAGTTACATCCTTCTCCATGGCTTTACAAGAGGATTTCAGCCCCAAGATCAGGACATCTCCTCATCCCTCCCATCTGGGACTCAACTTCCTCTTCACTGACCTCGGTGTCTTCATGTTGCTCCTCTATGTGCCTGCACTTTGTCCTTTTCTCTCACTCGAGGGAGGATGGAAGCACTGAAAGATTTCATATCTCACCCGGGGCCTGCAGATGGTTCCGTGACCCCAGCTGGGCTCAGTACTTGCAGCCAGACCTGCTCTCTGTTCCCTCGGTTCCATGGGGCCCCACAGTGTCCCAGTGGTCCCTTGCTTCCATGAGGACCTGAAGTGTCATAATGCCCCCTTGGTGACACGAGGCCCTGAAGGGTCACAATGGTCTCCATGGTTCCATCAGGCCCCACAGAGTCATAATGGTCTCTGGGTCCATGGGGCCTTTCTGTGTCACCATGGCCCCTTGGTTCCATGGGCTCCAGTGGTGCCACAAGGATCCCCTTGGTTCCATGAGGTCCCCAGAGTGTCCCAGGGATCTTCCTTCTTTCCCAAGGAAAGAACCCAGCCCCAGTGTTGCAGGGGCATCCACCAGAGGCCAAGGCCAGCCAGACTTGACGGTACTGACAGATTTACCTGGGAGCAACCCTTGGTATAGGGAATTTTGGAGGTGGAATCCCAATTTCAGACATGGACACCTGGAGGAGAAGGACGGTTCTTATACATAAGAAGGAAAGCAGGGAACACCGATATTTGAGGGGCAAATAAAGGTGGCCATCAGAGGCCTAAGTCAGCCAGACCTCTCTGTTCTAATTGCTTTTGTATGAAAGCAACCCTTGGATATAGGGAATTTGCGAGGTGGAATCCCAATTTTGGCCATTTCTTTGTAGATAAGAATGACAGTTCTTTTTCATAGGAAGGAAAGCATCGAGCCACAGTGTTTCAAAGGCAAAAGAGGGGACAGGTGGCTCCTGTCCTGGCTCCCAAGCCAGCCAGGCCTGATTGTCATGGCAACTTTTGTCATGGAGGGTCGTTGGATATCAGAGGGGAAATCTCACTTTTGACCTTGGACTCCTTGAGAAGAAGGATGGTTCTTTTCCATAGGAAGGAAAGCATCGAGCCACAGTGTTTTGAGGCAGGTGAGGGACAGCTCCCAAGTGGCAAGGGCAGCTAGACCTGTCTGGCTTTCATTTGGGAGCAATCCTTGGATATACGGAGTTTTGGAGGTAGAATTCCAGGTTTGGCTATGGGCACTGGGTCAGGATGGACGGTTTTTACCAATAGGAAAGAAAAATGCCAAGTCTAAGTGTTTTTGAAGAAGATGAGAGGTGGCCACCCTTAGGCCAACAGAGCCACACCTGTCTGTCCTGGCACCTTTTATCTAGGGACTCTCCTTGGACATAGGGCATTTTGGAGGTGGAACATCAACTTTGGCCGTGGGTGCCTGGACAGAAAAAGAGTTCTTTTCATTAGGAAGGAAAGCACAGAGCCCCAGTGTTTCAGGGGCAGTTGAGTGCCAGCCCTCAGGAAGACAAGGCCAGCCAGATTTGTAAGTCCTGGCAGCTTTTGTCTGGGAGCTATCCTTGGATATTGGGAATTCTGGAGGCAGATTCTCAATTTTGGCAATGAGCACCTGGTCGAGATAGATGTTATTTTCCCCTAAGCAAGAAAAGCACATGGTCCCAGGATTTCAAAGGCAGATGAGAGGTGGCCCCTGGGTGGCCAAGGCAGGCAGACCTGTCTCTTCTGGCAGATTTCATCTGAGGACAATCTGTGCATATACGGAAATTTGGAGGAGGAATTCAAGTTTGGCCCTGCTCCCCTGGAGGAGAAGGACAGTTCTCTCCCATAGGAAGGAAAGCCAAGAGCCCCAGTGCTTCAAGGGCTGATGAGAAGCAGCCCTCAACATGCCAAGGTCAGCCAGACCTGTCAGGTGATTGCTAGGAGGCCCAGCCAGCCAGACCTGTTCCATGTTCTCTTGGTTTCATGGGACACCATGACCATGGACCACAGTGGCACAATGGTCTCCTTGGTTCCATGAGGCCCTGGAGTGTCACAATGTTCTCCTTGATTCTGTAGTGTCACAACGGTCCAGTGCTCCCATGAGGCCTTGCAATGTCACAATGGCTTCCTGGTTCCACAAAGCTCTGATGTGTCACCATGGCCCCTTGGCTCCATGCACCCTCGCTGTGTCACAGTGGCTCCTCTGTGACACTACGGGCTGCACAAGGTCACCATGGACTCTTGGTTCCTTGGGGCCCCCAAGTTTCACAATGGTCTCCTTGATTCCATGAGGCACCACAGTGTCACCATGGGCCCCTTGGTTCCATGAGGTTCCATAGTGCCACTGTGGTCGCTGTCAGAGGCTGGATGAGATCAATGTCCCGAGACACCTTGGGACGCTCGGAATGCCCGTGTAGGGCCAGGGCCGGGTCAGGTTTGTGGGAGAACAGAGCCCCGCCCCCAGCCCTGGTCTGGCAGAGCTGTCAATCACACAGCAGGGGCTGTGCTAACCCAGCTCTGATTAGTCCAGATGTTAATCAATCAATCACACACTAGCAGCTGGTGCCTACCCTGGCTCTGATTGGACAAGCAACTGGCATTTCCACCCCAGGGGTGGGCCCATGAAGGAGCAGGGGGTTAAAAGCCAGAGCAGGAGGCCAGCCCATGGTCTGGATCCTGCCTTCTCCTGGGGTTTCTCTGTTGGTGATGCTGGAACCCCAGCAGGTGGTACCTATGTGCGTCTCTTTCTATGGATCTTCTATCTTTCTGTTGTTCTCTATTTCTTCTCCTTCTAATCCTACTTACCTGGAGCATTTTGGGGTAACTTCACATGTCAAGGATTAAAGGGTTTTAGGTTAAATGTGTGGGAATCCAAGGCACAGGGAATATTTCTCTGTCTGCTCTAAAGGGGTCCTGACCCCCAGAGAAATGCTGCCTTTAACCGTCCCCCATGGAGAGGACTTCCAGGACTTTGAGACAGATTAGAATTTACCAAAGTCCAAAATAGATTAGAGGGTAGTATAGCATGTTCCTTGGGTGAGAAATTTAGGTGTTGGGATTTTTAATATGATGTAGATAGGAAGCAAGATGGAGGAATTTGGATGTAGTCCCTTTCATCTTCATCTACTCCATGTTCTGCAGTGTTGGTGGCACAGGGTCATTGGTCGAGGAAAGCACAGTGTAGAGGTTATGTGGACAGTCAAGGGATGAGTAATTGGTAGATAAGTAGAAATAATATACATTTTAAGAGTTAATTGGTGAGACAACTTTAAAAGACCTTGAAACCGTACATTTTAGAGCCATTTTGAGGAGTTTATCCAGCATGCTTAGCCTGGTATGCACAGCATGCAAAACTTTAGAGAAGATAACAATACACAAGAAGCTGAAGACTGAAAAAGTCTTGTGTATCTCCTTTTACCTGGCACAGAACTGCTACAGGAGGGTTTCCCACATCCAGAGAGCGCCCACAAAGGCCGAATGTAAAACAAACATCAATAACTGGCACCTTGACAATATTTATAATAGGTTGTTTTTTCCATAAAGTTGTTTAATGAAGAATGTTGTCTTAATTAGCCAATCATGTGAAATGTGTTGATTAAATGACCAATGAGGTCCATGTGTAGCAAACTAAGGTATAAAAGAAGAGGATTGAAAAAAGGGTGGCTTTTAGCCCTTAGCCTTCTGATCTGAGTCTGTGTCATCTCTGATTCAACAATGACATTTGGGGATCTATGGAGGCTATTGGGAATCCTTTCTGCACCTTGTGACCCAACAGGAGCTTCTCTAATAAACTTTGCCTGAAGCTCCCACTGTGCCCATGACAGAAACCCCTGTGAGTGTCTGGGACATCCCGGCTCTTTGGCAGCCTGGGGACACCTGGGATGTCCCCGTGGAGCCCCTGTGAGTGCCTGTGACAGATCGGTGCCTTTGCAGCCCAAGGTCCCCTATGATGTCACCATGGAATGGCTGTGACTGCCTCTGACCACAGGGCTCTTTACCATCCCCAGAAAGCCCTGGCCGGTCTCCATGGAGCCCCTGTCTGTGCTTGTGACATTCCAACTCTGGAACAGCCTGGAGACTCTTGGAAATCCCCATGGAACCCCTCTAAGGGCCTGTGGCAAATCTGATCCTTAGCAGGCAACCATCAGGGGCCCCCTGTTGCTATGGTCAGTTTCCATGGCAACCATCACCAGCCCCCTGTTGCTATGGTCAGTTTCCATGGCAACCATCACCAGCCCCTCTTGCTATGGTCAGTTCCATGGCAGCTCCATGGACACCCCATGCCAGAGGTGGTTGCCATGGACACCAGCTCAGGCCTGCAGCCAGAGCCCGTTTCCATGGCAACCATTGGCAGCCCCATCCCTAGTCTCATGGGATCCCAGAACCACAGAATTGGCTGAGCTGGGAGGGATCCATCAGGATCCTCCAGTCCAACTGCTGGCCCTGCACAGGACACCCCAACAATGCCAGCCTGGGCCTGGCAGCACTGTCCAAATGCTGCTGGAGCTCAGAGAGCCCTGGAGCTGGGACCCTTCCCTGGGGAGCCTGGGAAGGGCCCCAGCAGCCTCTGGGCAAAAACCTTTTCCTGACATCCAACCTGAGCCTGCCCTGACTCAGCTGCAGCCGTTCCCTCCACTCCTGTCCCTGGGCACCAGAGGGAAGATGTTCCCACAGCCCCAGCCAGGGACCCGCTCCCAAGGCTGTTGCCATGGCCACCAGGGCTGGCACCAGCTGGGATGCTCGGTTTCCACGGGCCGGGGTTCAGGAATGGGATTCCCCAATTTCCTGCTCCTGCTAAAACTGTGCTTCCCTCATTGCCCTCCTGCCTCCAATGGAAAGGACAAAAGGCAAAGATCCTAGGCTGGGATAAAAACAATTTATTGGGAACAGCAACGAGATAAGGAAAAAATGGAACAGAAACAATATTGATAACAGAAGAGATAAGAAAAGCTATTTACAGGGAAAACTACAACATCAACAGCAGGCTCTTCCTGGCCATGTATTTCCCCCTGCCTGGAAAGGACACTCCTCTCCTCAGGGAAAGAGACATACAGAGTTCCTTTTCCTGCCCCTGGCAATAACCTGAGGTTGGAGTGAATGTAATGACAGGGCCATGGCCAGACTCTCATGTTCTTCAATCCCACATCATGTCAAGGGCAGGGGCAGGATGACAGGCAGATATCTTCCCAGCATGGATCACAGGGAAAATGGATCACAAGGGCTCTTCTCAATGTGGGTTCTCCCATGGGTAATTAAGTGCATGAAGCTGTTCCTGCAGCTGGGGCATTTGCAGGGCCTCCCTTACTGGTGGCTCTGTTGGTGTCTTGTCAAGTGAGAGCTCTGGGTGAAGCTCTTCCCACACTGGGGACACTCAAAGGGCCTCTCCCCAGTGTGGATGTGCCGATGCCTGATGAGGGTAAAGTTGTGCTTGAAGCCCTTCCCACAGTCGGGACAGCAAAATGGCCTCTCATCTGTGTGAATCCGCTCATGCAGGAGGAGATGGGAGCTGGTGTGAAATCTCTTCCCACATGTGGCGCACTGGTAGGGCCTCTCCCCAGTGTGGATGCGCTGGTGTCTCTGATGAGGTGGGAGCTGTGGTTGAAGCCCTTTCCAGAGTCAGGACAGCAGAAGGGCCTCTCCTCTGAGTGAATCTGTGGGTGCTGGAGGAGCCTGGAGCTGGTGTGAAACCTCTTCTGACACTGGGGACACCCACAGGGCCTCTCCCCAGTGTGGATGCCTTGGTGGGTCACAAGGGTGGATCTGTAGCTGAAGCCCTTCCCACATTCCCCACACTCGTAGGCCCATTCCCTGGTGTGGATCATGTGGTGGCTGACCAGGTGCTTGCTCTGTTTGAAGCTCTTCCCACCCTGCAAGCACTTGTGGGGCTTCTCCCCATCACGAAGCTGCTCATGAACCACCATCTCTGAGCTCTGCCTAAAGCTCTGTCCCCCTTCCTGACTCTGGGTGGTTCTTTCTTCCTCAGAGAATCCTGGGCTGGTTTTGGAGCCCCTCCTCCTGTGGGATCTCTGTGGCATTTCCTCCATGTTGGATTCCTCTGCACTAGAGTAGCACAAAACGGCCTCTTTCACAAGGTTCTGATGTGGAGATTTTTCCTCCCTGGTCTCCATCCTCAGCTCCTTACCTGGGGAAGGAAGGAGAAAGAGAGGATGGGATTTGCCTCTGTGCCAGAGGGAAGGGGATCCCCCCAGTGCATCACTGGCAGGATGGCATTGGCACCAGGGTTGTCCTGCAGCCGGGGGCAGTGCTGGGCTGGAAGCTGGAGCAGGAGAGAGGGGAAAAGGAGCACTGACTTCCTCCTCACCTGCCTGGGTGTCCCAGAGCATCTTCCTCTTCCTCGCAGCTTTCTCTTCCATCAGGTGAAAGTTTGGGAATGGGAAATTTTGTTTTGGGAGGAAAACAAGGGATGAGCACATTGAGTTTTGTACTGGTTGATGGCAAACATGAGGGAAAGTCTAAGTCAGAATTACAATTTAATAAGAAAATTAGGACCAAGGCAATGATACAGAAACACTGCCTTAAACTGACAGAGTCAGGATATAACCTGACACCCTGTTGGTCAAGGTGGTGGTAGCAGTCCCATTAAATGGTGGGTGCAATCCTGTTGGAGTGATAAACATGGTTCTGTCAAAGCAGTGATCCTGTAGAAGGGTCTGGTCTTCCTCTGAAGGTCCAGTGGTGGTTATGGAGCTCTTGTCCTCTGGGAATCCAGTAGGCAAGCTGCTCCTGGCGTTGCAAGGCTCAGCTTATATCCAGGTAGGAATGCTTGGTTCCTCCCTCTAGGAGGAGCATCCCACAATGGGATGATGGAATTTTATCAGTCCTGCAGTGACACTCAATGGCCCATTCACAGAAGATGTCCCCCCTGGAGGGGATTATCAGGGGTGAGTCATGGAAGAGATAAAGAACACTGCCCTGCCTTTTTATAACAGTTGATGAAGATGGTGATTGAAAACATGCATTTGGTTACATCTTACATTGCCCCCTGAAACAGTGGGGTAATCCCTGCTCAGGGTGTAAACACCACCCCTCTTACCCAAACTTGATCAGGTGTAAAACTCCTACCATGGGATGGCAACACACACACAGGGGAGAAAGTCACACTTGCCCTGCTCCAGGGGAGGTCTCTGTCCCTGTCACTCCCCCTCTCTCTCCCCCCCTTTTCTCTTTTTTCGATCTCTCTCTCTACCTCACATTTACTGTTTAATAAAATCTACTTTGGATTTGGTCTCGTTAGCACCTTAATTGGGGCAGAGGCATCTCTCTACCATTTTCTTAACCATATTGCAACAATATTTTGGCACTGTGAGTTCAGACACTGTTCTTTGATCCCAAGTGCCTTTGAGTACAGCATGGTTCCCTCCACTGAGGAGGTTGTGGTTCCTTCTGAAATAACTCTGGGAAACATGGACACAGCTTCCTTTGAGCGCCTTATGGGAGAACTGATGAGGAAAATGGCCATTGTGGGTGGCCAGTGTAAAGTAAATGTTTTGTTGTCCTTCCGGAACAGTTTGTTAAAATCACTGGAGGAAAGGGAGAAAATGTGACCAGAGAGACTGACAAGGTGTTGCCCGATTGATAAATGACACAAAACTCGGATAAGTTTTGTGGGTGCTTTATTAAGGGCCCGGGGAACTGGGGGACTCACGTCCCAAAGCCCGAGCCCCCAAATTCACGTATGGGTGCTTCCCTCTTATACATGCGATTCACAACAAAGTCTCCAAGGAACAGTTTCCCGTTCCCCTTGCCTGGTCACAGACCCCTTGTGATACATTCCTTGATTCACAAACAAGATCATTAATCCTCTGCTTATCTTATTCTAAGAGCATTGTATGCTGCCTCTAGACAGGTTAGCATTCTTACTTTCTTGCACTAGTTTAATTATTATTAAATCTCTAAGACTACCTGCTAGGTTACACACAAAACCCAACACACACTTTCAACGGCTACAAAACTACTTTTAACAAACCAGTTCACACACAACTCACTATAATTAAATATTTTGCTAAATTTCATTTCTTTTCCAACATTTCCCCCCTTTTGAGCATCCTTCAGTCCTGCTGCAAGGATGCTCAATCAACATTATTGACAATAACATCTTCATAACGAGGTGGGGAGTGTTCCTCATTCTGCCGCCCGCGGGTCATCGCCTTCAGCTACCGGAGAGGTCGCCTCTTTTCCTTTTCGATCACACCTAAGAGGCATCTATATACAATCCATATAGTCACTAAAAATACTAAAAACATTAGTACATACTGTATAGCAGACGTAATCCAGCCAGACAGGTGAAGCCCCAAAGAATCAAATACTGCTCCTATCCAATTATGCTGTGCTTCCCTTTCAATTTCCTTGGTTTTTGTTTCCACTTCTGCCAGTTGAGAAATATCTTTCTCAACTTCAAGTGTAACATTTGGAATGTGTACACAGCAATGATCTATTCTCCTACTCAGGTAACCACAAACTCCATGTTCCTTTAACAGTAGCAAATCCAATGCCATTCTGTTTTGTAGGGCCATTCTTGATGTAGCTTGCAATTGCAAATTTAGATCTTTAAATCCCTTCTTAGTAGCTGCTGCCAACCTTTCTCTCTGTCCTAACAAATTGTTGAGCATTTCCCTGTTTCGATATGTCGCTACCGGAGGGAATAATGACTCCAATATCCATTCAAATTGCACTCCTGAGCCAGGTTCATGCCACTGCTCCTCTAGGGATTCTTCCCTCTTTCTGAGTCCTTTCCTTTGGATCAATCTATTCTGTTTCCAGTATGGACACAATGTGGGAACCCCTAGGGTGATTTGTGTTACTGATCCATCTAGAGGTAAATGTGTGGTCCACTGTCCGTGTCCCAACACCCAGACTAGATTTCCAGGGCTATGCACAGTAGTATATCTGCAATCTATAGGCCCATCCATGGACTCTCTGCTAACCGTGTGATCATACCCCCTACACTCGCATCCCCACTTTAATGCCATTTTCACCGGTACCAATCCAATTCGGTCTTCCGGTGTATCACATGTAAAAACCTCAGTACAATTCCAATCCTCTTTCTGCGGTCTGAACTCTCGGGAAGATGTAGACGTGATAAGGGCCCTATAATGTGACTGATTCTTTACTCCTGACCATTGGATGCACCATTGTACTCCCCCAAGGTAATTATAGTGTTCCAAAAGACTAGGTCCCCGTAATGTCTTCCAACTATTCCAGGTGTCAAAATTCTGTGTGACATTCTGACAACTCATCTCATTTTGTTGGGATTTCGTTCTTATTCATACTGTATTGCATGGCTCATCTATTGGGGTTGCAATTAAACACCTCCTGGTATTTTGAATCCAACCATAATGATTGGATTTCTTTTCACATTCCTCTCTAGTCATAGCCCGAGTGGTCATACACAAATCCCTCCATACATCTACTGGTTTGGGAACTGACTGGCAGGACCATGAAACATTCTTGAATGTTTCAGGCATTTTGGTTACCGGTATTATTCCTCAGGGAATTGGTTCACCTGCAGCCTGTGGTAATGGCAGGCAAGCTGTTATTTTAGTCACATTCTGCATGATCCCAAAATCTCTGATTAATCCTACCACTAAATTTTCCTGCTCAGTATTTCGTTCTATTGTATCATTAACCTCCCGTCTACTCCTACCGTGTCTCTGTAAGGATAACATCATTCTGTCATGCCTCCACCATGCATTTCCTATTCTAGGATTAGTGACACTCGACCACCCACAACCTTTGCCTTCCTTTCCCCACCAATTGGTCCCGTCCTCTATTCTGTCCCAGGTCAGTTCCCTATTTTGCTTCCACCATTTGACCCAAAGGTTCCTTTGTTATCTTGATCTTACTAGGAAGGAACAATTTATTCTGAGAGGTGGCCCATCCCACATGTCCACTGCCATTGATACTGGATTAACCTTTATGTTTTCAGCACGATCCCCTGTCCATGGCAAAACCCTCATACTCACTCTTTTGTAATCAAAACTATCCCGTATTTTGACCAAACATGTATATTCTCCCGTATCGTTTGTGGTTACCTTGGTAAGATTCAGTACCGTGTTTCCTTGTTGTTTATCCTGATCCCAACCGACTCCTATCTTGCCTCGGCTTCTTTCAGCCCCCCGTTGCCATATTGCAATAACTTCACCGGCCTCAACTTTCTGGCTGTCAAAGATAACACAAGTTAATTGAACATCCATCCCTTCCATGACTGTAACCTTTGTTTCTTCAACCTGTACAAGAGTAGACCCTTGAACGGGTACTAGTCTCATGATCACTAGCAGTAATATAATTAAGAAGGCGGCTTTGCGCGGAAGATCATCCGGGTCGGAGACACTATCTGGGTTTCCCACTGGAACGGTGCCTTCTTTACCCTGGTGTAATGGATCCAAGCATCCATCCCCTGGACCTTCACCGCCGTGTAGGTCGTCATCATCACCTGGTGGGGTCCTCTCCATGATTCCCGTAGCGGATCCGTGATCCACTTCTTGACGTACACCTGGTCCCCAGGCTGGATGTCGTGGACAGAATTCTCCAGCGTAAGCGGTCTATTCCACTGTAACGTATTTCTTAAAGAATTCCAGATCTTATTAAGTGACATAAAATACTCTGCAATCGCCTGGTCCCCACTCACATGTACCTCCCCTTTTATATACAGTTGCATGATATGGTTTGCCATATAATATCTCATATGGACTTACGCCTACCTTTTCCCTTGGTTTAATTCGAATCCTGAGTAGGGCCAAAGGCAAAGCTTGAGGCCAGTGCAGTTTAGCTTCCTGGCAAACCTTTTTGATTTGTCCTTTCAGGGTTTGATTCATCCTTTCCACCTGCCCACTAGACTGAGGTCTCCAGGGGGTATGCAAATTCCAGGTTATATCTAACATTCGTGCTAATTCCTGCACTACCCCGGCTATAAAATGTGGACCCCTATCTGATGACAATCCTAAAGGTACTCCAAATCTTGGTATTATTTCTTTTAACAAGGTTTTTACCACCTCCTTAGCCTGATTAGTTCTACATGGAAAATCTTCCGGCCACCCTGAGAACGTACATACGTACACTAACAAGTATCTGTATCCCTGTGCCCTAGGCAATTCAGAAAAATCAACTTGCCAGTAATCTCCTGGTTGTGGCCCGACTTGCAACTTTCCCATTTGTATTTGTCTCCTAACTACTGGATTATTTTTCAAACATACTGGGCACATTGCATTAACTCTTTTTGCCATTGTTAACATCTGATTAGAGATTATCTCATTCTTCAAAAATTTTACCAATACTTCTGCCCCCCAATGACATTTATTATGTTCTGATTCCAAAATAAATTTCATTATGCGGGTAGGTACCACTATTTGTCCCATTGGTGTAACGTACCACCCAAGTTGATTCTTCTGTGCCCCTAGCAAGTTTATTAGTTTTCCATCTTCTATTGAATATTTGGGCTCCTGATTCAGGTATGGGGTAGCCGGATTTGTTCTTACCGGTACCAGTGCCATTTGAGTCCATACTTCCCGTGCCGCTTGCCGTGCTGTAACATCAGCAAATCGATTTCCTCTGTAAACGTCTCCTTCCGCAGTCTGATGCCCTCTAACATGCATTACTGCAACTGCTTTGGGACTGTGTATCGCATCCAGTAGCTGTAGCACTTCTTCCTGGTGCTTGATGTTGGTTCCCTGTGAATTCAAAAGCCCCCTTTCCTTCCATAACACTCCATGTACATGAACCACACCAAAGGCATATTTAGAATCTGTCCAGATATTAACCCTTTTCTCCTTGCTCAAATACAGGGCTCTGGTGAGTCCAATCACCTCTGCCTTCTGGGCCAAAGTTCCAGGTAACAAAGCCTTTGCCTCTATTACCTGACCCAATGTTACCACTGCATACCCGGCATAGAGAGTCCCATTCTCGACAAAACTGGATCCATCAGTGTATAGTTCCCATTCAGGTTCTTCCAATGGTTCATCCTTTAGGTCGGGTCTGCTGGCATATACTTGTTCAATTACCTCTACGCAATCGTGCACCAGTCCCCCAGCCTCCTGGTCACTGCATAAAAACTCTGCTGGATTAACATGATTAGTAGTCTTTATTTCAATATCATCCTGTTCTCTCAGGATGGCCTGGTATTGCCACATTCGACTGGATGATAGCCAGTGACCCCCCTTTTGCTCCAAAACGGCCATGACCATATGGGGAACAAACACTTTCCTTTTTGCCCCCAAAGTCAATTTCCGGGCCTCTTGAATAAGAATTATTGTTGCTGCCACGGCTCGTAAACATGAGGGCCACCCGGAACTTACCGAATCCAGTTGTTTAGAGAAGTATCCCACTGGCCTCTTCCAGGATCCCACCTTCTGGGTGAGGACCCCCAATGCCAGTTTTTGCCTCTCATTCACGTACAACTGGAATTCCTTGGTCACGTCAGGGAGTCCTAGGGCTGGGGCCTCCTTTAGTGCCTGCTTCAATTCCTGGAAGGCCTTCTTTTTCTGTGTCGTCCACTCCAACTGATGCTGCTTCAAGGCCTCATACAGTGGCTTGGCTAGGAGACCGAAATTCATGATCCACAGTCGACACCATCCCACCATTCCTAGAAAAGATCTCAATTCCTGATGTTTACGAGGCAAAGGAATAGCACATATTGCCTCTATTCGGTTTACTCTCAAACGTCTCTGCCCTTGTGTGATCTCACAACCGAGATAAATAACGCTATTTTTGACCAATTGAGCTTTTTCCTTAGAAACCCGATACCCTGCTTGGCCAAGCATGTTGAGTAATTTAATTGTTAATTCCACGCACATTTCCCTTTCCTTAGTAGCCAGAAAAATGTCGTCCACGTACTGCAGGACTACATACAAGGATGGGGATATTGTTACCTGGGTTATCTTCCATTCCTCCAGCTCCTTGGCCAGTTGGTTTCCAAAAATAGTAGGGCTGTTTTTAAATCCCTGTGGGATTCTGGTCCACGTAAGCTGCTTCTTTCTCCCAAAATCAGGACTCTCCCACTCGAAGGCAAAATATTTCCTACTCTCTATTGCCAGTGGGATGCAGAAGAAGGCATCTTTAAGGTCAATCACTGAGAACCATTTAAACTCCTCCGATACAGATGTTAACAAGGTATAAGGATTAGCAACAACTGGATGTATGTCTTTCACTATTTCATTAATAGCCCTTAAGTCCTGTACCAAACGGTACTTACCATTAGGTTTCTTTACTGGAAAAATTGGAGTATTGTACTCCGATTCACATTCCTGTAATATTCCTTGAGCCAAAAATTGTTTAATTAACGGGGCTACTCCCCTCCTTGCCTCAAGCTTCAGGGGGTATTGCTTTATCCTCACTGGTCGGGCCCCTTCCTTTAGTTCCACCTTTACTGGCTGCGCAGCTTTAGATTTTCCGGGGACCCCTGACTCCCATACCCAGGGTACTACAGCCTGCTCAATTTCTTCTGGAATAGGAGAGGCATCCACTTCTTTGATTACAAAAATGCCTGCTATTTGTTCCTCAGGTATTTCCAATTTCACCCTTCCCCCTTCAAATATTATTTTCACATTAAGTCGGGACAACAGATCTCTGCCAAGAAGGGGTGTGGGGCAGTTTGGCATATACAAAAATTGGTGATCTAATTCCTTCCCCCCAAACCTAAGATTTAAAGGTTGTAAAAATGGTTGTTCCTCTAGCTTCCCTGTTGCCCCCACCACCTGTACCGTTGTGTCACTCAAAGGTCCCAATCGTCTATTGAGTACAGAATAAGTAGCTCCAGTGTCTACCATAAATTCTTGATCCTTTCCATCTATCTCTAAAACTACCCTCAAATCCTTTTCTAGTCAGCTTTGATTCTGATAGTTTCCCAAAACTAGTGCTTGAGCGACTTCTGCTGGTCCTCCCGTGAATCCTCCCACAGGGGCATTTCCCATTGGGGCTGTCCTTAATCCCATGTTTCCCATGCCCATACCTCCTCTAATCGGGCATTCATTTTTCCAGTGTCCCAATTGTCGGCAAAACACACACTGGTTTGGATCCAACCTCCCCATGTTAGGTGCAAACCCAAATCCTCCCCGACCTCTTGGCAACCCTCTCTGTCTGTGATTAGCTCCTCCCCGACCTCGACCCCTAATGGGTCTTCCTCCTGCCCCTGCCTGTTGCATTACAGCCAGAATACTAGCTTGTTGTCTTTTTGCAGTTTCTTTTTCCCTGCTGTTGTATACCTTCCATGCTACCTCCAGCCTTTTCTCTAGTGGCTCTAATAACCATTTCCTTTTTCGTGGAATCCATTATAGTATCTAATAATATCTGTAAATCATTCCAGTCCGGATCCTGAGTCTTTATTATCATTTTAACCACCCTTGCCACCCTTTCAGGATCCTCCCGATAACTCCCCGCTGATTGCTTCCATATTACCAAATCCCCGGGGGAGAAAGGCACCTTAACAAGTATCCTTTCTCCCTGTGGTCCCACAGCTTCCCTTAACGGCGCAATTAACTGAGGCCCCTTCTGCCCCTTCCTTCCCTTGCGAGTCCGCCCTGCTAACGGAGTTCTTTTAACACTCTCATTCTTTTCACCATCACCACCATCACTATCACTCTCACTAGATCCCGTTTTTATAGCTATATCCGCGGGGGGAGCAGGGGGCACATTAGGAGCAACTGGAACCCTCGGAGGTGCTATACAATAAGACAAATCTTCCTCGATTGAAGGATACAAATTACGCTCCTTTCTTTCTTTACATCCCACACACTCCCTTTCATCATTCACTTCTAAAACCAAAATACCACATTCCTTTTGCCATTCCTCTTTCCGATATAAAACGAAAAACAAATCCAAATATGGTATTTCATCCCATTTCTCATTCCTCCTTAAAAATTGCATCAAAGATTCCATTATCCCCAATTCCACTGTACCATTCACCGGCCATCCCGCTTCCCCAATCTCATATTCAGGCCACCAATGATTACAATGATCTATCATTTTGCTTTTATCCAATTCTTGATAATACCCCTCACTTTTCCACCGTTTCAATATACAACCTAATGGTGTATTTCCAGGTATTTTACCATTGGCTTGCACTAAGGTTTTAAAAGTTTTAAAAGACATCATATTACAACCTTTAATTCCACTATTAATCCCAATAAACCAATATACCTTAAACCAATATACCTTCTCGCCGTCCTTCCCTAAAACAAAACAGGAGGCGAGTTCCGGTCCTGCGTCCTTAGACGTCTTATGGCCAGAGCCTAGGCTTTTTTTTTTTTACCAACCACCAAATCCAAATCCAATTATCACCTTTTTCCAATATAAAGCACCTTCGGGCTTACCTTAATGCAGTTTGTCCGACAGGCGCGGGGGGTCGGGCACGACTGATGACTCCCCGAGAAGTGCTCGGTGCCAGCTTGGAGTGGATCGGGACGCGAACCGCCCCAGCAGCCCTCGGAGTCCTGCCGTGGTCGCCAGAAAACTGTTGCCCGATTGATAAATGACACAAAACTCGGATAAGTTTTGTGGGTGCTTTATTAAGGGCCCGGGGAACTGGGGGACTCACGTCCCAAAGTCCGAGCCCCCAAATTCACGTATGGGTGCTTCCCTCTTATACATGCGATTCACAACAAAGTCTCCAAGGAACAGTTTCCCGTTCCCCTTGCCTGGTCACAGACCCCTTGTGATACATTCCTTGATTCACAAACAAGATCATTAATCCTCTGCTTATCTTATTCTAAGAGCATTGTATGCTGCCTCTAGACAGGTTAGCATTCTTACTTTCTTGCACTAGTTTAATTATTATTAAATCTCTAAGACTACCTGCTAGGTTACACACAAAACTCAGCACACTTTTCAACGGCTACAAAACTACTTTTAACAAACCAGTTCACACACAACTCACTATAATTAAATATTTTACTAAATTTCATTTCTTTTCCACCAAAGGTTCATTCACACTGCGGTGAGGAACACAAGGCTGCTGAAAGTCCTATAAGATGCCCAGCCCAAGTTGCAAAATTTCCAAATAACTCTGGCCAGGGGTCTCTGGGAGGATTTTTTTGGAGAGTGTTCAGATCTGGCAGATCTCTTGAGCCCCGGATATCTCCAGGCTCCCTAAGAGGAGCTTTTTCAGGGACAGAGGACCTGCGATCACCCCTCGGGAAGGTCCCGGGAGTTCAAAATAGGGATGGCCTGGTACCGACGGGACGGGACATTGATTTTGGGGATCCCCGTGAGAGCCGGGGCTGTGGAACGGGGGACGCCCGGGGTGGGGAGAGGGGAAGGGGCGATACTGGAGCTGGGGGACCCCCGACAGCCCGGAGATGAGGCAGGGACAGGACCCCCTGACCCTGATAGGGGCGTATCCTGGGGTGGCTTCATGGTGCTCGTACCCCCATCAGTCCGTTTAGCCCAGAAATGAGTTCTGCACCTTTAAGGCTGGTTCTGAGAGTGAAGGGGAGGAAGAAGAAGCTGCAGTTTGTTTTCAGAAACTGCACTCACTCCTCTACATTCAATTTGATGGATGGAGAGACAGCAGGACAGAGCTCTCCTTTGCTTTTAGTTAGTTTTTAGGTCTCTGAGGCAGAGAAGTTCCCTGGACTGTGGGTTTTCTTTTTCTTTGGAGCTGTTTAAATCTGCTCTGGACTGAAAACCCAGAGAGCACCGGCAGCTTGCACCTTTGGCCCACCTGGCTGGGCCTGGGCCGTGGCATTTCCAGTGCTGGAGGGGCTGATAAGAGACTGATAAGAGACTGATAAGAGACTGATAAGAGGCTGAGTGAACCGAGCTACAGACCACGAAGACTTTATGAGTTTCTCATCTCTTTTGGAGTAGCAGGAGGTAGTATTGCTTAATATTGTTCAATTTTTTTGCTGGTGAATGCTTTGCCTGTCAAATAAAGGGTTTTTTTAACTATTCTCCGAGAATTTTCCCAAACTGGCCGAGGGTTGGGCTGCTGAATCTGCATTGTAGAGGAAACTCCTTTTGGAGATTTTCAACCAAATTTGCCCTAAACCAGGACAGGGTGGTGGAAAGAAAGGGGAACCCCAAGTGGCTGGATTGAGGGGAGGCTGGAGAGGGGGACCCTGGGACTCCAAAAACTCCCAAAATCCAAAAGCAGGACCCTGGAGAGGGGGGATCCCCAGCAGCCCTGAGATGGGGGGACCACCAGAACCTGAGAGGGATGAAACTGGACATGGGACACTCCTGGTAGCCTTTTTATATTCACTCTTGATTTTGGGACATCAGGTGACTTCTAGAGATTGACTTGGGCAAGAGGAATCCCAGACTGAAGGCATTCACACCTTGTTTTTCCCAAACCAGGTTTTTCCCCAGACTATGTCATAGAGACATCCCCCCTGTCTCACTCTGGGTGAGCTCAGTCCCAAACTTGACCCAGATCCTGGTCTCAATCTCATTCCACATTTAGACATCCTCACAGTTCTGTATTTTATCTCATCCCAGTCTCAGACTTGTCTAGCTCCAGACCCAGTCCCAATCCCAGCCTTAAAGCCAATCCCACTTTTAGCCTTAACCCCAATCCCAGCTCTAATCCAAATCTCAGCTCCAACTCCAACCCAAGCCCCAGTTGCAGCCCCTTCCTAAATCCTCAGCCCCAAACCAAATCCCAGGTTCAGCCCATCTGGGGTGACACCCATTTGGGGTGTCTCTGTCCCTCTGACCCCAATGATGTTTGGGTGCAGGCACACGAGGGCTGAGAGGGACAGAGACCCCCCAGCCTCCCCAGATGTGAGAAGGTTGGAGAGCCCCCCCAGCCCCGAGCACCCTCAGCGGTGAGAGGGACACAGACTCCCTGGTCCCCAGCCCTGCACAGGCATTTCCTGAGGCCAGAGGGATGGAGACCCCCTGAGCATCCCTCAGGATGAGGGGACAGAGACCCCCGAGCATCCTCTGGGCTGAGAGGGACAGAGACTGCCCCAAGCACCCCCTGGCACAGGGGTGAGAGGGAGGGAGACCCCCAGGCATTCCCTGGGGTGAGAATGATGGAGACCCCCAGGGGAATGGCCTGGGGAGAGAGGGACAGGGACACCCTATTGGAAAAAAGCTCCCAATATTATCAGTTAGATTGTGCCTGGGCCAGTCTGACCCTCGCTGCTGGGCCAAAGGCAGCAACTGCGGTGTTTCACCCCAGAGATACCTTGGCTTGCTGGTGGTTGCAGCTGGGCACTGAACAAGTCCAGGCTTGTTAGGACCCCGTTTACCTCAAGAGGAATAGCTTCAGGCGATGGTGAAGAGAAAAAGGAGAGGATTCTGCTGGAGGGTTTAATGTCCAGAGGTTTATTCCATGGTTACAGAGGTCTGAACGCGAGCAACTGCTCCAACAGAATACTGACCGCACGGTCTGATTCACCTTTTAAGCTCAGGGACAGGGGGAGGGGAGGTACAGGTGAGCCACCAACGAGGTGAGAGGGGCAGGGTCTCAGGGGAAGATGACACCCAGACAGGCCAATGACCTCTGGGCATAGGGGCATCCTTTGAACTTGACCAACCACACGACGCCTTGCTGGAACGTTTAGCCTGATTGACAGGACTCACTCAGCATGGGGGCAAGGGGGAAGGGATAGACGTACAGGCACACCTGGGAAAGTGACCTGGAAGGCCAAAATGGGACATCACAGCACACCACAACATCTCCCCCTAGTTTTGTTTAAAAAGAAGAGGACTATGTTTGTGGTGCAGAATGATTGCCAAACCATGGTTGGTAAATCAGTTCTTCCTCTACAGGAGGGTCAGTGTTTTCTACTGAGGCTTCCAGGTCATCCATTGGAGCACTGAGGGCTTCCAAATGGTAGACTTCAGGAGGGGGAGATGAGCTTGAAATTAACTTGAGAACCATGCGTTTGATTAGTCCAAAAACAATGCTAACAACTACAATAATTATAACTCAAATAAACAGCACTAAAAACACAGTTTTCAGAATAGATCCCAACCAGCCCGAGAGTCCCCAGCCTTTGAACAGTCCATTCAGCCAGTTGTCAGTTTCTCTGTTGATGTCTGAGAGCTGTTGTCAAGGTAGTCCATATGTGGTTTGGGCTGAGTGACTATGCAGGAGATCGCAGGTGGGATGATCACGAGTAGGACAAGAAGCAGGCTCGGTCTCATGGCATCTCAAGGCTACACACAAACAGTGGGATCTAAACTGGTACAAAAACTTGAAACAAACATATATTACAAACTATTCCAGATAGGAGGCTTAAATGGAATTTCCTCCAGAGAACACGTGCGGCGTTTTCTTCTCCAGGCAGCATGAGCAACCTGGGGTGCTTCTGTAGATTTCTCTGAGACCTTGGGAACATAGGGCTTTACCCATTTGGAAGGAACCCACCTTAAACCAGAGGGGGTGGACACACAGGCGTATCCACGTCCCCAAGTAACCAATTTGTAGGGTCCCACCATTTTCCAAGTCTCAGGGTCCTTTACTAAAACTGGAGGTTTTTCCTTAATTAACCTATGATTGCTCCCCCCAAAGTGGCGTAGGATGGGTGGGTTCAGGCTGTCAAAAGAACAATTCAGAAAATTTATTGTGAATAGCGCCCTGGATAACCGGATGTGGGGAGGTTCTACCTTCAGAACCTGTTGTTGCTGGTCCAGGACCCTTTTAATATCACGGTGAGTTCTTTCTACAATGGCTTGACCTGTAGGGGAGTAGGGGATGCCAGTTTTGTGCTCTACTCCCCATTGCTGCAGGAAGCTCCCGAATTCCTTGGATTTGTAAGTAGGCCCATTATCAGTTTTCAGCTCCTTGGGGATGCCCATGAAAGAAAAAGCCTGTAAGAGGTGCTTAATAGCATCAATAGATGATTCTCCTGTGTGGGCAGAAGCATAGACCGCTCCAGAAAAGGTATCTACACTAACATGAACATATTTCTGCCGTCCAAAAGACTGTATGTGTGTTACATCTGTTTGCCACAGTTCACAACTGTTCAATCCCCTTGGGTTTGCTCCCGTACTCACTGTAGGGAGCGCATGTTGTTGGCAATTTGGGCATGTGGCCACAATCGCTTTGGCCTGTTCTCGAGTGATATTAAACTGACGAACCAGGCCAGGTGCATTTTGGTGGAAAGGCTGGTGGCTGATTTTTGCCTGTTCAAAAACATTTGGGAGAGTGGCCATCACTGCAGGTGCAGCAAGAGCATCTGCCCTTCTGTTGCCTTCAGCGATAAACCCTGGCAAGTCAGTGTGTGACCTGACATGCATCACATAAAAAGGTTGCTCTCGGTGAGTGACTAACTTTACCAGTTTTGAGAGCAATTCGAAAAGTGTGATGTTAGACACATCTTGCAGTATTGCTTGATCTGCCCTGGATACTACTCCTGCCACGTATGCAGAGTCTGTAATCAGATTAAATGTTTCTGAGAACCTTTCAAAGGCCCTAACAGCTGCAGCCAATTCAGCAACCTGAGGTGAACCTTCCACCTCAGCAATGTCTGTCTCCCACTGCTGGGTTTGAGGATCCTTCCAAGTCATAACAGACTTGTGGGACCTCCCAGATGCATCTGTGAAGACAGTTAGAGCCCTTTTTAAAGGTCTCCTACTTAGAGCACTTCTCAGTTTTAAGGTAAATTAAACATCTTGTTCGAACAATTTGTGAGCGGGCCGTGCTACTGAAATTTGTCCTGAGTAGGAATTCAGAGCAAACTGCAACACTTCATTTTCTTGAAACAATTGTTCCAGTATTTTCATAGTATTTTGACCTGATTTTAACTCAACTGGAATGTGAATGCACTTAAAATCACATCCTGCTAACTCCCTGATCCGGGTCCTTGCTTTCCGGGTCAGTTCTGCTACCAGCTCCTGAGGTTTTGTCAGTCTCTTGGACCTTTTGTGACTGAGGAAAACCCATTCTATGATCAAAAGAGGGTCCCTCTGGTCCCGGTCCTTTTTTGGTGTGTTCTTTGCCTTAGGTGTTTGTTTTCCCTCCCACTGGAAAATAATTCCATGGAGGTGTGGCAGCTTACCTAGGATGATAAATTTGAATGGCAGGTCAGGCCGGCATCGGTTGGCCTGTCTGGTGGACATTGCAATCTGAACCTTTTCTAGAGCTTTCCGTGCCTCTGGGGTAACAGACCTAGGAGCACCTGGGTCCTCTCCCCCTTTCAATAAATTGAAAAGAGGGGCAAGGTCTTCATTAGTCAGACCGAGCCATGGTCTTACCCAATTCAAAGACCCACACAACTTGTGGACATCCGCAAGGGTCTTGATCCTTGGATTGATTTCTAGTTTTTGAGGAACAATGGTCCTATTTCCAATTTCTAAGCCCAAATACTTCCAAGGTGGCATCTTTTAAATTTTCTTTTCCTGGAGCTCGAAGCCTGCAACAATCAATGCATCGATCGTTAGGTCAAGCGCATGTGTGAGTAAATCATCATTGGGGGCACACACGGATATCATCCATATAATGATAGACGATGGCCTTCTCTGCAGCTGCACGTACTGGGGAAAGCAGGGAAGACACATACCACTGGCAGATAGCTGGAGAGACCTTTAATCCCTGAGGAAGAACGGTCCAATGGTACCTTTTCATAGGGGACTCCATATTAATAGAAGGAACTGAGAATGCAAAACGCGGTGCATCGTAAGGGTGCAAGGGGATTTGGAAAAAACAACCTTTAATATCAATAAAAGCTAATTTCCAATTTTGGGGAAGCATTGTTGGGGATGGCCTACCAGGTTGGGGAGAACCCATATCTTCAATTACGTTATTAATTTGTCGGAGGTCGCAGAGGAGCCGCCATCTCTTTTTGTCAGCTTTTTGGATGACAAACACTGGAGAGTTCCATGGGGACATGGTCTCCACAATGTGGCCCTTTTTTAGTTGCTCTTCCACTAGTTCCTCAAGCACCTTTATTTTTTGTTTACTGAGCGGCCACTGTTTCACCTGAACTGGTTTGTCTGTTATCCACTTCAATTTTTGGGTGGGGCGCTGTTGTTCAATGGCTGCTGTACAAATATGCTGTGGAGAGTCTGGAATATCAATTGTGACACCCCACTGGGCCATCAAATCTCTCCCTAACAAAGGTTCTGAATAATCTAACACAAATGGACGGATATTTGCCAATTGTCCGTTTGGTCCCTCAAATTGAATAATGCTTTTGGATTGTCTTGCCAATTGCAGACCTCCTACACCTTGAAGGTGACCGGCAACATTTTGCAAAGGCCAATGTGCTGGCCACTCTTGTATTGGAATTACTGTGCAGTCTGCACCTGTGTCTACAAGCATCTCAATGCGTTTTGACTCCCCACCCCCACTGACATTACACCATAATTTGGGTTTGTCTTTCCCAATAACTTGTACTCGGGCAACTGTGGGCCCTTGTTTTTTGATATTTTCAGGTAAAGATGGCACAGGGATGGCTTGTGCAACAATTTGTCCCTTGGGAAGAAACAGGGGTGGGTGGAAACAATGCAGGCCAAGAACGAATTGCTCAGGATATGATGTTGTCATTCCTGGAGCAATTTCGATCTCTTGTGGTGTGTGTTTGGTGTCCCCAATGACGATGTACTTACAACGAATCCGGTTCCAAGTACCTTTCTGTTCAGGATTTACAGACACAAAATGCCAATCAGTGTCCTCCAGATGGAGTGACTCAGTCAGCTGCAACCTGTAAGGCTCATTGACAGAAGACGTGGTTAACAGAGGATCACTTAAATCATACACAGTCTTTGAAGCACCTGCTTCACTTACAGAAATATTAATATTATCGCGCCCTTGATTTGTTTTGCTACCCTTATTCCCTTGGCCTGCTCTTTTTGTGTCTGCGCGCCTGGCAGGCGGGCGCTTTCTTTTCAGTTTTTTTGTTGTTGGTGACCCCCAGGGAGGGCTTGTAGTTCTCCTTCCCTGCTATTCTTAAATTCATCAAATTCCCTTTTCAGGGGGCACTGGTTACTCCAGTGCCCTAGGTTGTTACAAAGCAGGCATGGTTTTGTGGGCTCAGCCAGTGCTGGTCTCCGCTGCTGCCCAGGGTACTGCTGTGCTGAGGGGAAAGGCACAGGGCTGGCAACGGCGACACACTGAGGTGGTCTTGGCAGCAGCCTTGGTCTGGTGTCTTCAGCCACACTCATCAGAGGCACTTTCCTGTTACAGACTAGAAGCATGTCCTTTAACGTAGGGGTAGGTTCGAGAGGAAGGCTCAGGATTGCTGCTTGACACTGTTCATTTGCATTTGTAAATGCCATTTCCTCTAAATTGCTTCTCTAGCATTCTCTTTTTTAACTTGTATTTCAATAGCTCTAGTTAACCTTTCTACAAATTTCAAAAAAGGCTCTGATGGTAGCTGTTTAATTTTACTATAGGGCTCAAAAGACCCCTCAGGTTGTAGGGAAAAGAATGCTTTTTCAGCTGCTTCTTTTACTTTCTCGAGTGTTTCTACAGGAATTGCAGTAGCTTGGATTGGGGGAGAAGACCATTGGCCCTCACCACAGAGGTGCTCAATGGTGATAGGGTTACCACTGTTGTCTTTGGCTGTGTTTGGATCAGAATGCAAGCCTGGGAGAGCATCATTCAGCATTTGTTTCCATGCTATTTCCCATAATTTAAATTCCGTGGAGGTCATGAGACAGGAAAAAAGCTGTTTTAAAGCATGTGGAATCACTACAGTCCTACTCAATTCAGAATTTAAAAGGCCACGGAAATATGGACTGTGTGGACCATATTCTTTATGAGACTTACAGATCTCTTTAATCAATTGTCGTCCAAAAGAACTCCAATTAGCAGTTGGAGCTGCTCCCCCCTGAGCTGCAGGCTGAAAGGTAACAGGAGCCAGTGACAACATGGGACTATGCATTGAATCTGCTGTTCCCTGCTCTGTATCCCTTAAAACAGAAGCATTGGGATCACAGCTACAGGTTTGGGGGATGGCAGTGGGTGTGTCCCCACCGTGGGAACCCGGGGAGGGGGCGGAGACGCAACGGGTACAGGGGGTGGGGGCAGGGGGCCAGCAAGGGGCGGGGAAACTGTGGGAACAGGGGGCGGGGTCAGGGGGCGGGGGCAGGGGGCAGGCAAGGGGCGGGGACACCTGGTGGCATCACGTCAGCAGACGCCCCCTGGGAGGAGTAGAGGGGTGGAGCTGAGGGTATTGCAGGAAAGGGTGGGGGAGGGGGGAAGGTGTCACAAGGAACAGGAGGAGGGGGGGTGGGACTGGAGTTTCAGGATGCTTAAGGGGATTTTGGGAAGAAGACCAGGTTTGGGAAGATGCCACGTGGCATCCACCATCTTGTGGACCCCCTAGGGGCTGGGGGCCATTTTGGGTAACACTACTCTCTGCAAAGCTAACACGTGCTGTGGGTTTCTGAGGATGGGACACAGGGGATTGGGAAAGGTTCCACGCAGCCTGGCCAGGGCCTTGTGGACAGGGCAACTCAGTTATTTCAACAGACTTTGGGCGTCGACTTCCCAATGAGTTTGATCTGTTTAAAATACCAAGTTTTGGGGAAAGAGGTTTAGGGGTTTTAGAATTAGGAGAGGGAGAAACAGGGAGAGCAGAGGTACATGGCTTTACATTTGGCTTTTTCTCCATTTCCTTTTGTTTGAGCAATGCTGTACGAATTTGTAAACTCCAAAACACAAATTTAGCTGAGGGGGCATTGCTAGATTGTCCTAAGGTTATCAATTCATTCCCAACTTTATCCCAGAATTGAATATTGTGGATTTCTTCAGGGGAGATTTGTGGGAAGTGGAGGAAAAGCCATCTTACAAACTGTTGTAATTTTCCCTTTGAGAACTTCACATTACCACTGTCTAAAATGCTAACAATATTATAAAACACTCCTTTTTGTACAATGCTGAGTTTCAAACCCATGTTAGATGTAAAAAGCAAAGTACTAAATCCCGCCTGACCAAAAACAAAGCCAAAATCAGCTACCGATTTCTAAAAAAAAACACAGATGGAAAGCGATAACGAGCCGACAAAAGCTTCAAAATGCAGCTGTATATACTGCTTTTAAAATTCCCGGGCAGCAGCAGCAGGGCACGCCCTGCCGAGCAGAGGCAGAAACAAAGACTCCCCCGCTGTGGAATGCACCCCCCCGCGGAGCAGAGAGAGCAGCCACGCCACGTGGCAAGCCGAAACCGGGGCCCCCCCGTGCTGCGTGTGCAGAGAACCCCCTTCCTCCCCACAGAGAGAGAGAAAGAGAGTCCCTCGCGGCAAGAGAGCCGAGAACCCCCCCTCCCCCGCACAGAGAGAGAGAGGGATCCCCGACCACGTGGAGAGCCCGAGCACGCTACGCTGCAAAGCTGGCGGGGGGGTGGGGGAAAGGGCAGAGAGCTCCCACTCCGGCGCGAATTTCCAAAGACAGTTATACACGTGGCAGAAAGCTAATAGCTAGATATCAATGAATTCCCGTCTGTGGGGCTGCGCAGCCAAAAATGCAAATGCAAAAAGGAACAGAACTCACGGCAGAGTCTGTTTTTGAGCTCCTGCCCTACCGAGAGCAGAGATACTCACCCAAAATGGAAACTGTAGCTGGCTGGGTACAGGCAGGTCTCTTCACCGGAACAGGACCTCTCTGTGGGCGAGAGAGGCTCCCCTGTCCTCCCTCTGGAAAATCTGCTCACCAGAAAGGAGCTGGGCTTTCCAGAGGCGCCGAACAGTCCACAAAACTTCTTCTGAGAATATTCCCTAAGTCTCTAGCTGAGGGCGTTGCAACCAAAGCCCTTTTCAGCTGGATGCACGGCTGCCAGAAGCTTCTCCAAGGTAATGCAGGTCTGTCTCGGGCTGCAGAGTCGCTTTGCCCGCCTCAGGGATGCCAAATATAGGAAAAAAGGCTCCCAATATTACCAGTTAGATTGTGCCTGGGCCAGTCTGACCCTCGCTGCTGGGCCAAAGGCAGCAACTGCGGTGTGTCACCCCAGAGACACCTTGGCTTGCTGGTGGTTGCAGCTGGGCACTGAACAAGTCCAGGCTTGTAAGGGACCCCGTTACCTCAGGAGGATAGCTTCAGGCGATGGTGAAGATAAAAAGGAGATGGATTCTGCTGGAGGGTTTAATGTCCAGAGGTTTATTCCATGGTTACAGAGGTCTGAACGTGAGCAACTGCTCCAACAGAATACTGACCGCATGGTCTGATTCACCTTTTAAGCTCAGGGACAGGGGGAGGGGAGGTACAGGTGAGTCACCAACCAGGTGAGAGGGGCAGGGTCTCAGGGGAAGATGACACCCAGACAGGCCAATGACCTCTGGGCATAGGGGCATCCTTTGAACTTGACCAACCACACGACGCCTTGCTGGAACGTTTAGCCTGATTGACAGGACTCACTCAGCATGGGGGCAAGGGGGAAGGGATATACGTACAGGCACACCTGGGAAAGTGACCTGGAAGGCTAAAATGGGACATCACAGCACACCACAACAACACCCCCTGGGGAATGGCCTGTGGTGACAGGGACAGGGACACTCCCCAGCCCCTCCCAAGCATCCCCCAGGGTGAGAGGCACAGAGCATCCCCTGGGCACCGTGTTGCCTGATTGATAAATGACACAAAACTCGGATAAGTTTTGTGGGTGCTTTATTAAGGGCCCGGGGAACTGGGGGACTCACGTCCCAAAGTCCGAGCCCCCAAATTCACGTATGGGTGCTTCCTTCTTATACATGCGATTCACAACAAAGTCTCCAAGGAACAGTTTCCCGTTCCCCTTGCCTGGTCACAGACCCCTTGTGATACATTCCTTGGTTCACAAACAAGATCATTAATCCTCTGCTTATCTTATTCTAAGAGCGTTGTATGCTGCCTCCAGACAGGTTAGCATTCTTACTTTCCTGCACTAGTTTAATTATTTATTAAATCCCTAAGACTACCTGCTAGGTTACACACAAAACTCAACACACTTTTCAACGGCTACAAAACTACTTTTTAACAAACCAGTTCACACACAACTCACTATAATTAAATATTTTGCTAAATTTCATTTCTTTTCCAACACCCTGAGGCGGGGAGGGGGGGCCGGGTGGTTTCGGGGGCCGGGGGTGGGAACCCCCCGAGGGCTCTGTGAGGGGAGAGCGGGAATGTGGGGGGGGCTGAGGAGGTTTGGGGTCCCCTTGGAGGGTCCTGAGAGGTTTTGGGGGGTCCGGGGGGGGGATTTTGGGGTCCCTCTGGAAAGTACTGGGGAAGTTTTGGGGTTCCTTTAGAAGTTCCTGGAAGGGTTTGGATGTCCCCTTGGAGGGTGCTGGGGGAATTTTGGGGGTCCTGAAGGGATTTTGGGGTCCTTTTAAAGGGTCCTTGGGGGTTTTTGGGGTCTTCTGGGAGGGTCCTGAGGGGGTTTAGGGGTGCTGGGGGGATTTTGGGGTCCTTTTGGGCGGTCCTGTGGGAGTTTTGGGGTCGTTTTGAGGGGTCCTGGGGGGATTTTGGGGTCCCTTTAGAGGGTCCTGGGTGGGTTTGGGGGGTCCGGAGGTGGTTTTGGGGTCTCTTTGGTGGGTCCTGAGAAGTTTTGGGGGGTCCTGGGGATGCTTTTGGGGTCCCCTTGGAGGATAATGGGGAGGTTTGGGGAGGTCCTGAGGAGATTTTGGGATCTTTTGGAGAGTTCTGGGGGATTTTGGGGTCCCTTTGGAGGGTCCTGGGGATGCTTTTGGGGTCCTTTAGAAGGTCCTGGAGAATTTGGGGTCCCCTTGAAGGGTCCTGGGGTGGTTTTGGGGGTCCTGAGGGGTCCTTTTGGGGTCCCTTTTAGGGTATCCTGAGTGGATTTGGGGGTTCCTGGGGGTGATTTTCGGGTTCCTGGGTGAATTTTGGGCTCCTGGGTGAATTTAATGGTCACCCCCAAATGTTGGGGTGCCCCAATTCCCTCCCTTGCAGGCTCTGCTCCAGCCCTACAGCCCCCATTTGGGATTACGTCATCCGCCACGTCCGGAACCAGCGGTGAGGGGGGATCCAACACTGGGGAGGGTGAAAACCCCCCAAAATTGAAAGGGGACCCCAAAATTTAAGGGGAAGGAGAGAGAGATGCTTTCTGGGCCTACAGCTCCCATCATCCCCCGTGCCCCACTGAGTTCCATTATAGCCAAGCCTACAGCTCCCATCATCCCCCGCGCCCCACTGAGTTCCATTATAGCCAAGCCTACAGCTCCCATCATCCCCCGCACCCCCTGAGTTCCATTATAGCCAAGCCTACAACTCCCATCATGCCCCACGCCCCATTGAGTTTCATTATAGCCAAGCCTACAGCTCCCATCATCCCCCGGGCCCCACTGAGTTCCATTATAGCCAAGCCTACAACTCCCATCATGCCCCACGCCCCATTTAGTTTCATTATAGCCAAGCCTACAATCCCATCATGCCCCACGCCCCACTGAGTTTCATTATAGCCGACCTACAGCTCCCATCACGCCCTGCGCCGCCCATAGAGCATCGTTGCAGGCCCCACCCCTCCTGAACTACAGCTCCCGTCATGCCCCGCGCTGCTTTTCCCGCTCTTTTTCCCGGTTCTCCCCTCACAGAATTTTTGGGGTGTCCCCACAGGAACGTGAAGAAGATCCGAGGAAATCTGCACTTGTATCCGAAATTTTGGGGGATCCTCAAATTTTGGGGGTTCCTGGGACAGAAAATTCTGGAAACCCCAAATTTGGGGGTTCAACCTTCAATTGAAGGGGAGATTTTTGGGGGATCCCCAAATTGTTCCTTAACTCGGGGTTCAGGTACGGGCACCTGCAGGAGCTGGAGGTGAGGGGGACCCAAAACCTGATGGGGAATTGGGGTCAGATTTGGGGTGGGGAACCCAAAATTTGGGGGGGTTCCCTCAGATTTGGGGACAGTTTGGGGAAATTTTGGGATTTTGGGGGAATTTTCAGGAATTTTAAGGGATTTTTTTTGAATTTTGGGGGATTTTTTGGGATTTTTGGAGGGGATTTGAAGGAATTTTGGGGGGTCCAGGGGAGTTTTGGAGCTTGAAATGGGATTTTTTTTGTGGGCAAAATGCAAAATTTTTGGAGAAATTTTTTGGGTTTTGTGGGAATTTTGGGAGGGATTTGGGGAGTTTGGGGCATTTAAAAGTGATTTTTGGGGTGAATTTTGGGGATTTTTTTGCGGGGTTTTTGGGATTTTCAGGGTTTTTGGGGAATTTTGGAAAAGACTTTGGGGAGTTGTTGGGATTTTTTGACAATCTCAGGGATATCTGGGTGAATTTTGGGGGGAATTCAGGCGGATTTGGGATCCACTTTGAGCCTCATTTTTTTGGGATTTTGGGGGGTATTGGGAATTTTTGGGGAGAATTTTGAGTGATTTTTTGGGGGAATTTTGGGGGTTTTTTTTTGGAATTTTAGGGGAATTTTGTGGATTTTTTTGGGTTTTTTTTGGGGAATTTTTGGGGATTTTTGGATATTTGGGAATTTTCAGGGTTTTTGAGAATTTTGAAAAAGATTTTGGGATTTTTTGACAATCTCAGGGCTACTTGAGGGAATTTTGGGGTGAATTTAGGAGTTTTTAGGGTCAATTTTGAGCCTCATTTTTGTGGGTTTTTGGGAGATTTTAGGGGAATTTTATGGATTTTTTGGGGGTAATTTGAAGGATTTTTTAAGGGGGCAATTTTGGGGATTTTTTGGAGGATTTGGGCCCATTTTAACCCTCTTTTTTGTGGAATTTTGGGGTTCTTTTGTGGAGTTTTCCCGTTTGTTTGGGAGTTTTGGGTATCATGAGGACGCTGGGCACAATCTCAGGGATGTTGGGGTGAATTTTGGGGTGAATTTGGGTGGATTTGGGTCCATTTTGAGCCTTGTTTTTATTAAATTTTGGGGATTTTGGGGGGGATTTTTTTGGGGGGCAATTTTTGGGAGATTTTTTCAGGGAGTTTTTGGGGATTTTTGGGGGAATTTAGGGGGTTATTTTGGGGGGAATTTAGGGTGGATTTGGGTCCATTTTGAGCCTCTTTTTTATAAAATTTTGGGGGTTTGGGGGGGATTTTTGGGAGAATTTTGGGAATTTTTTTGAGCCTCGTTTTTATAAAATTTTGGGGGATTTTTGGGGAGAGTTTTGGGGGGAATTTTGGAGAGTTTTGGGGGATTTTTTTCAGGGAATTTTGGGGTCAATTTTGAGCCTCATTTTTGCGGGATTTTGGGGGATTTTTTTGGTGGGATTTTTCTCGGTTTTTTGTGAGTTTTGAGTGTTTTGAGAACCCTGGGCACAATCTTAGGGATATTCGGGTGAATTTTGAGGTGAATTCGGGCAGATTTGGGCCAATTTTAACCCTCGTTTTTGTGGAATTTTGGGGTTTTTTTGTGGGATTTTCTCAATATTTTGAGAGTTTTGGGTATCGTGAGAACCCTGGGCACACTCCCAGGTACATTTGGGTGAATTTTGGCTGAATTCTCCCCCTTTTGGCCCCGTTTTGGCGCAGGCCGCTCCGGCTCCGCCGGGCCAGCAGGGGGCGCCGCGCGCGGCCCTGGAGCGGCTCCAGAAGGAGGTGCGGGACATGGGGGACGCCATTGCGGACGCACAGGAAACAGCGCAGCGCCTCGCTGAGTCCAGCCAGAAACGCGGCCCCCGCACAAAGGGTCCTACCCTCAAAACCTCCATTTTGGGGGCTCCCCACCCCCAAATTTTAGGGTCTGCGCCATTTTTGGGGTCTCATGATGCCCCTAAGTCCCAATTTTGGGGTCCTCACCACAAATTTGGGATTCCTTGCCCACTCAAAACCCCAATTTTGCGGACCCTGTCCTGCCCCTAACCCCAAGTTTGGGGTCCCTGATGCTCCCAAACCCCAATTTTGGGGTCCCTGAACACCCCAGACACAAAATTTGGGGTCCCCACCCCTAAATTTTGGGATTCCCCTAATTTTTATTGTCCCAGAACCTCTGAACCCCAAATTTGGGATCCCCTTCCCCCTTTTTGAGCTCCCAGGACCTCCAAAACCCCAAATTTGGGGTCCTTGAACCCCCAAAACCCAAACTTTGGGGTCCCTTCCCCATTTTTAGGGTCTCTGATCGAGGCCAAACCCCAATTCTGGGATCCCTGATGAACTCAAAGCCCAATTTTGGGGTTCCACATCCTCCTAGACCCCAATTTTGGGGTCCCCTTCCCCAATTTTAGGGTCCCAGACCCCCCCAAACTCCAATTTTGGGGTCCCTACCCCCAAATTTTGGGGTCCCATCCCCAATATTTTTGGTCCCAGGATCCCCCTAAACCCCAAATTTGTGATACTCACCCCAATTTTGGGGTGCCCTCCCTCAATTTAGGGGTCCCAGACCCCCCAAACCCCAAATTTGGGGGTTCTCACTCCAAACCTTTGGGGTCCCCCTTTCCCCCCCAGACGCCTCGCTGGAGGAGGCGCAGAGCCGGTGGTGGGCGGAGCTTCAGCGAGAGGCGGAGCTTCGGCTGCTGGGGGCAGAGCCGGGCCCGGCTGGGCTGCGGGACGGCCACGAGGGGGCGCTGAGGGCAATCCATAAAAGGTAAAAGGGGCGGGGCCTGAAGGGGGCAGGGTGGAAGGGGCGGGGCCTTGCAGTGTTTCCTTATATGGGCAATGGGGGAATTTGGGGGATGTTTAGATTTTTTTGGTCCCTGACTGAATTTTGGGGCCCTTCAGGGGATTTTGGGTGATTTTTGAGGGGATTTAGGAGGATTCTCTGGGATGTGGGAGGATTTTGAAGGGTTTTCATGAGACTTTTTTGTCTCTTGGGGGTTGTGAGGAGATTTTGGGGCATTTTGAGGAGAATTTGGGGTCCCTGAACTGTTTTTTGAGGGTTTTGGGTGCCTGAGGGGATTTTGAGACAATTTGAAGGATTTTGAGGGGATTTTTGGGGCCCTGATGAGATTTTGATGAAATTTTGTGGGAATTTTGAGAAGATTTTGGGTGGGTTTTGAGGTAATCTAGAGGATTTTGATGGATTTTGGGGCCCTGAGGGGATTTTGAGTTAATTTTAAGATCTTGAGGACATTTTGGGGTCCCTGAGAGGGTTTTGAGGTGATTTTGAGAAGATTTTGTGGTCTCTGAGTGATTTTTGGTGTTCCTGGGTTGATTTTAGGGACCCTGAAGGGAATTTCAGGGTTTTGCCTGATTTGAAGGGAATTTTGAGGGATTATGGGGAGATTTCAGGGTCCCTGAGTGGATTTTGAGGTGATTTTGGGATTTCTGAGGGGATTTTGGGGGAATTCGAAGGCGTTTTGGGGAAGTCTGAGGTGATTTTGGGGTCTGTGGGGGAATTTGTGTGGGATTTTGATGGGATTTTGGGATCCCTGAGAGAATCAGGGGCTTTTAAAGGGAAATTCAGGGTCCCTGAGGGGATTTTGAGAAGATTTTGGGGGAATCTCAGGAGATTTTTGGTTCCTGAGGGGATTTTTGGGGGATTTGGGGGAATTTGTGGGGATTTTGGGAGAATTTAATGAGGTTTTGAGGAGATTTTGGAATTCCTGAGGGATTTAGGGGACTTTAAGGGAAATATTGGAATCTCTGAGTGGATTTCAGGGAGATTTTGGGGAATTTGAGGAGACTTGGGTTCCTGAGGGGATTTTTTGGTAATTTGAGGGGATTTTGGAGTCCCTGAGTAGATTTTGGGGTATTTTAAGGGAATTTTGGGGGATTTTGAGGAGAATTTAGGTCCCTGGTGGGAATTTTGAGATTTTGGGGCATTTGAAGGGAATTTTGAGGAGACTTTGGGGACCATGAGGGAATCTGGGGCATTTCATGGAAATTTTGGGATCTCTGAGGGGAATTTGAGGGGATTTTGGGGAAATTTGAGGAGATTTTGGATTCCCGAGGGCATTTTTGGGGAATTTTGGGGAATCTGAGGAGATACTGGGGAGAACTTGAGATTTTTGGAGATTTTGAGGGGATTTTGGGTGTCCCTGAGGTGATTTTGAGGGGATTTTGTGTTCCTAATGGGACTTGGGGAAATTTTGAGGGTTCTGAGGAGGTTTGGGGGTCCATGAGGGGATTTTTGAAGAATTTTGGGTTCCTGAGGGGATTTGGGGGGATTTTGAGGCGAGTTTGGGTTCCTGAGGGGATTTTTTGAAATTTTGAGGTGTTTTGAGGGATTTTGAAGGATTTGGGGGAATTTTAAGGAGATTTTGGGGGTCTTGAAGGATTTGGGGGCATTTTAAGGGAGTTTGGGGTCCCTGAGGGATTTTAGCAGTTTTTAAGGGATTTTTGGGGTCCCTAATATAATTTAGAGGAGATTTTGGGGTATTTTGTGGTGATTTTGATGGATTTTTGGGGCCCCTGAGGGATTTTGGGGGATTTCTGAGGGGATTTTGGGATCTTGGGGAGATTTTGGGTTCCCTGAGGGATTTTTGGGGCATTTTAAGGGAGTTTTGAGGTGTCTGAGGAGGTTTTTTTGGGATTTTAAAGTGGTTTTGAGAATATTTGGGGATCCTTGAGGGGATTTAGAAGGGGTTTGAGGTCATTCTTAAGGGTTTAGAGGAGATTTTGGTGTCCCTGAGGGATTTTGGCAGATTTCAAAGAATTTTTGGGATTTCTGATGGAATTCAAAGGAGATTTTTGGGCATTTTGTGGTGATTTTGAGGGATTTTTGAGGTCCCTGAGGGATTTTGAAGTTTCTGAGGGATTTTGGGGGGATTTTGAGCATATTTGGGGGTTTCTGAGGGAATTTTGATGGGTTTTGAGGAGATTTTGGGGTTCCTGAGGGATTTGGGGCTTTCTGAGGGGATTTTGGGGAATTTAAGGAGATTTTGGGTTCCTGAGGGGATTTTTGGGGGATTTTGGGGAATTTGATGGGATTTTGAGTGAATTTGGAGGATTTTGAGGAGATTTTGGGGGATTTTTTGAGGAGATTTTGGGGGATTTTGAAGCCTCTGAGTTAATTTTGGGGTCCCTGACGGGAATTTTGAGATTTTGGGGGATTTTAAGGGAATTCTGAGGAGGTTTTGTGGTGCCTGAGGAGACTTTTGGGGAGAATTTGAGGAGATTTTTGGAGATTTTGAGAGAATTTTGGAGTTCCTGAGGGGATTTTGGGGCATTTTAAGGGAACTTTGAGGTCGCTGAGGAGATTTTGAGGGGATTTTGGGGGTATTTGAGGAGAATTTGGGTTCCTGAGAGGATTTTCAGGAGATTTGGGCAATTTTGAGGAGATTTTGGGGCAAATTTGATCAATTTGGGGGGATTTTGAGGGGATTTTAATGGAACTCGAGGAAATTTTGGCATCTCCAGTGGGAATTTTCAGATTTTGGGGCATTTTAATGGAATTTTGAAGAGATTTTGGGGCCCATGAGAGGAATTTGGGGCATTTTAAGGGAATTTTGGGTTCCTGGGGGGAATTTGAGGAAATTTTAAGTCTCTCAGGGGATTTTTGGGGGCATCTTGTGGTCTGTGAAGGGATTTTGGGGCAATTTGATGAGATTATTGGGGATTTTGAGGGTATTTTGGGGGAATTTGAGGAAATTTTGGGACTCTGAGAGGAATTCAAAGAGAATTTTGATATTTTAGGGAAATTGAGGGGATTTGGGGGAATTTTGAGGGATTTTGGGGAGGTTTTGAGGACATTTTGGGGTTCCTTCAGGGATTTAGAGAAAATTTAGAGAAAATTTTGGGTTCCTGAGGGGATTTTGAGGGGATTTGGAGGGGATTTGTGGGATCTCAGCACCTCAGGACTGATGTGCAGAGTTACCAAGACCACCCTTGGGGGGCTCGGGAGTCCTGGAATGTTGCCAGAAGTGTCTGGTGGCTGGACTTTGATCCTACATGGGAGACGACACCTGTATGAGGATGGGAGGATCTCACTGGGATAAATGGTGAAGGGATAAGTTAATCAGAGTGTGAAACACAGGGTTTAGGATTTCTGTACAGGGGGGTCTAGAGAAGTAAGATGGAGGAATTGGGGCATGTCCTGTCCTTCTTCTCCTTCTTCTTAGCCTCCATCTTCTGTGGTGATGGTGGCACTTTGGGATTGGTTATTACTAAAAGTGCACTGGTCAATAAGGTTGAAAGGTATTGGGGAAAATAGGTAAATATTGTATACGTAGTTTTGGCTATAAAGATAAATGACCGCCCTGGGGGCTCTTAGTGTGCTCATGGCTGGCGTGCTGTGCAGACCTCTGTCGGCCGAGAGAAAATCTTTTGGATAAAAAACTAATAAACACTGAAGACCGAGAAAACTCCTGAAGCCTCTTTTCATCCTTTGGAGCGCGGGCTGCCCATGGCCATCCCTGAGCCTTTCCAGGTCATTAAAACAGCCGAGAAACCAACAAGTGGCGTCCGCTGCGTGGGCTGCTCCCACCAGACGGGGGGGTGTCAGCCCTGAAGAGCTGAAGAGCCGAGAGGGCAGCTCCAGCCTTGGACGAATTCCCAGGAGAGCACTGATAACTCCTGAGGAGAGAAGCCAGAAGAAAGAAAAAAAAAAAAGAAAAGAAAAAACGGCCAGGAGAGTCTGCAAAAAACAGCAGTCACTGAGAATTACATCTCTCAACTTCTGCTGAAGAAAGTTCGTAGCAGAGCAGCCCGGATCGGAACCATAAAGGCGCCTCTGGATCCATCTCCTGTGACTTGCTGGACGGAGATCGGGAGCCTTTGGACCGCTCTGACAACAGATTCGGTGAGAAGGTCAAAAAAAAGAACACGGGGGGCACACTCTCCCAGGAACAGCTGGCAATTTTGTCCGCCTTACAAGGCGTGGCTGAATCATACACGGAAGGGATCCCAAAGAAGGAGTTAAAACAGTTATTATTATGGGTGAGGCGCAATTATCCATTTTCAGAGACAGGTTTGCTATTCGATGTATGTTTTTGGCAGGAAATTAACAGACATTTATATCTCTTAGCAACAAAAAAAGATGAGACAGCGTTAAAGCTGCTCTCGCCAGCAAGAATAATGCTAGAAGGCATTTCGGTGCAGTCGAAAAGACTGGAAAAGCAACGAGAAGTTGCGGGACCCTCAGAAGAAGGAGAGGGACAGCAAAGCTCTCGGCAAAAATTAGCTCTGGCCTCAGGTAGCTGGGGGAAAAGGCTCTCGAGGAACGGGAGCAGGAAATAGTATCAAAGTCTCTGATTCCAAGACCCAGAAACCCCAGGAAATCCCTAAAACATCCTGAAACCTCAGAGAGTACAGGGGAGTCAGGGTCTGACTCAGACGTGAGATCGGAAGGGGGGATGCAGGGGGGAAAACAGAAGGGGTCGGGAGGGGCGCTTTCTCACGACGGGCGCGGCGGCGCGGCAGCAGCAGAGCAGGGCGGCCAGGCTGCGGTGGTGCAGACAGGGGGCGCGGGTAAGGAGGTAACGGGAGACGCGAGTTCTGGTGCAGCTTTTGTCAGCACAACACTGGGAGCGGCGGCTGGTCCAGCCGGCACGGTGCCAGAGACGCGCGGGAGGAGCAGGTCTCGCAAAGACCTGGGGGGGGAGTCACAAACCAGCGCAGGAGCGTTAGACACAGGCGGCGAATTGGGGGGAGCAGTACAGCCCCAAAGGGCCACCGTAGAGAGACGCAGGAGGCGCGCGGTTGTGACGTCAGACCTGGTGCGGAGGTCGGCTCGGATCACGGAGCGGGCCCAGGTGCTGGCGGGAGGCGGGCTGGTGAGGGGTGCAGACACAGCGTCAGAGGGGGAGGAGAGTGAGTCGGGGACAGACCAAGGGGAGGAGATTTCGGAGGTGAAACGAGGGGGAGAGAGTGACATTAGCTCAGGAGAGACAGGGAGCGGCTCAGAAAGCACACATGCGCGGAGAGCAGAGCGCGGGCAGGGGCGGGCCAGGTCCCCTTTGACGTCTCGGGCGAGGAGGGGCCGTGCTCGGGATTCTATGTCCCAGGGCTCCACACCCTCTCCAGACTCGGTGCCTTTAATCACAACCCTCGGAGTCCAAGTCTCTTCCCTTCAAGGGAGATGTTCTGGTGTTCGAGCTCCATTTTCAGCTGAATTAAAAGCCAGGCAGACTCGGTGTCAAAGGAGATCGCAGCCACAGCAGTCGACCGGAAGAGGAGCAGTCGAGTTCATTCCGTCATCCGAGCCAGGGAGGCTGGTGACAGCACCACTTCGTGGGGGGATGACAGAAGTGCACGACATGCCAGATCTGTTCGGTGGAGCCACACCGCCATCTCGTGGCGAGACTGCAACAATGCAGCAATTTTTCCCAACAATATACAAAAGGAAAAGTACTTCTAAGAAGACAATGATAACACAACAAATGGATTATCCGTCAACTTCGGGATTTCGCGAAGATGATGAAAGTTCAGATGAAGCACAGCAACAAGGAGAAGATGTCATAAGGATCACAGCATCAGAAGGTGTTCCGGCATGGATGCTGTCAGCAGCAGAAGCAGCAAAAAACTTCTTGCATTCATTTGATACAGCGAAAAAGAAATATCAACAGGATCTTCGAGGTTCCTGTTTGGATTTAGGAGCGAGACCAAAAACCTCAAGGCGAAAAATGAGGTACGATGAATCACTGATGACATCCACAACACCGTTATTCATGCAAATCCCAATGGAGTCTCAAGAAGAGGAATTTCAAGAGCCAGTGAAGAAGATGGATTGGAAGTGCATCAGAAAAGCGCTGGCAAAAGAAAAGCATTTATTTCCGTGTTCAGGAGATCTGACAATGCCGGTGACATATGATGGCCAGGGACAGAATCCAAGATAGGAAAGGATGGGTCATGAGACACTTAAAGACTTAGGGAAGGCGGCTCAAACTTTTGGGCTGAATTCACAATACTTCAAACAATTACTAAGAGGGACATTCACCACGTATGACCTCACGCCATATGATATTCGAAGTATTGTGGCAATGATTCTCACTGACACACAGAGTCTTGTCTGGGAAAAAAGGTGGAGAAAATATCTTTCTGAATTGCAGAACAAATATCAAGGTGGGCCAAACGCGAACCTCACAGAAGGGCAGTTAGCAGGGGATCTTCCAGATGACAACCCAGGGGAACAAGCAGTGCAACTTCCACGAAGAGTGTTAAGCGACATAAAAGAAGCAGCACGAATGGCAACCATGCAGATTACACCAACAGGAGCTCCAGATGTTCCGTTCTCTTGCATCAGGCAGGGTCCCGCAGAACCATTCATGTCGTTCATCGATCAACTCATGCAAGCCGTGGATCGACAGGTGACAATCGAAGAAGGGAAGAGGCCTCTCTTGGAGAGCTTAGCTTTCAGCAATGCCAACCCGGATTGTCAACGAGTGATTAGCGCCATGCCAGGACGGCCATCCTTGGCAGAGATGGTGGAGGCATGCAGCAAGGTTGGGACACCTCAGCATGTCGCATTGATTGTGAAGAACGAATTAAGAGAGGAATGGGAAGAACAGATAAAGGGACATTCAGAGAGGCAATCAGAGGATAAGACATTAGAAAAAATACTAGAAAAAATACTCCATCAACAGGACGAGAACATCAACAAAGTTCTTGCAACGATGCAGAAGAAGAGCAATCCCCCAGGAGGACAGTGCTACAAATGTGGGGAGTTTGGGCACATGAGAAAGAATTGTCCATGAACACATACGCCAACGCCAGCACAGAAAGCGGAAAGGCCAATTTGTGCACGGTGCAGAAAAGGAAGACACTCTGTGAAAGAATGTTATTCCCAGACAGACGTGGAAGGAAATCCGTTACCGCATCTGGGAAACAGCAGAATCAGAGCGGGAAATCGCCGGCGCGCTCAGACACAAGTACTGGCGGTGTCACAAGAACAGACAGGGCAGTCATCAGTGAGCGACAAGCAGATGGCCTCAGCAAAACCCTCAGTCGATTCCATAGCGACCCAGACCTCCTCCCACCAGGGGCACAGTGTGCATTGGCAGCTTCAAAACTAGTATGCTTTCTAGATGAAAATCATGCAGAGATACCAACGGGTATCCGCGGGGATTCGTACAAAAAACAAGATTTCTTGATAGTTGGGCAAGATAAATGCAGTATCCTTGGGCTCATAGTTTATCCAACCGTTGTCTCAGCGGACAAAAATACAGAATTGACAGTTTTGGCAAGAGCGCTTCGTCCACCATTGACTGTACCGGAAAATATTGTGGTTGCGAGAGCTTTCGCATTGCCACCACACGCAGTTGGAGAGGTCATGTCAATCTTCGACGAAGAAGGTTTCCCTATGAAGGAACATGTTGAAGTACATACAACATGGGTGAAGCACATAGGTCGAGATCGACCCACGCTCACGTGCCAATTGACGTGTGGGGACAGGACGATAGCAATCAGAGGTATGCTCGACACAGGGGCGGATGTAACGGTAATATCGTACATCTTTTGGCCACGCAGTTGGAGCTTGGTCGCGCCCTTGAGTTCTCTCTCAGGCATAGGGGGAGCATCTCTGTGTCTGCAAAGTGAGAATTCTGTCGTTGTCGCAGGACCAGGAGACAAGACGGCGATCATTTGTCCTTTTGTCATCCAAAAGCCGATCACAGTCTGGGGTCGGGACCTTTTGGCACAATGGGGCGTGAAGATCGAAGTGGATTTTTAATAGGGGTCACTGTGGCACTTGCCACATTGAAGTTGACATGGAAAACAGATGATCCAATTTGGGTGGATCAGTGGCCCCTTGAGCGGAAAAAGTTGAGTGCTTTGAAAGACCTGGTCCAAGAACAATTGCAGAAGGGACACATCAGGCCAACAGACAGCCCTTGGAATTCTCCAGTGTTTGTCATCAAGAAAAAGCTATCGGGCAAATGGAGGTTGTTACATGATCTCAGGAAGATCAGCAAAGTCATAGAAGACATGGGACCACTTCAGTTGGGACTTCCACCTGTCTCAATGATTCCCAGAGAATGGCCGCTTTTGGTCATTGACCTCAAGGATTGTTTTTTCAGTATTCCACTCCATCCAGATGATGCTCCGAGATTTGCCTTTTCAGTTCCAAGTATCAACAAGGAAACGCCTCTGCAGCGGTACCATTGGGTCGTTCTTCCACAAGGCCTAAAAAATTCTCCGACGATCTGTCAATGGTACATGGCACAAGCTGTGGCACCAATGTGGAAGAAATTTCCAAAGGTGAAGATCATTCATTACATGGATGATTTGCTCATTGCAGCGTCAACACGACCGGAGCTGCAAGAAGCTCGTGACTGTGTGATCACAGAGGTGCAAAAGGCAGGTCTGGAAATCAGCATTTCGAAGATACAGGAGGTTGCACCTTGGAAATATCTAGGGTGGAAAATTTCAGAGAGAACAATAAAACCTCAAAAAATGGAGATCAGCACTAAGATCAGCAATTTGCATGATTTGCAACAGCTTTTGGGAGAAATCAACTGGATGAGGCCAGTTTTGGGAATCACAAACAGAGACATTCCAGCGTTGCTCGATCTTTTGAGAGGAGACACAGACATTCGATCTCCCAGGACACTCACGCCAGAAGCGAAGAAAGAGTTGGAGAAAGTCACAGACGCGATACAGAAAAGGCAGGCACATCGATTTGCTCCAACGTTGCCTTTTCAGTTGGCAGTGCTAGGGAAGAAAACACAGTTCCATGGTTTGATCTTCCAATGGGACGAATCAAAAAAGGACTCTTTGATAATCATAGAGTGGATTTTCCTACCACACAGGCCCGCAAAAACAATTCTCACAGATTTGGAGATGGCAGCACAAATCATCATAAAGGCGAGAACAAGGTTGCTGACAATGGCAGGAAGAGAATTCTTAGTCATCAGAGTACTTCTGAAGCGAGACTACTTCGATTGGGCAATGCAACAATCGAAAGACTTGTTAATTGCGTTGTTAACGTTCCCAGGAACTTGCACAGTCCATTTTCCACAACATAGAATATTACAATCACAAATATGCTACAGAGCGAAACCAAGAATAAGTAAAGAACCTTTGGACGGGATCACAGTGTTCACAGATGGCTCAGGGAAGACACACAAGTCGGTGATCATGTGGAGAGACTCAACGACAGGGGATTGGGAATCTGACGTGAGGATGGTTCAGGGCTCTCCACAAATTGTGGAGTTGGCAGCCGTTGTCCGAGCATTTCAGTTGTTCGAACAACCTCTCAATCTGGTGACAGACTCTGCATATGTTGCGGGTGTGGTCAAGAGATTGGAGGGTTTGCTCTTAAAAGAAATCAGTAATGAGCTTTTATACTCGTATCTGACAAGCTTGAAAACACTGCTAGAAAGCAGGGAAAAAGGATATTTTATCACGCACATTAGAGCGCACACAACACTTCCGGGGTTTTTAGCAGAAGGGAATACTCGGGCGGACAGGTTGACAATGCCCATTTCGCAAACACTGCCGGACATTTTTGAGCAGGCAAGATTAAGTCATGCATTCTTTCATCAGAATGCGCAAGCGCTGATGGAATCCTTTTGTCTCACAAAGAGTCAGGCAAGGGAGATCATTAGTGCTTGTCCAGACTGTCAGCTTGTGCAGCCACCTTCTTCTACCGGAGCAATCAATCCGCAGGGACTGCAAAGTCTTCAATTGTGGCAAGTGGATGTCACGAAGTATCCATCCTTTGGGAGGCTCAAAAATGTTCATGTTTCTGTAGATACATTCTCAGGTGCAGTCTTTGCTTCAGCACATGCAGGGGAAACAGCAGACCATGCTTGTCAACATTTTCTGCAAGCATTCGCATCATTAGGTGTGCCTCAGGAGATAAAAACAGACAATGGCCCAACGTATACAGGCAGGGTGCTTGACAAATTCCTGAAAAGATGGGGTGTCAAACATATGTTTGGTATTCCACATTCGCCCACAGGTCAGGCAATCATTGAAAGAACACATCACACCCTGAAATCCCTTCTGGACAGACAAAGAAGGGGTGAGCCAGAGGCAACACCTCACATGAAATAAAAAAAGGCGCTGTATGTGTTGAATTTCCTAAAGAGTTCATCCTCAGAACCTAATCCACCAATTGTGAGGCATTTTCTAAACAGCACACAGGCAAAGCTAAGGGAAAATCCTTTAGTTTTTATCAGAAACCCAGAGACAGGAGAAATAGAGGGTCCTTTCAAACTAATCACTTGGGGCAAGAGTTTCGCTTGTGTTTCCACAGATCGACGTCTGAATTGGGTGTCAGCACGACACGTGAAGCCATTTCGAACACGAGAACAGGAGAACGCTGATCCGAGAAACAAAGAGACGAGTACTCAGACAGAAGTCAAGACTCAGACTGCAAAAGACGACTCAGAAGAGAAATAAAACGAAACTAAGGACCTTGGGGATTTTTCCTTTGGGGTCTTGAATGAAAAACATAACAATGATTTCACACAAAAGCGAAGTCATGAGTTTCATGATGCTCATGTGCATCATTCTTTCATTCATTGCAAAAAGCAATGGGGCAAATTTACCTATTAATCAACCAAAGAAAAATGTATGGGAGGCTTTAGCTCAAGCAGCGAATTTGGATAGTATTTGTCTGACACACTCGAGGCCAGGGAGACCATTTTCAATCTGCATGGTTGGATTGCCAGTGGACGAATGGCCAATTCCAGGGCACTCCACAGTTAACATCTCGCAGGTCATTAAAGATCCTGTGAAAGAGTGGTGTGCTTGGACACATCTACTTCCTGTGGCTTCTACAGAACCTCAGGAATTGGAGATTTTTGGGTCCATGACAACGGAACTCTGCATGCAGTTTGAAACTCCGAATGTCACAAAGGCAAAAACTATCGATTTGACTCCCAATAATGAATTCTATAAGAATGCATCAGCATGGTGTAAATACACAGAGAAAACTGCCAGAGGATCGATCCAAGTCCCAGTGCAATTGCCACGGGGTTTGTTTCAAATTTGCAGAGACAGAATTTGGCACGGCATTACTGCTAATGCCACGGGAGGTCCATGCAGCATTGGGGAAATTTCAATGTTGTCGCCTGATTTGAACTCGCTAAGAGAGAAAAACTGCAAAGAAAAAAGATCAATACAACATTATGCGGCAGATTGCAATGACGAAATATTTACTTGGGACAAGGCACCGAGAGTTGCTACAGCAATCTTCTTACCTCAAGCATCATCAAGGGTGGCCTTGACTCAAATCAACTGCATGGGTTGTTGGTTGAGCAAACATGCTCAGTCTGTGTCTGTCGCATTGAGTGACATGTTAAAAGACATCAGTGGTGTAAGACAGGTGACTCTTCAAAACAGAGTGGCGATCGATTATCTATTGCTCGCTCATGGACATGGGGTGCGAAGAATTTGAAGGGATGTGCTGCATGAATCTCTCAGACCATTCCACATCAAATCATGAAAGTATTAAAAACATAAAGGACAGCATAAATAAACTTGGCGAGATCACAGGATCATGGATCGATGATCTGGTAGAATTCTTTGACATCTCTCCCATATGGAGAAGAATTTTAAAGATACCATTCTATATCTTAATAATTCTCTTAGTCCTCATACTTGTTGTCCCGTGCATCTTTTCATGTCTAAGACATGTCATGAGTCAGGTAGCAAAAAAAGTCTTTTTAGTGCAAACAGAAGGGGGAGATGTGGGATCTCAGCACATCAGACCTGATATGCAGAGACACCGAGATAACCCTTGGGGGGCTCGGAGGTCCTGGAATGTTGCCAGAAGTGTCTGGTGGCTGGACTTTGATCCTGCACAGGAGACGACACCTGTATGAGGATGGGAGGATCTCACTGGGATAAATGGTGAAGGGATAGGTTAATTAGAGTGTGAAACACAGGTTTTAGAATTTCGGTACAGGGGGGTCTAGAGAAGTAAGATGGAGGAATTGGGGCGTGTCCTGTCCTTCTTCTTCTTCTTCTTGGCCTCCATCTTCTGTGGTGGTGGTGGCACTTTGGGATTGGTTCTTACTAAAAGTGCACTTGTCAATAAGGGTGAAGGTATTGGGGAAAATAGGTAAATATTTTATACGTAGTTTTGGGTATAAAGATAAGTGACCACCCTGGGGGCTCTCAGTATGCTCATGGCTGGCGTGCTGTGCAGACCTCTGTCGGGCCGAGAGAAAATCTTGTAGAAAAAGACTAATAAACACTGAAGACCAAGAAAAAACCTGGAGACTCTTTTCATCGTTTGGTGCGCGGGCTGTCCAAGGCCATCCCGAGCCTTTCCAGGCCATAAAAAAACAGCCGAGAACGGGACAGTCACATCTCACAGCAGACACCAGGGAGAGGGTATTCTCATGGAGGCGCTGGCTTTGTGCCAGGGCTAAACCGTGACACCTCCCTTGTGCTCCCAATCTAGATCCATCTAGGGCACTTCTATCTTTGCAGCCTGATCTACCTGCTCATTGTTTTGGTGCTCCTCATTAGCTCTACTCTTGGGGACATGGGCATCTACATGGCAACTTTCACAGGTAGCCTCCCTACCCTGGTAGTGATGTCTTTCCACTCATCAGCGGCCCAGATCGGTTTCCCTCTACGTTGCCAGTTAGCCTCTTTCCAGCTCTCCAGCCATCCCCACAGAGCATTGGCTACCACCCATGAATCAGTATAAAGGTAGAGCTTTGGCCATTTCTCTTTTTCTACAATGTCCAGGGCCAGTTGAATGGCTTTGAGTTCAGCAAGTTGACTTGATCCACCTTCTCCTTCAGTAGCTTGTGCAACCTGTCATGCGGGGCTCCATACAGCTGCTTTCCACTTCCAGTTCATCCCTACAATGCGATAGGAACTGTCAGTGAAAAGAGGGTAGCGCGTTTCCTCTGGTGGCAGTTGGTTATATGAAGGAGCTTTTTCAGCCTGTGTCACAGGCTCTTGTTCTTCTTCTGTGACACCAAAATTCCCACCTTTGGGCCAGTTTGCAATTACCTCCAAAATCTGAGGGCGATTCAGTTTACCTATACAGGCACGCTGAGTGATAAGAGCAATCCACTTGCTCCATGCAGCACTGCTGGCATGGTGAGTGGAAGGAACCTTGCCTTTGAACATCCACCCCAGCACCGGTAGTCGGGGTGCCAGGAGGAGTTGCACTTCTGCACCAATCACCTCTGAGGCAGCTTGGACTCCTTCATAGGCAGCCAAGATCTCCTTCTCAGTAGGAGTGTAGTTGGCTTCAGAACCTCTGTAGCTAAGATTCCAAAATCCCAGTGGTCGACCTCGAGTCTCCCCAGGCACCTTCTGCCAAAGGCTCCAGGACAAGCCATTGTTCCCCGCTGCAGAGTAGAGCACGTTCTTCACATCTGATCCTGTCCTGACTGGGCCAAGGGCTACTGCATGAGCAATCTCCTGCTTAATCTGGACAAAGGCTTGTTGCTTCTCAGGGCCCCACTGGAAATTGTTCTTCTTGTGGGTGACCAGGTAAAGAGGGCTCACGATCTCACTACTCAGGAATGTGCATTCTCCAAAAGCCTATGGCACCTAGGAAAGCTTGTGTCTCCTTCTTATTGGTGGGTGGACACATTGCTGTGATCTTGTTGATGACATCTGTAGGAATGTGTCACCGTCCATCTTGCCACTTCACTCCCAGGAACTGAATCTCACGAGCTGGTCCATTTACTTTAGTCTTTTTGACGGCAAAACCCGCTCCCAGGAGGATTTGGAGGATTTTTTTCTCCTTTCTCAAATATTTCTCATTTCTCAAACATCCGCGGTTGTGTTCCCCCACACAATGATGTCATCCATGTACTGCAGGTGTTCTGGAGTCTCACCCTTTTCCAGTGCAGTCTGGATCAGTCCATGGCAGATGGTGGGGCTGTGCTTCCATCCCTGGGGCAGTCAGTTTCAGGTGTACTGCACGCCCCTCCAGGTGAAAGCAAACTGAGGCCTGCATTCTGCTGCCAGAGGAATGGAGAAAAATATGTTAGCAATGTCAATGATGGTGAACCACTTTGCTGCCTTGGACTCCAGCTCGTACTGGAGTTCCAGCATGTCCGGCACAGCAGCACTCAGCAGTGTAGTCACTTCATTAAGCCACGATAGTCCACAGTCAATCTCCATTCTCTGTCAGACTTGTGCACAGTCCAGATGAGGGTGAGTGAGTCTTGCTGATCACTCGTTGGCTCTCCAGCTCACGGATCATTTTGTGGATGGGAATCACAGCATCTCGAGTTGTCTGATACTGCTGACAGTGCACTGTAGAGGGGGCAACTGGCACTTGTTGCTCTTCCACCTTCAGGAGTCCTACTGCAGATGGGCTTTCTGATAGTCCAGGCAAAATGTTCAACTGCTTAATGTCTTCGGCCTCTACAGCAGCTATGCCAAAAGCCCATCTGAGTTCTTTCGGGTCTTTCAAATACACACTTCGAAGTACTCCATGCCCAAAATACATGGGGCCTCTGGCCCACTCCCAATACGATGTTTCTTCCACTCATTCCCAGTCAGGCTCACATCAGCTTCCACCAAAGTGAAATCCTGGGATCCCCCTGTCACACCAGCAATAGAAACAGAGTCTGTCCCCACGTCTCAATGGGATTAATGTACACTGAGCACCAGTATCAACCAAAGCTTTGTACTCTTGTGGTTCCGGTGTGCCAGGCCACCTAATCCACACAGACCAACAAACATGATTTTCCCCAGCCTCTACCTGGATAGAGGCAGGGCCCCTCTAAGCCTGGTTATCCTTCTTTCCCTGGACGTATGTCTTGGATGTTCCTTCAAGGGGATCAGACATGTCATCATCATCATACCCGGCAGTTCAGCTACGGGCAACTGGAGCTGTTTTCCTTCTCATGGCTTCCTTCAATTCATGCACCCGTCGTGCCAGAACAGCAGTAGGTTTTCCATCCCACCTTCTCATGTTTTCCCCACAATCACACGGGTAGAACCACAGCTCAGCTCATGGGGTGTACCTTCTCTCTCCATCTGGGAAACATCTGCCTTGGATACCAGAACCTCAGATCTGTACTGCTGAGTTTTGGAGAAGGTCTTCTTTAATCTCCTCTCTAAGCTTCTTATGGTTCTCCTCTATCTTATCCTCTAAGTTCTGCAGACGTGTTTCTACCACTCTGATTCTGGCATGTGTCGGGCCATGTACAGCATCTGCATATGCTCGGAGCTTCCTTGCCATGTCAAGCACAGTCTCATCCCTCTCATCCCTCCTCATTATGGCTAAAGCAGAAGCATATTCATGTGGCCCAAGTCATACAAGTTTTCACCACATCACAGACGTGCATGGTACCAAGTCTGGGTTCCTAGTTGTTACATCATCTGAGAAGATAATCTCTGCCACTGCCATTTCTCTCAGGCGTTGGATCCCTTGCTCTATGGTCTTCCACTGGATTTGCTGTATCTAGAGACCATCTGCACACAGGTATCTTTGTGCAACACTTTCCAAGACCCCTGCCCAGAGGCTGTGAGCGTTAGCCCGCCTCATCATTCTTTGGTCGATAACAGGATCATGTGACAGGGATCCCAAATGCCTCGCTTGAGTGCCATCCAGAATTGCAGCCTCAACTGCAGCATCCCAGAGATGGACTAACTAAGGTGTAAAGTCTTGGTGTTTTGCAGGTCCCAGTCTGGAGCAGGCCCAACTAATTATGGATTCATCAGGTCGTTGAATGTAATCCTTCCTTAGGCCATGAAGGTCCTTCAGGGAAAAGGACTCAATATTGGCTTCTGATCTTGCATCTGCTGCTTTGACTACTGATTTTATGTCAGGAGGCATTGAGGGTCCTTCTCCTTCACCATCATCATCATCATCATCATCATCATCATCATCATCATCATCATCATCATCATCATCATCATCATTATCCACTGTTCGATTGGTCTTGTCCGTGCACTTTCCACTTCTAGTGCTGGTAGCCACAGCCATTGGTTGAGGCTTATTGTCTGGTTTAGCTGCTGGCTTAGGCTCACTGTCTGGTTTGGCTGCTGGCTTCAAGCCTGGGCTGTGGCTGCAGCCTGAGTCACTGGGATAGTTGCTGATTTATCTCCCTGCCCCCATGCCTCTGTCTGCTGCCCGACAGTATCTAGCAGTGTGCGATAAGCATAGGCCAGGGCCCAGCTCACTGTAATGACCTTCCTCTCCTTAGGTACTTCTGGTACTTCATCATGGTACTTCTCTTTCAGATATTTCCCCACCTCAAGCTGGGTTCTGAATTTGTTCATGGGGAAAATCCCAGACTATAGGGTCAGAGAATTCCTTCAGGATTTGGCCCATATCCTCCCATTTTCCACACCACTTAGGATTTTCCACACTGGGATCTTCCTCTGAGTCAGGGGTCTTATCAGCCCGTCTAGAAATCTCAGCCCTCATTCTAGAGAAGCAGCAGGCTGTATAGAGGAAGGTTACCAAATTGAATACCAGAAAGATGGTTTCTTTAACATTGAGGGGAAACTGAACATCCTTCACTAGTGATGCAACTGATTCATAGGAGAAGGAAAGCAGAGGCTGAAAAACCTCATTCCCTCCTGCTCCTCCTGCAACAAACTGGATGCATAACCACAGCCATGAACCATTCATACCTGGAGCAGACCCTAGCATGTTTATAAACTACTTGCACATCATTGCCACCAAGCCCAGCAGGATAGCTATTCTGGTCACTGCCCCTCTGATGTAAAAACTACATATTAGGGACAATACTAAAGCTATTTCTGGATAAGAAAATAAACCTAGGGACCAGAGAGGTATTAAAATCTCAAAAAACCCTAGGGACCAGAAATGCATGCAAACCTTCACCCCAATACACATTATGAATTCAAAAAGCATGGTTATTAGCTGATTTAAACGAACACAGAGTAATAGCAACAAAAATGCAGTCAAAACAGGGTTTTTCCACTCTCTCGAGCCCCCAGGATGGGCGCCAATATTTGTCCTGGTTTAGGGCAAATTTGTTAAAGAATCTGCAAAGGAGGGCCCCTCCAGAAAGCAAACCCACACGGCCCCTCCCCCCAACTGGTTTGGGAAGAATTCCTCGGAGAGAGGTAGAAAGAACCTGTTTATTGACAGGCACAGCACCCCCCAGTACACAAAATGAACAATACCAGATGACACCACTCTGAGAAAGATGACAAAATCAGAAAGTCTCTTTCGGAGGTGGTTCATCTGTTCTCAGTCCCTCTGGTGCTGGGGCAGCTGCTGCAGCCAAACGGTGCCAACCCTCGGTGTTCCCGGGCCCCAGTCCAGAGTAGGTTCGAGATGGTCGAAGAAAAGGAGAAGAGAAAGAGTCCAAGAAGGAATTTGGACTGTTTAGCTAGAGCTAGCTAATAAGCAGAGGCCAAAGCAGAGCAGAAGCGAGAGCAGAAAGAGAGCAAGCAAAGCTGAAAGCCGAAAGCAAGAAGCAAAAAACAGCCCTATGTACTGCTCGTCTCTGTGTCCCTGATAAGAGAAACCCAAAAAAAACTTCCACTCTTCAGAGCTGGTCTTAAAGGCACAGAACAGATGAATGGGGATACAAGCATCATAATGTCACCCCAGGACAAGCTGTCACAAGGTGACAGGACAAGGACGGACAAAGAGAAAAATGATTCTCACATTTGACAAAGGCCCCCAGCCTGTGAAAGAGCAAAGGAGGAAGATCAAGGCAGTGAGAAGGACAGAGCACTCCCCTGACGTGGGTGCAAGTGTGACATTGTCCCCTGTGTGTGTGGCCTTCCCAGGGTGGGGGTTTACACCTGAGCCAGTTTGGGTAAGGGGGGTGGTGTTCACCCCCTGAGTGGGGATTACCCCACTGTTTCAGGTTGCAATGTAAGATGTAACCAAATGCATGTTTTCAATTACCATCTTCATCAACTGTTATAAACAGGTGGGGCAGTGTTCTTTATCTCTTCCATGACTCACCCCTGACAACACCCTCCAGGGGAGATATCTTCTGTGAATGGGCCATTGAATGTCACTGCAGGACTGATAAAAGTCCATCATCCCATTGTGGGAGGCTCCACCCAGGGGGAGGATCCAAGCATTCCTACCTGGATATAAGCTGAGGCTTGAAGCACCAGGAGCACCTTGCCTACTGGATTCCCAGAGGACAAGAGCTCCACAACCACCACTGGACCTTCAGAGGAAGACCAGACCCTTCTGCAGGATCACTGCTTTGACAGAATCACCTTGATCACTCCAACAGGACTGCGGGCACCATTTAATGGGACTGCTGCCACCACCCTGACCAACAGGGTGTCAGGTTATATCCTGACTCTGTCAGTTTAAGGCAGTGTTTCTGTATCATTGTCTTGATCTAAATTTTTTATTAAATTGTAATTCTGGTTTAGACCCTCCCCAGGTTTGCCATACAACTAGTACAAAAAACAGTGTGCTCATCCCTTGTTTTCCTCCCTAAACAGGATTTCCCATCCCCAAACATTTGCCAGATGGAGGAGGAGGATGAAAGGAACAGGAAGGAGCCCTGGGATACCCAGGCAGGTGAGGAGGAATTCAGTGCCCCTTTCCCTCTCTCTCCTGCTCCATCTCCCAGCCCAGCACAGCCCCCAGCTGCAGGACAACCCTACTGCCAATGCCGTCCTCCCAGGGATGCACTGGGGGAATCTCCTTACCCTTCCCTCTGGCATGGAGGCAAATCCCATTGTCTCCTTGTCCTTCCTCCCCCAGACAAGGAACTGGGGGTGGAGACTAGGCAGGACAAATCCCCATGGCAGAACCTCAAGGAAGAGGCTATTTTGTGTGACTCCAGGGAACTGGAATCCAACAGGGAAGAAAAGCCAAAGAGATCCTGCATGAGGGTGGGCTCCAAACCCAGCACAGGATGCTCTTAGGAGGAAAGACCCACCCTGAGCCAGGAAGGTGGAGAGATCTTCAGCCAGAGCTCGAAGCTGGTGGTCCATGAGCAGCTTCATCATGGGGAGATGCCCTACAAGTGCTTGGAGTGTGGGAAGAGCTTCAGGCAGAGCAGCACCCTGATCAGCCACCAGATTATCCACACCAGAGGATGGCCCTATGAGTGTGGGGAATGTGGGAAGGCCTTCAGCTACCAATCCATCCTCGTCATCCATCAACACATCCACACCAGGAACAGGACCTATGAATGTCCCAAGTGTCAGAAGAGGTTTCCGACCAGCTCCAATCTCCTCCTGCACCAGCGGATTCACACCGAGCAGAGGCCCTTCCACTGCCCTGACTGCAGAATGGGCTTCAAGCAGAAATCCCACCTTGTCAGACACTGGCGCATCCACACTGGGGAGAGGCCCTATGAGTGTCGGGAATGTGGGATGAGCTTTAGCCAGAGCTCCAACCTTATCTACCACCAGAGGACCCACAGCAGGGAACGTCCCTAAGAGTGTGGGTAATGTTGGTAGAGCTTCAGGCAGAAGTCCCACTTGATCTGCCACCTAAGGATCTACACTGGGGAGAAGCCCTACCAGTGTCCCCAGTGTGGGAAGAGCTTCTCCATGAGCTCTCACTTGACCAGACACCTACGGACGCACCGGTAAGGGAAGCCCTGCAAATGCCCCAATTGCAGGAAGAGCTTTGTGCACCACTCCAGCTCCATCCCCCATGGGAGGATCCACGTCAGGCAGAGCCCTGGTGACCTACATTCCCTGTGATTTGCACTGGGAGGACACCTGGCTGGTTATCCTTTTGGTTTGGCCCCTGGTCAAATTTTCTTCTTATTTTTCTTTATCACTTAAAAACACCTGAAATAGGACTAAAATGAAAGATATTGATCAAAGACATCTTAAGTTCCATCAGTTAACAGTTACTTGAGCAGGAATTTATTGTTTTGGGGCATATTCTGGAAGATTTGTGGGTTCTTGGGGGATTTCAGGAAGTGTTCTCCATATCTTTGCACTCCAAAAGTCAAGATGGATTGATCTGTCACCTCAAAACGACTGAGTCCTACTGAAAACACCACAATCTTACCCCAAAGGGCTCAATCCAACTTCAAATTGCCTTGTTCCCACCTCAAAAAATTTCTGTCCCATGCCAAAATTACTCAGTTCCATAGCCTCCAGGATGAGATGGGGTTGGAAAGAGATTGGGAGAAGTGGCATACAAATTTGAGGGTGTGGGATCAGGAGTGTAGGTCTGGGTGTGTGTGATTTATTTTGATAGTAAATAAAACTTCCAGAATTATTGATTTCTGTCCCATTCCTTTTCCATCAATTCTGGTTTGTTTTTCAGAATGCCACCTTCTCAGCTGATTGTGTTTGTGCACTCCTTTCTCTCTTGCCTTTCTTTCCATGCTCTGTTTCTCTCTCAGTGTCTTCCTTGACCAAGGGCAGCTCCCACAAAAGACCCTGTCCTGAGTTAATTTCCAATCCACGAGCTACAACAACCATGGATGAAGTTATGAAGGCTGGCAGTGAAATACCACTGTAGGATCTTACTCCACTTGGCTTTCAGCACTTTCTTGAGAGCTTTGTCTTCAAGGGCAGGAAAATCTTTTCCTGGCTGGGAACTGGAATTCCATCCCCTGGCAGTGTGTGCCGTGGATCCTGGGCATTCCTGAGGCTCCCAGGGAGCTGCTCCTGCCGTGCCTCCCAAGGAGCTGTGCAGAGCCAGGGCACAAGGTCCAGCAGCTCTGTTGCTTCTGCAGTGCCACAACAGCCCCTGGTTCCATGAGTTTCCCTACTGCCAAATGTGGTTCCTTGGTTCCCATGGATGTGTCACCATGGATATTTGGTGTCATGAAGTTTTTCAGTGTCACAATGGCCTCCCTCGCTCCATGAGCTTCTGCAGTGTCACAATGGACTCCTTGGATGGGCAGTGTCACCATGGACCATTGGCTCCATGCAGCCCCGCTGGGTCACCATGGACTCCTTGGTTCCAGGAGGTTCTGGGGGTGTCTCCATGGTCTCCTTAGATCCACAGTGTCACAATGGACCACTGGATCCACGTGGCCCTGCTGTGTCACCATGGCCCCTTGGTTCCATGGGACTCGAGTGTCACAATTGATTCCTTGCTTCCACGTGACCCCCTCACTGCAAAAAAGGGCCTCTTCATTCCTTGAGGAACACAAAAGTTTTGTAGAAACAAGGAAAAATCCTGCTTAATACACCTGGAAATATTTGTTTGCATTCAAGAGAGATGTTAACGGTGAGGATGGCACCAGCAGCTTCTATCTGCAACAGAGATCCAGGGAAAGGACAGGGACAGAGAATTCAGCTGGGAGACTCAGAGAATTCTGCTCCCAGAGATCATTTCTGCTCACACTGTCCCTTGCAGAAAGGTGACACCATTCCAGGCAGCCTGGACTGAGCAGGTGGTTTCTGAGTGGGGTTTGTTGTTTAGGAAACCTGCTCAGGCTTTGCCATTCCTTCCTTCCCAAAAGGAAAACTTCTCCTGGGCCTGTGTGGAGGTAGAGTCCTGAGGAGAGCAGGTGGGACATGGTGCAGTGGGCTGGGACATGGAGCCGCAGAGCTTAGGGACAAGGTTCTGCTGCAGGGCACAGGGATGTCTGTGCCAGGTGGGCCATGTCAGACATGGTGAGGCTGGGAGTGAGGAACAGCTTGCCCAAACAGGGTCAGCCCTCAAGGGGCTCATTCTTCTCTGTGCCCAGACCTCCTAAGGAGACATTCAGCATCAAGATCACCTGGGTAATGCTTCTCTCAGCTCTTCTCTGATCTGGAAAATAATAAATACTCACTTGATTAAAGAAAAAAGGTATGTGGTGCATTTTGAAATCTTCCTCCTTAGCAGAACTCCAAACTGACTCCAATCAGCTGCACAAACCCTGGAGACGGAAGGAAGGAAGGAAGGAAGGAAGGAAGGAAGGAAGGAAGGAAGGAAGGAAGGAAGGAAGGAAGGAAGGAAGGAAGGAAGGAAGGAAGGAAGGAAGGAAGGAAGGAAGGAAGGAAGGAAGGAAGGAAGGAAGGAAGGAAGGAAGGAAGGAAGGAAGGAAGGAAGGAAGGAAGGAAGGAAGGAAGGAAGGAAGGAAGGAAGGAAGGAAGGAAGGAAGGAAGGAAGGAAGGAAGGAAGGAAGGAAGGAAGGAAGGAAGGAAGGAAGGAAGGAAGGAAGGAAGGAAGGAAGGAAGGGAAGGAAAAAGAAGGAAAAGAAAGAAGGAAAAGAAGGAAAAGAAGGAAAAGAAGGAAAAGAAGGAAAAGAACTCCTGAGGGCTTTCTGTATTTTGATGATCGCCACACTGGATTTGGGGCTGAGTCCAGGACCCTCAGGCACTGAGAGAAGGCTGAAGAAGCTGCTCAAGGAGTCAGAAGCAAAACTCCAAGTGCCCTGGAGCATCGCTGGGCCCCACTGAGGGCAGGGAGTGCCAAAGGCTCCCCAGGGACTGGTGAGAGCAGATCCTTAAGGCCAGGATTGCAGGGAGTCCAAGGCTCTGAGCAGGGAACTGGAATGCTGAGCAAGACCTGGGCTGGCTGGGGAAAGCAGAAAGGCCAAGCCGTGAGCCCAGCCTGGGCCAGCAGGGCCTGTCCCTCATGAGTGGCTTGGGGCTGTTTGTGGGGCAGGGGGATGTGAGGGGCAGCAAGGACGAATGTCATAAAACTGTGTGACACTCCAGATCCTTATGGAACCAAGGGACCAGTGGGACACTGTGGGAAGTTGTGGAACCAAGGGGATCGTTGTGGCACTGTTGGGACCCATGGAACCAAGCGGCCAGTGTGACACTGTGGGGCCTATTGGGAACAAGAGGCCATTGTGAGCCTACAGGGCTGGAACACCCCAGAACACTGAAATGCCGGGGGCAACCAAAGGTTCCTTGACTTGTGTTTGGTGCACAGGAGAAACACCAACCAGATATTGTCAACATGGGAAGATGCTGGGTAGGAAAGGACCCACAAAAATCATCAAGTCCACCTCTTTAGTGAATGGCCCACACAGGGATTGAACCCACAGGCTCGGTGATACCAGCACCACGCAAAAACCAGCTGAGCTAAGATGTCCAAATGACACAAAATTTTACTGGCAAAATATCGACAGTCAAGGAACTTGGGCAAAGGGTTTATTACAACATCCACTTCAACATAAAACTCTTATCAAAGCATTAACTTCATTAACTTAGCCAATTTAACCTAAAGACCTTCAACTCTTAAGATGTTTAGTTACCCAAAATATTCCAGGTAAGTAGGATTAGAAGGAGAACAAATAGAGAACATCAGAAAGACAGAAGATCCATAGAAAGACACACACATAGGTACCAACTACTCAGATTCCAGCTACACCAACAGAAGAACCCCAGGAGAAACTGGGATGCAGGCCAGGGGCTGGCCTCGGGCTCTGGCTTTTAACCCAGCGGGCCTTCATGGGCCCGCCCCTGGGTGGGACTGCCAGCTGCTTGTCCAATCAGATTTAGGGTAGGCACCGGCTGGTAGCGTGTGATTGATTGATTGAAAGCTCAGCCAATCAGAGTGGGTTGGCATAGCATCTGCCATGTGATTGACAGC